>NC_133657.1:78719602-79088926 GCF_009905375.1 Apium graveolens
AACCAACTCACCATAACCAAAATCCATCAACCTCAGTCCCTACCTCTCATTCTACTCAACCTACCCTCAGAACTTATCTCAAATCCTATCTCTCCACTTCACAGAATGCTCAACCTTCTTCTTCAGCACCTACTGTGAAGCCTACATCCTCTAAGCCAAGAGAACAAAGACTGTTCCTCAAACATCTCAGAAGAAGCGGAGGATTACTTTGAGAGATGAATCAGATTCTGAGGATCAGATTCCATCTTCAGAACCTATGATAGATGAAGCTGAGAAGGCAACTTCTCAGAAGGATTCTGCAATTGGGGGTTCTAGGCTTCTCAAGAGGCTTAGACGTATGACGGTTCCTGCAACTCCCAAGGAATCCAAATCAACAAGGAAGTACAAGAAACAGAGGGCACAGAGGCCAGTTTCAGATGATGAGGAGGAAGCAGCTAAGGAAGGGGATCAGGAATCTCTGATCTCGCAAGACAAGGAATTTGCTCCAGTCACTTCTTCTCCATCAACTCAATCTCAGGAACCTGTATCTGACAAGGCTAATTCACCTTCTATATCTCTTATTGATCCAGGCACAAGTGCTGAAATTGATATTCAGAACTTGGTTGTGCCTGAAATACTTTTGTTAGAAGCTCCAACAACAAATAATCCTTCCACAACACCTGTTACTGATGCTGTTCAAACTCCTGAGTTATCACTATCACCTTCTCTGCATCAAGATGATGATCAGATTTTAGGTGAGCATCAGGATATGGCTGTTGATCAGAACTTAGTATCAGATCAGCAATTAGAGGATGTTGAAGCCTCCATTGCTACTCACACAGTTGTCTTATCAGAAGATACTGATTCTTTAAGTTCTGATGCTGCAAATGTTAGAGATACTGGTGAAGCTGCTACAACTGTAGATGCTGATGCAACAGGTCCTTCAGGATATACTCCTCCACTGACTCTTCCTAAGTCTGAACTGTTAAAGGAGTTTGTTATCAGGGATGCACAAGTACCTTGGAGTGAAACTCCTGCAGGTCAGGAGTGGACTAAGGAATGGAACTCAGTTTCATGTGTTCCAAATGCTTTACATCTTGCTGAGCACTTGACTAAAGCTGATGAAATGTTAAATTCTGATGATTTTAAAACCCAGCTTAGAGTCACTGCATTGAGTACTAAACATCTACAAGGTCTTCATTCCAATACTCATGCAGAGCTACACAAGATTCAGGAGAACTTTATTAAACAGGAACAAGTTTGGAAACTTGATAAGAAAAGTTCTTCCAACCTACCATTGACAGGGTTGCTTATATTGAGAAAACTCAAGAGAAGCAACAAGCTCAGATTGATCAAATTCTGACAAATCAAGCTTCTCAGCAATCACAACTTACTGAAATCCAGACCTCAGTGGAACTACTTATCTCTCTTTTATTACCTGCTGATGCCAAAAAGGGGGAGAAGGTAATTAAGTCCAAATGCAAAACCAACAAGTCACTGCAAGGAAAGGATGATGGAAAAGATGACCAAGGAAACTCTGGAATGGGTAGTGGTCATAGTCAAGGTAGAAGGTTTACATCAAGACAAGCTAGTCACAGAACAAGTTCTGATACTGGGAAAAGAATAAGTTCTGCTGCTGGTAAAAGGATAAGTTCTGATGAACTTCTAGATCTTGATGAGGAAATGTCAAGACAGTTATTTCTTCAAGAAAATCCAGGGATGGACTTGGAAAGTTTAAAGGAAGAAGAAGCCAGACTTAAATCAGAGAAAGTCACATCTAAGTCTGAAGCTTCTGGTAAAAAGTTACTTCCAAAACCTAAAGGCATTGTGATCAAAGAAAGGATACATACTGAAGAAACTTTGGCTAGATCACAACCACATATAGATCCAAGATCCAAGGGTAAAGAAAAGGTTGGTGAACCTATCAAGCCTTATGTACCTCCTGAGGAAGAAGAAATTACTGTTGGAAAAGATAATCTTGCTCTGACTTCAAGGAAAGTTCTTAAAACAACCTCTGACATGGCTCAAGTTGTTCAGAGTCAAGAAATTGTAAGTTCTGATATTCAGAAGAAGCAAGTAACCTCTGACACAGCTCAAGTTAACTTGATATCAGAAGGAAGATCAAATACACTCCTACCAGGATTCACTAAAGCAAAACAGACTCAATCTTTGAAGACTATTTCAAGTGGTTTTGAAGCAAGAGTAGTTACTGGAAAGGAAGCTAGAGATAAAACTGGATTGGGAAGTGCTGATGAAAGAAGAGTACACAACACTACTGATGATCCAACTTCCTTGTGTGAACCAGGTATTGGAGCAACTCCTGAAAGATTGAATCAACTAGAATCTGTACAGATGGTTTACCATACCTACTTGAAAGAATACATCATGTTGTATTTCATGACAGATGGTAGGGTTTATCATATAAGACAAAATGCCATTCCGTTGAAGTATTTTGAAGAATTGGAGCATGTATTGTTCTTACTTCAAGTGGATGACAGAATAACAGAGACTGCTGCAAACTACTTAAAGGAACAGATTCAGAGACAGAAAAGACTTTATTCTGTTAAGTCTGACAGCAGATATGTTCCAAAGTACAGAAATCACAATGGTGATATTGTTGATATGAAGCCTAATACTGCACAGATCAGAACATATCTTGGTATTAAGGGGCTTGAATTCAATCTAGAGTCTAATAAAGCTTATGTTATAAGACTAGATCGGGAGTTGAGAAAAGCAAAGATTAATGATCTCAGAGCTGCAATATTTCAAACTGGTGAAGATACTGCAGAGCTTAAAGATGTTAAACGGAGAATGATTGATGAACTCAGATATGCTGAGAAATGTTTGTTGAAGAATTATCTCAAAACAACTCCTGACATCAGAGAGATCAGAAAATGATGAAGCCAAGTCGAAGATCTACAACTGCTTAAATTCTGATGTTTATACAGATTGAAGTTGTTATCAGAAGTTGAATTGGTAAAAACTTTAAGGACTGTAAGTTGTAGTTATCTTGTCTATTTCTCATGCATTTGTACTTAATGTTTTTGACATCATCAAATATCTGTTAAACTTGTATATTTTGTTAATTTACAAGTTGGGGGAGATTGTTAGATATATTTGATAATGTCATGGCTAATATGTTTTATGTTTAGATTTCAGATTGTTAGGTCACACTTTCACTGTAGAGGGGGTGAATACAGTGTTTATTACAATCAAATCAAACTTCAAGAACTTATGTAACAGAAAACAAACTTTATTAAAACAATAAACTCTGTTACAATCTGGAACTGTTACCTCTCAGTGATGAACAAAATATCACGAGAGCTTCTAGAGTTATATTAAATAATATTCTCGATAATGATAACACTTATAGTGTAAACTCTATTCCTGTGTTTATATACTACACAGTTACAAGATATTCGCTAATTGATATGGAATATGATTCTGCTTCCTAAAATATATCAATCAGATATCTTCTATTCCAAGTATTCCATTCTTCACGGAATTCCTTCTTCATGCATATCTCTTCTTATGTTTATCTTGATCTTCTTAACTTTAATCAGCTACTGTCCTTATCTGATCGTCCTTCAGCACTTAAGTTCTGATATCTATCTCCTGATAACATAAGTACTGATATCCCTTAAGTTCTGACTTCCAGTATAAGTACTGATCAGTTAAGTACTGATTTGTTCTGTTCAAATAAGATCTGAAATCTAAACATAAAACATATTAGCCATGACATTATCAAATATATCTAACAATCTCCCCCAACTTGTAAATTAACAAAATATACAAGTTTAACAGATATTTGATGATGTCAAAAACATTAAGTACAAATGCATGAGAAATAGACAAGATAACTACAACTTACAGTCCTTAAAGTTTTTACCAATTCAACTTCTGATAACAACTTCAATCTGTATAAATATCAGAATTTAAGCAGTTGTAGATCTTCGACTTGGCTTCATCATTTTCTGATCTCTCTGATGTCAGGAGTTGCTCTGAGATAATTCTTCAACAAACATTTCTCAGCATATCTGAGTTCATCAATCATTCTCCGTTTAACATCTTTAAGCTCTGCAGTATCTTCACCAGTTTGAAATATCGCAGCTCTGAGATCATTAATCTTTGCTTTTCCCAACTCCCGATCTAGTCTTATAACATAAGCTTTATTAGACTCTAGATTGAATTCAAGCCCCTTAATACCAAGATATGTTCTGATCTGTGCAGTATTAGGCTTCATATCAACAATATCACCATTGTGATTTCTGTACTTTGGAACATATCTGCTGTCAGACTTAACAGAATAAAGTCTTTTTTGTCTCTGAATCTGTTCCTTTAAGTAGTTTGCAGCAGTCTCTGTTATTCTGTCATCCACTTGAAGTAAGAACAATACATGCTCCAATTCTTCAAATACTTCAACGGAATGGCATTTTGTCTTATATGATAAACCCTACCATCTGTCATGAAATACAACATGATGTATTCTTTCAAGTAGGTATGGTAAACCATCTGTACAGATTCTAGTTGATTCAATCTTTCAGGAGTTGCTCCAATACCTGGTTCACACAAGGAAGTTGGATCATCAGTAGTGTTGTGTACTCTTCTTTCATCAGCACTTCCCAATCCAGTTTTATCTCTAGCTTCCTTTCCAGTAACTACTCTTGCTTCAAAACCACTTGAAATAGTCTTCAAAGATTGAGTCTGTTTTGCTTTAGTGAATCCTGGTAGGAGTGTATTTGATCTTCCTTCTGATATCAAGTTAACTTGAGCTGTGTCAGAGGTTACTTGCTTCTTCTGAATATCAGAACTTACAATTTCTTGACTCTGAACAACTTGAGCCATGTCAGAGGTTGTTTTAAGAACTTTTCTTGAAGTCAGAGCAAGATTATCTTTTCCAACAGTAATTTCTTCTTCCTCAGGAGGTACATAAGGCTTGATAGGTTCACCAACCTTTTCTTTACCCTTGGATCTTGGATCTATCTGTGGTTGTGATCTAGCCAAAGTTTCTTCAGTATGTATCCTTTCTTTGATCACAATGCCTTTAGGTTTTGGAAGTAACTTTTTACCAGAAGCTTCAGACTTAGATGTGACTTTCTCTGATTTAAGTCTGGCTTCTTCTTCCTTTAAACTTTCCAAGTCCATCCCTGGATTTTCTTGAAGAAATAACTGTCTTGACATTTCCTCATCAAGATCTAGAAGTTCATCAGAACTTATCCTTTTACCAGCAGCAGAACTTATTCTTTTCCCAGTATCAGAACTTGTTCTGTGACTAGCTTGTCTTGATGTAAACCTTCTACCTTGACTATGACCACTACCCATTCCAGAGTTTCCTTGGTCATCTTTTCCATCATCCTTTCCTTGCAGTGACTTGTTGGTTTTGCATTTGGACTTAATTACCTTCTCCCCCTTTTTGGCATCAGCAGGTAATAAAAGAGAGATAAGTAATTCCACTGAGGTCTGGATTTCAGTAAGTTGCGATTGCTGAGAAGCTTGATTTGTCAGAATTTGATCAATCTGAGCTTGTTGCTTCTCTTGAGTTTTCTCAATATAAGCAACCCTGTCAATGGTAGGTTGGAAGAACTTTTTCTTATCAAGTTTCCAAACTTGTTCCTGTTTAATAAAGTTCTCCTGAATCTTGTGTAGCTCTGCATGAGTGTTGGAATGAAGACCTTGTAGATGTTTAGTACTCAATGCAGTGACTCTAAGCTGGGTTTTAAAATCATCAGAATGTAACATTTCATTAGCTTTAGTCAAGTGCTCAGCAAGATGTAAAGCATTTGGAACACATGAAACTGAGTTCCATTCCTTAGTCCACTCCTGACCTGCAGGAGTTTCACTCCAAGGTACTGGTGTATCCCTGATAACAAACTCCTTTAACAGTTCAGACTTAGGAAGAGTCAGTGGAGGAGTATGTCCTGAAGTACCTGCTGCATCAGCATCTACAGTTGTAGCAGCTTCACCAGTATCTCCAACATTTGCAGCATCAGAACTTAAAGAATCAGTATCTTTTGATAAGACAACTGTATGAGTAGCAATGGAGGCTTCAACATCCTCTAATTGCTGATCTGATACTAAGTTCTGATCAACAGCCATATCCTGATGCTCACCTAAAATCTGATCATCATCTTGATGCAGAGAAGGTGATAGTGATAACTCAGGAGTTTGAACAGCATCAGTAACAGGTGTTGTGGAAGGATTATTTGTTGTTGGAGCTTCTAACAAAAGTATTTCAGGCACAACCAAGTTCTGAATATCAATTTCAGCACTTGTGCCTGGATCAATAAGAGATATAGAAGGTGAATTAGCCTTGTCAGATACAGGTTCCTGAGATGGAGTTGATGGAGAAGAAGTGACTGGAGCAAATTCCTTGTCTTGTGAGATCAGAGATTCCTGATCCACTTCCTTAGCTGCTTCCTCCTCATCATCTGAAACTGGCCTCTGTGCCCTCTGTTTCTTGTACTTTCTTGTTGATTTGGATTCCTTGGGAGTTGCAGAAACCGTCATACGTCTAAGCCTCTTGAGAAGCCTAGAACCCCCAATAGCAGAATCCTTCTGAAAAGTTGCCTTCTCAGCTTCATCTATCATAGGTTCTGAAGATGGAATCTGATCCTCAGAATCTGATTCATCTCTCAAAGTAATCCTCCGCTTCTTCTGAGATGTTTGAGGAACAGTCTTTGTTCTCTTTGGCTTAGAGGATGTAGGCTTCACAGTAGGTGCTGAAGAAGAAGGTTGAGCAGTCTGTGAAGTGGAGAGATAGGATTTGAGATAAGTTCTGAGGGTAGGTTGAGTAGAATGAGAGGTAGGGACTGAGGTTGATGGATTTTGGTTATGGTGAGTTGGTTGAACATTTGAGTAAACAGATTTATAAGTAGCTGGATCAGCATTTACCAGAATCTGTTTCACAGACTGAGGAATCTGTAATTGTCTCACCATTGATTTCTTTGTGTCAGCATTTATCAGGTCGTTAAAGTACCTTTTTGCAACCTTAAAAGGTGGGGTTTGAGTGCTGACTAACTGGGGTTCAGCAGTACAATACGTATAAATAAGTTGACAGAATCTAGCAAAATAAACAACATCTCGATCCTCTGTCATCCTATCCCCAATAAAACCAATTATTCCAGTTGCAAAATCAAAATGAGTTTGATGGATAATAGCATACCCGATGTGCTGACTCAGAATTGGGATGGCATCAAAATTTGAACACTTGTTGCCAAAGGCCTTGGTGATGCAATCGAAGAAGAAACTCCATTCTCTTCTGATATTAGCCCGTTTCAATTGTCCAAGTTTCGTCAGACTCTTTTCATATCCCAATTCAGCCATTAACTCCCGAAGGGCTGAGTCCTCTGGAACTGAGAAAGTACAATCCTCTGGAAGATGTAAAGCCCTGCGTACTGTACCAGGAGTGACTACAAAAGATGAATCACCCACTTGGAAGATAATACTGGGAGTTCCACGGTTACCACCATCATCAAAAACGCCAGTCCTCCAGAACCTCAGAACTTGTTGACTTGAAAAGAATTCAGGCTGAGTTAAGGCGTACCCAACCTCACTATGTGCAAGAAGATCTTGCACAAAATGCAATTCAGATGGAGCTTCAGCATGATCAAGAATTGCAGCATAGTTGTTTGGAACAAACTTTGCTCCATCAATGATTAAATCCTTTGGTGCCATGTGAAAAAATATTGAAATTCAAGTATGCCTGTTTAGGTGTTTGAGATAATGTCTGTATGAAAAACCAACGTGAGAAAGAATGAGAAAGAGAGTAAAAGTAAGAAGAGAGATAAAGTATAAAGAAAATAAAAGATTAAGGAAATCTTCTCTCTGTTGTTCTTATACTCTGAAAAAAATGTTACCGTTGGACACCTGTCAGACATGCAGTAATAACGGATAGTTACTGGGCTCGAGAAAACAGTAATCATGACTTACCCATTTGCCGAGTTTCAAGGAAAAAAAAACTGTTCCTTTTATCACGGGAAACAATTCAAATTTTAACCCGTTATCACTGATTGGATTGTTTTTCACTGCAACATTAATATTCTGAAAATGAATCATGTTAAAAATGACCGAGATAATTTCTATGAATAAGTGCTGACGGAGAATCAGAACTTAAATAAAAACAAAATTTAAATGGTCATCAGAATATCAATCAGGATTTATCAACACAAGATAAAATAACTCAGAGACAAAATCGTGAAGTAAAGACAGTTTTCATTAATATATCAAGTCAATACATATATGAAATAGAAATTACATCAATACAAGATTTTCCCTAAGCTTCTAATCCTAACATCAACAGCTTTAGTCCTAGCTAAGAAGCCTGACAAAGCTGAGGATGAAGAAGAACAGGAAGAAGACGAGATTAAGTCATCCTCCTCTTCCTATCTTCGACAAACAAGATAGCGAGTCGAATGATTCGCTCTTGCTGACGGATACAACGAAGGTGAAGGTCTCTTCGAACGGCCACCAGATCACGTTTGATAACCTCTGGAAATTGAATCCAGAGATTGTGAGGGATGTTGGTGATAGGGTAGGGAGTTGGAATTCCATTCAAAAAGACATGCACCGTCTCATCACCGTAATTGTAGAACCAGCCAAATTCAGCCATTTGTGATAGTAAATGAAAAACAAGACTGAATTTGTGATACAAGTGTGATGAGAAGACTAATGTGAAGTGGCTGCATATATAGGCAAGAGAATGCCAAGAGACACAAAGATATTGAATGCAGACAGGTAGAATTAATTCTACCTCGTCTCCCTAGACTTTGAAAAAGAATAACAGGCATTGGAAAAGGAATGTGCACATGTAACAAGAGTGAACTGTTCAAGGACGAGTGCCATTATGTTTTAACCATAGACTATTAATCTTCCACTTCAACATTTCGAAATGAGACTGTTACCAAATTTTACTCATAAATAAGTCAGGTAAAGGGTTAGCTCGAAAATCAGAACTTAGACCTATATCAGAACTTAACAGTCATCAGAACATAATGTTTTAACTCGAACAAGGAATATCTATCTTAGTAAATACTCATACAAGTTCTTAGTTATGAACGTCAGAACTTAATCATCAGAACGTGTACCTAGAACTTGTCCTCAGAATTTGTGCAGAAGTGACACAATGACTGTTTATCTAAAATAACATAGACCACCACAGAAATTTCATCATTCATATGGAGTGATGTGTGTGTGCATTAAGCTAAATAACAGACAAAGAGTAAAGTCTGATCTACTTCAGTACATCTTAGAAATAAGTCATAATTAAAATTTTGCTAAAGAACTGTCATTATCCTGAAACCTACTGATAAATGAGTTCATGCATGAGTCCACCTCAACTGTTTTTGTGCTAATTTTATGCATCTTTTGAAATTCTATTTTACAGAGGCTTCTCAGTGTAAGTGAGTCACGACTGTTTATCAGAATTTATGCTATTATCAGAGTATTTCTCCAGTAATCATAGAGTGTGAAAAGTCACCAAGAAAAAAATATTTTGCTTTTCTAATGCATATTTACTTAATACCAGCAATGCACTTGGGTCGTCCCATTCACATTTTTACTCTAGATCTCAAAGGAGTACCTGATATTATTCTTTGATTCTTTTCTTTTTCTTTTGATAAGTGAGGTTTATCAGCACTTAGTACATTCAGCAGTTTTACTAGAATCAGAACTTAAACAGATGAGTAGCATTATTCTAATTTGTGACTTAGTAATAAGATATACAAAGTAAACTTAACTAAGCTCAGTTATCAGAATTTGCTTGTGTCATAAGATTTCCACATAAATAATTACTTCTTTCATGGGATCATTTGTTTATTAAAGACTAGTAGGTCAGTATCTAGCACAGTTATCCTCATAGGATTGAATAGTTACTGAAACAGACATTTCACTTATCAGAGTTTAGAAACATATATCAGACAACAGTCAGTACTTAAAGACATTTATCAATTAATGCACAGAATATACAAAGAGATTAATTCTGTAAATACTGATCATAAAGTCTGATAACATAGAACAAGTTTAAGCAGATTTAGAGAAAGAACCTGAAATCATTCCAAGTTCATTTACCAATTTTGAAAAGGTAGCTTCACACAGTGGTTTTGTGAAGATATCTGCTACTTGTTGATCTGTGGGAACAAAATGCAATTCCACTGTACCTTCATCCACATGTTCCCTGATGAAATGGTACCTGATGCTGATATGCTTTGTCATAGAGTGTTGAACTGGATTACCTGTCATAGCAATAGCACTTTGATTATCACAGTAAATAGGGATTTTGAAATATGTTAACCCATAATCCAGTAACTGATTCTTCATCCAGAGAATCTGTGCACAGCAGCTTCCTGCAGCAATATACTCTGCTTCTGCAGTTGATGTGGAAATTGACTTTTGTTTCTTGCTATACCAAGAAACCAACCTGCCTCCAAGAAATTGGCAGCTACCACTTGTGCTTTTCCTGTCAATTTTGCAACCTGCAAAATCTGCATCTGAGTAACCTATTAATTTAAAATCTGATTCTCTAGGATACCATAATCCGAGATCAGCTGTTCCTTTAAGATACTTAAAGATTCTTTTTACAGCTGTTAAGTGAGGTTCTCTTGGATCTGCTTGAAATCTTGCACAAAGACAGGTAGCAAACATGATATCTGGTCTACTAGCAGTTAGATAGAGAAGTGAGCCAATCATACCTCTGTAATCAGTAATATCTACTGAATTACCAGTATCCTTATCCAGTTTTGTTGCAGTGGCCATGGGAGTGGATGCACTTGAACAGTCTTGCATTCCAAATTTCTTCAGCAAGTTTCTGGTGTACTTAGATTGACAAATAAAAGTTCCTTCTTCACTCTGCTTGACTTGAAGGCCCAGAAAATAACTAAGTTCTCCCATCATACTCATCTGATATCTTGACTGCATTAGGTTGGCAAACTTTTTGCAAAGTTTGTCATTTGGAGACCCAAAAATAATATCATCAACATAAATCTGGATCAAAAGTAAGTCCTTGCCATGGTTGAGATAGAACAATGTTTTGTCAATAGTTCCTCTGTTGAATCCATTTTCCAGAAGAAACTGAGCTAAAGTCTCATACCATGCTCTAGGAGCTTGCTTAAGTCCATAAAGTGCTTTATCAAGCCTGTAGACATAATCTGGATGTTTGGAATCTACAAAGCCTGGAGGTTGTTCAACATATACTTCCTCTTCCAATTCTCCATTGAGAAAAGCACTTTTCACATCCATTTGAAAGACAGTAAACTGTTTGTGAGCAGCATAAGCCATGAATATCCTTATGGCTTCTAACCTAGCAACTGGAGCAAATGTTTCATCATAGTCAATTCCCTCCTGTTGAGAATATCCTTTTGCAACTAGCCTTGCCTTGTTCCTTACAATTATGCCATCACTGTCAGTTTTGTTTCTGAATACCCACTTTGTACCAACAACCGATCTATTCTTGGGTCTTGGCACTAAGGTCCAGACTTTGTTTCTTTCAAATTCATTCAACTCTTCCTGCATTGCTTGCACCCAATCAGCATCTTGAAGAGCTTCTTCCACTTTCTTTGGCTCAGACTGAGAGAGAAAAGAATTGTAAAGACATTCATTCGAAGTACCTGTTCTAGTTCTGACACCTGCCTCAGGATTTCCAATTATTAAATCAGGTGTATGTGATTTTGTCCACTTCCTTGCAGATGGAAGATTTTCTCTAGAACTGGATGCTCCCCCATGATTCATGCTGTCTTCGGTTTCATTTTCTGATGCTCCCCCTGAAACTATGCTCTCTGAGTTGGATCCTTCAGTATTTAGATTTTCAGCACTGTCAGTACTTGGCTTATCAGAACTTGACGAATCAGAATTTGAAGAGCCAGATGTATGTTCTGATGCTTCTTGAGATGTGATAATATCTTGAGTATGCTCCCCCTGCATTGGTGCATCTTCCTTTGTCGTAGTCACCACAGTTTCAATAACATCAGAGTTTAATCCATCAGAATTCACAGTATCAGGACTTAGACTGTCAGGACTTGAGGTATCAGAATATGAATCTTCATTTTCAAATCTCAGCTGATCATGATCAATGTAATCTTCAAGTCCAGTGATCTTCTTGTCATCAAAAGAGACATTGATAGATTCCATGACCACTTTTGTTCTCAAATTATAGACTCTGAAGGCTTTTGTAGAAAGTGGATATCCTACAAAGATTCCCTCATCAGCTTTTAGATCAAACTTGGATAGCTGTTCAGGATGAGTCTTGAGAACAAAACACTTACATCCAAATACATGAAAGTATTTGAGATTTGGCTTCTTGTTCTTCACCATCTCATATGGTGTTTTTCCATGCTTGTTAATGAGTGTTGCATTTTGAGTAAAACAAGCAGTCTGCACAGCTTCAGCCCAGAAATAGGTTGGAAGCTTTGCTTCTTCAAGCATTGTTCGTGCAGCTTCAATTAGAGTTCTATTCTTCCTTTCAACAACTCCATTTTGCTGTGGAGTTCCAGGAGCAGAAAATTCCTGCTTTATTCCATGATTTTTGCAGAACTCTTCCATTATCAAATTCTTGAATTCAGTGCCATTATCACTCCTCAAAATTTTCACAGAATCTTTGATCAATTTATCCAGATGTTTGACATGATCAATCAGGATAGATGCAGTTTCACTTTTTGTGTGCAAGAAATACACCCATGTGTATCTGGTGAACTCATCTACTATGACCAACGCATATTTCTTCTTTGCAATAGACATGACATTCACTGGACCAAATAGATCAACATGAAGTAGATAATAAGGCTCAAGAATTGATGATTCAGTTTTGCTCTTGAACGAAGATTTTCTTTGTTTAGCCTTCTGACATGAGTCACAAAGACCATCAGGAACAAACACTGATTTTGGCAGTCCTCTCACAAGATCTTTCTTGATCAGTTCATTTATCTTGTTGAAGTTTAAATGAGAGAGTTTCTTGTGCCAATTCCAGCTTTCTTCAGTTGAGGCTCTACTCACTAAACAGATTGCAGAACCATCAGAACTTGTTGAAAGCTTAGCTTCATAAATGTTACCACGCCTGAATCCCTTCAGAACAATTTTTCCTTTAGATTTACTAACTATTTCACAATGTTCTGCAAAGAAATCAACATGATAACCTCTGTCACAGATTTGACTTATACTCAGTAAGTTGTGTTTAAGTCCTGAGACCAGAGCTACATTTTTAATGATGACATTCCCAAGATTGATATTGCCATATCCCAAAGTTTTTCCAATGTTGCCATCTCCATAAGAAACACTTGGGCCAGCTTTCTCCACAAAGTCTGATAGCAGGGCCTTATTTCCAGTCATGTGTCCTGAACATCCACTGTCCAAAACTAAAATATTTTTCCTGTTGCCCTGCAATCAAAAAGACCACTAATTATTAGTTTTAAGGACCCAGACTTGCTTGGATCCTTTGGCCTTTTTAGGTTTGTTAACATTTGCAGCGGATTTAACATCAGATTTTATGTTAACAGTTTTCTTATCAGAACTTATACTAGAAGGAACAACATAAACTTTCTTTAAAGAAGGTTTTATTTGATAATAATCATAGTACAAACTATGATATTCCTTACAAGTATAAATGGAATGCCATAAACTACCACAATGAAAACAAGGATTTTGTGGTTTGTATCTAACAGACTGACTCTTAACTCCTGACTTTGTAGATAAGGAGTTAATATTCTTATTCTTCCTGCAAAAAGAAGCCAGATGGTTAGAACTTCCACAGTTATAACATGCTTTCCTAGGAGCATCAGGAACAGATTTATAGTTATTGCTTTTATTCACACCTTCCTTTCCATTCCTGTTTTTCCTAGGTGATTTTACCTTGTTTGCATTCTTAACATCTTTCAGCTTATGCTTAAGCTGCTTCTTTGTCATTAAGCCTATGTTAACTTCAGCTGTCTTTTCCTGTTTTAGTTTGTCAGAAGCTAATTCCTTTTTAACTTCTGATTTCTCATTTTCAGATTTTTCAGTTACAAACTTAACAGGTTTTAACTTCGGCTTTTGCTTATCAACAGGCTTAATTACTTCAGTTCCTTTTTCATTATTTTCTCCATAACCTAAGCCCTCTTTCCAGTTTCCACTGCTTAGTAAATTTTGAGTTGTTTTGCCAGAGTTAGTCCAAGTTCTGATAATCTCTCTCTCCTTTTCTAACTCAGTTTTTAGAGATTCATTCATTTTTAGCACTTCATCCCTAACATAAAAAACATCATCTCTATCCTTCTGAGTTTGATGAAACATGACTAACTCTTTTTCTAAGAAATTATTTCTTTTCTTAAAAGCAAGATTTTCAGAAGTTAATCTTTCACATGTTAAAGTTTGATCTCTATAACTAACAAACATGGTTTTAAGATATCTTCTCAACTCATTAATATCATCAGTATGAAAAGCATAAGTAGTCTGAGGTACCTTTGTTTCAGCAGCTTCAGAACTGCTCTCAGAACTTGATTTATCAGCATTTGCCATCAATGCATAGTTCTCCTCACTTTCAGAGTCTGAGGTGTCTGTCCAGCTTTTCTGCTTTGTGACAAGAGCTTTGCCTTTGTCATTCTTGGTCTTCTTGCAATCAGGAGATATGTGGCCTTTCTCACCACAATTATAACATTTAACATTAGCGTAATCTCCTCTGTCAGACTTTCCTCCTTTTCCTTCAGATCTTCTGAAATTCTTCTTATCAGTACTTATGCCTTTCCTGGAAAACTTCTTTCCCTTCCTGAACTTCCTGTATGCAATCTTTGTGATTCCTTTCACCATGAGAGCACACAGCTTCATCATCTCCTCATCAGCATCAGTTTCAGGCAAGCTTTCAGAATCTGAGTCATCATCACTCTCAGAACTTGATGACTCAGTATCAGACTTTATGATAAGAGCTTTACCCTTGTCTTTCTTTGAGGAAGATGGTTTGAGGGATTCTTCTTCAGCCTTGAGAGCAACTGTTCTTGACTTTCCTCCTTTCCTCTTGCTTCTTTGTTCCATCTCAAGTTCATGAGTCTTGAGCATTCCATAGATTTCATCAAGAGTTGTTTCATCAAGATTGTAGTTGTCTCTTATTGTTGTTGCCTTCAAATCCCAACATTCAGGAAGAGCTAACAGGAATTTGAGGTTTGTATCTTCAAGATCATACTCCTTATTAACCAATGACAAGTCATTCAAGAGTTTGACAAATCTTTCATACACATCAGTCAATGACTCATTAGTCCTAGAGTCAAAGTGTTCATACTCTTGAGTGAGTATTGTCTTCCTGTTCTTCTTAACTGTTTCAGTTCCTTGACACCTTGTCTCCAGTGCATCCCATATCTCCTTAGCAGTCTTGCAGTTGATTACCCTGTTTGACATTACATTATCAATGGCACTATGCAATAAGTGACGTACCTTGGCATCCTTAGCAATAGATGTTATATCTTCAGCAGTGTAATCATTCTTTTCCTTTGGTACGGTCATTGCTGCTTCACCTGGAACTACAACAGCGAGCTTGGTAGGTTTGTGAGGCCCTTCCCTGATTCTATCAAGGTATTCTGGATCTGTTGCTTCCAGAAACATGGTCATCCTTACCTTCCATATGGGATATTCAGATGGTCTCAATATGGGAACTCTGATAGTCTCATATCGACTCTGAGTTGATGTCTTTGATGATTCCTCAGTTTTGGTAGGCTTAGTTGGAGTTTCTGTGTCAGACATGATTGTGTTTGGATCTTTAACTGTATGTGTGTTAACAGATAGCTCTGATACCACTTGTTAGGTCACACTTTCACTGTAGAGGGGGTGAATACAGTGTTTATTACAATCAAATCAAACTTCAAGAACTTATGTAACAGAAAACAAACTTTATTAAAACAATAAACTCTGTTACAATCTGGAACTGTTACCTCTCAGTGATGAACAAAATATCACGAGAGCTTCTAGAGTTATATTAAATAATATTCTCGATAATGATAACACTTATAGTGTAAACTCTATTCCTGTGTTTATATACTACACAGTTACAAGATATTCGCTAATTGATATGGAATATGATTCTGCTTCCTAAAATATATCAATCAGATATCTTCTATTCCAAGTATTCCATTCTTCACGGAATTCCTTCTTCATGCATATCTCTTCTTATGTTTATCTTGATCTTCTTAACTTTAATCAGCTACTGTCCTTATCTGATCGTCCTTCAGCACTTAAGTTCTGATATCTATCTCCTGATAACATAAGTACTGATATCCCTTAAGTTCTGACTTCCAGTATAAGTACTGATCAGTTAAGTACTGATTTGTTCTGTTCAAATAAGATCTGAAATCTAAACATAAAACATATTAGCCATGACATTATCAAATATATCTAACACAGATCTTATTTGAACAAAACAAATCAGTACTTAACTGATCAGTACTTATACTGGAAGTCAGAACTTAAGGGATATCAGTACTTATGTTATCAGGAGATAGATATCAGAACTTAAGTGCTGAAGGACGAT
The DNA here is from genome assembly GCF_009905375.1 of Apium graveolens. Taxonomy (NCBI): domain Eukaryota; kingdom Viridiplantae; phylum Streptophyta; class Magnoliopsida; order Apiales; family Apiaceae; genus Apium; species Apium graveolens. The sequence continues at coordinate 78,736,053 of NC_133657.1, forward strand.
CAGATAAGGACAGTAGCTGATTAAAGTTAAGAAGATCAAGATAAACATAAAAAGAGATATGCATGAAGAAGGAATTCCGTGAAGAATGGAATACTTGGAATAGAAGATATCTGATTGATATATTTTAGGAAGCAGAATTATATTCCATATCAATTAGCAAATATCTTGTAACTGTGTAGTATATAAACACAGAAATAGAGTTTATACTAGAAGTGTTATCATTATCGAGAATATTATTCAATATAACTCTAGTAGCTCTCGTGATATTTTGTTCATCACTGAGAGATAACAGTTCCAGATTGTAACAGAGTTTATTGTTTTAATAAAGTTTGTTTTTTGTTACATAAGTTCTTGAAGTTTGATTTGATTGTAATAAACACTGTATTCACCCCCTCTACAGTGAAAGTGTGACCTAACATATCCCGTCTTTCAAGAATATGGGTTTTGTTGATTCACCGAAATGATTATCGTATCAAAAATCTTGCGTCGGGCCGCGCACGGGTCAAACTGTAATCTGAATCGAAAAAGTCAAAACACGAAAAATATCTGGAATTACCAGTTTACGTTAGGAATGAGTTTTCAGAAGAGTTTCGGGTTGTAAAAATGTAAAAACGGTTAAAGTCGGACGATTCCCGGCTTTATAAAATTATTTTGTAATTATTCAGAAAATAATTAATAAATTCATAAATCAATATAAAATTATTTAACAGCTTAAAAATTACCAGAAAAATACCGTAATTATTTATATTTTATTCTGGTCATAATAAAATTAGCAAACTTATACTGTATCACATATAAGCATTCAAATATTCACACCAATCATCAGATAGTTCACCAAAAATCACATAATAATCATATAAAAATTATTTATTGGTAAAAATAATTACACGCGATATCCCGGATGTTACAGAAGAGATTACTTGCTGCTCAAGATAGGCAAAGAAAGTATGTAGACCAGGCACGTAAGGATATCTGATTCCAAGTTGGTGAAGCCATATTGCTGAAAATATCACCGAGGAAAGGATTGTCTCGGTTTGGCAAGAAAGGGAAGTTAGCACCTAGATATATTGGTCCTTTTCAAGTTTTGAGTCAAGTAGGGAAGGTGGCCTATGAATTAGATTTTCCGCCTCGGTATCAGCATGTGCATAACGTGTTTCATGTGTCATTACTTAAAAAGGTATAATCCTGATGCCAACCATATGATAGAATATGAACCTATAGAGATTCAGGCAGACTTGTCATTTGTGGAGCAACCTGTCAAAATACTCGACTGGCAAGAGAAGAGTCTTAGAAATAAGTTGGTCAAGTTGGTAAGAGTACTTTGGAGAAATACCAAGGTTGAAGAGTCAACGTGGGAACTAGAGTCGGATATGCGTAGCCGGTATCCTCACTTATTCTCCTAGATTCTGAGGACAGAATCCTTAAAGGGGGAGAGGATGTTACGACCGGTATTTCTAAACCCTATCTATATATAATTGTGTGTTTATAATTAAAATTTAAATTGTATGGAATTATAAATGTGGATGATCTATATGACTGAGTGCCTATAAAGTGTTTAATGTATTAGTTTATATAAAAAAATTTGAAAAGAAAATCTTATCATTTAGTACTTTTAAATGATTATCAAAAGTACTTCATTTTATATGAAAAATCGATTTTAAAAATCTTTTGACGATAAACTTTCAAATTTTATATCATTAAATTTCTAAATCATAAGCTATTTTATGATATTTATTTTGTGATTTATGGAGGTGCATTAATATTTATAAAAATTGTTTTATATAAATTAGTTGATTTTTAAATTGCAAATTACTTAGTTGCCCATGCATGCAAATACCTTCCAATTCAATTTAAAAGGGCATAAGAGACAATTCATACCCCACTAACCTTCTTCTATCCACCAAAAGACTAAACTACCCTTGCATGCACTTTTTCTTGGTTATTGGAGAAGGGCACTTTAGTACATTCCAAATTCCACTATTGAATTAGTGCATGATGAACCATAAAGAGAGGAGTTAACCCAAAACCACACTCCACTCAAGCTCATCATTTTCACTCTCAAATTTTCTCTCCTTCCCCTCTCTTTTTCTTCATTCGGCCGAAGCCCCTTCCCCCATTCCCTTCAATTTTTCTTCATCAAATCCTTTCCATTATAGTGTAATTCCATTACCCATTCATATAATATACACTTTACAAGAAGTTGCATGCTTAGGAGATGAAGTTTAATGCTTGCATGTCTTGATTTTATGTGATCTCCAAACAGAAACTCTTAATTCATGTAGATTAAAGAGTTCTCTATGAGATATACTTTTTATGTGCATGAACTAAGTGTTTCCATGAATAAAACTCTTTTAAAACCTTTGCATGCTACTGATATTTAGTTTTAAGTCATATTCTACTTTGCATGTTAGAGATAGGGCATTATTTTCAAGTATAATCATGTTATATATGCTCTTCTTTTCGAAAATGTACATGCATGCTTAGTTTGTGTTAAATTCGACCTTATATGTGCTTAAAACGAATTGTTTCCTTGATATTATGCTTAATCTTAGTTGTTAAAAGGTAGTGTGAATGATCGTTTGAAGTAGTTAAGTATTTTAAGTCGAATTTATGAGCTAATAACCCTCTTGTTTAGTCGAACTTGATTTAGTGATCATCTTGAGTTGCATGTTAAGTTTTATTTTGCATGTTGATACTATAGGGAATGGATGATCTCCATTATTGGTTGAGGCCTTAGTTTAGAGTCTTATAGTAGTAAATTTTCCTTGGTTGAGATTTAATTCGTGGTTTTAAAGTGGGAGTTAAGGTGGAAAGGCTAGGACATAATCCTAAATTTTTTTCCAGATTTGCATGTGAGTTTTGTGTTGATTTTGAATGGGCATTTCTTAGGCATTGTTAGGCCCAAGCCACGTGGAGTTAATAATTGTGGTATAATTGAGTCTAGACATCACAAATTAGAGAAATCCAACCATTTAGTGAGGTGCACACACCAAAATTTAGAATCTGTTCAGTAGGGGACAGTTTTGTTCAACTTAGAAATAAGGAGTTTTGACCATGTCATGGGTAGGCCCTCACTAGGCCTTGGTTAGACCTAGTTAGAGGGAGTGTCAGAGGAGTTTTTCCAGCCATAGTTCATAGGAATTTAGTTAGAATCATGTGTCATAAGTTAGTGCAAAACAGGTTACTTTTCCGTCCAGAAAATAGGGGAACATTGGACTTTAAGCTTAGGCCCAAGTAGGCCCAAACTAGGCCCTTGAGCCACACCAAGTTTGAGAGTTTCCTTATGGTCAGAAGAGTCAAGTGTAGAAGTTTTAGAGGTAAACTTAAAGTTTAAGGGTGTCAATTGTACTCTTAAACCCATTGGAGTCACCCTGAAATCACTATAATGAGCAAAATCACCTAACCATTAGTTTTAGGGCACTTATGAGTGAGGCCTAGGTTGACCACCATAGTTTTAAGATAGTATGAGTTCAGTAGAGTGTAAGGCCTAAGTCAGGGTCCATAAGAACTTGATGGTTTAGAAAAGGCACTTCGAGTTATGAAGACGATATTAAGAGTGTTGGCTAGTTTAGCATAACTAAGTGACTTGAGTAAGTGGAGTGAGATCATCCAAGCCTAGTGATGTAATATAGTGTGTATAGATATATTATTATGTACTTAAATGTTCTATGTGAACATAAGTGGCTATGTGAACTATTATGCTTATAAGGTAATTATAAGCGTTTATGTGTATATAGGCCTAAAATCCAATATGCGTAATTTCGGTTTATAATTAGGTTGAGTTAGTGAGTATATATTATAATGAGGATATTATTATTTTGTTTAGGCTCTCGAGACAAGGGTAAACTTGCCATTAAAGTCGAGTGAAGCTCCAGTTTCTCCCACCTTCCAGTCAAGTCAAGCCTTTCTCATGGCAAGTGTTTCCACCTACCTTTTTGTTTATACTGCAAGATAGTGTTAGCCCAGCTTTTATATATAATGGGAGTATTCTAATTCACCTTGATATATATGATCCAAATGGTTTCAAATCTATCTTTCATATTATATGCAAATGCCATAAACCCTCAAGTATCTATTGCAAGTAGTTTAACTTTGCTTGGAGATTTATATGCAAGTAATTCAAAAGTCGTACCATGCTAATATACCAAGTAATTCTGATGTAGAAACTTGTGCAAGTTATACTCAGTAACCTTATCTTGATACCTAAAACTCAGTCATCCCTTAAAAGTCGTTCATGATTGCTTGATAACCCTATTCTTACCCCTAAAACATGATACACTGTTATACTTTGAACTGATGCTCACCTTCTTTATATTTCAATACCTATGTCTTATCTGGAACCATTACCTTGAACCTAGTTTGACTTAGTTCCTTCATACTATCTGATAACCCTGCTAAATCTCATTGTCAAATTCCTTCTGAATGGAAACCTTGCAATTCCCTTGATAAAGTATAGTCTATTTGATCATGGCCTTGAAATTTAGTGGACCTATTCCCTGTGCTTCAAAGTTGATCTAGAACCCTTGACAAAGATGCTCACTGTTTAAGAAATTAACCGTCACTTGGCATCAGTTTTTAAAATAAAAAATTAAAATTTGGATTTCCAGTCCCAAAGGGGGACAAATATTTTCTTTAGATAGTGGATCTGGACTGAGACGTAAGTCATTTCCGCTCTTAATTTGTAGGCTTAAAAGTTGCCTAGGGATCCCATTAATGTTCTAGAACCCAGCGAGGTTCGGGATTACTTCGCGGCTGATCACCGACTGTAATCCGTAGCGTCATAAAATGGTTTTTGATAAGGAAATGGTTTTGAATGGTTTTATTACAATAAAAGATGCTATCATCCTGAAAGTTTATCTCTTGATACAATATTATTGAATCTTTCAATTCCATTGTTAATGTATTATTCTTATTTATGTATATTATAGCGCTTGTTGAGCATTTGGCTCACTACTTGCTTACCCTAATATTACATCTAACAGATATGGTTAGGTTCAAGCAGACAGCGCGTAAGACTTGTGATGCCGATTCGTATGTTCGAGCTCAGGTAGTTAGTGATTTTGTGTGTGAGGACTCGATATTTGATCAGGTTTTAATAGTTAATAGTGTTGGGCTGTTCCAAACCCTAAACTGTAAAGATCTTGGATTCAAATGTATTTAATTCCTTTTGTTAACTAATATAATTACTCTTATATTGTCTTTTATAAATGTTTGGGGCGTGACAGTTTTTGATATTAGAGCTACGGTTTAGAGTCCCTGGACAGCCCAAATAGGTTATATATGTATATAGGTTTATAGAATATTATACGAGAGTGTAGGTATAGGATATTCCAGTCGTTCGCTACTAATCCATCCATCCATCCATCCATCGATCCATCGATCCATCGCTCCATCGATCCATCGATCCTTCGATCCATCGACCCATCGATCCATCGACCCATCGATCCATCGACCCATCGATCCATCCACCCATCGATCCATCGATCCAGTGATCCATCTATCCATCAATCCATCTATACATCTATCCATCTATCCATCTATCCATCTATCCATCTATCCATCTATCCATCTATCCATCTATCCATCTATCTATCTATCTATCTATCTATCTCTATATCTCTCCCTCTCTCTCCCTCTCCCTCTCCCTCTCTCTTCAAGCTTCAATCTTAAATTTACCCCCAATTTCACAATACAACCCATATTCTAAGAACATATATATAAACCATAATTTCAATTAAGTATAAATAAAATATATTTAGTTCAACTCGTCTTCAGTTTCTTGGTTTGCTTTCTACAATTAGTTGAACCCATCTTTAATTAGCAAGATCAGGTTAATGTTACTTCATATTTTGTATAAATTTTATTATTTTTTCTGTAAGGATCTGGGAGTTTATTGATTTTGGGTGTTGGTTTCTTCTGTTAAGGTATGAAAACTATGTTCTTTATATAAAATTAAAAAGTTCTGTAATTTTTTTCAGTTTTCCTTCATTGTTGTATAGCGTTTATATGATTTCTCTTCGGATCTTCGTTTAATAGAAAGAATCAAAATAGGAGAAGTTGGAGGTTTATCATACAGTTTCAACTTTTGTAAAGCGATTACTATAAGGCAGGTAATTATCTCTACTTATTTTGCTCCGCTTCAAACACACATTGTTTCATTGGAGATTTAAGCAGGTGTGACCTGTAGTTTTTTTATGTTATTGATTTATTATTCAGTGAGCTAATGATATTAGGTTCGGAATAGCACCACAATACTTACCAAAGAGTTCACTGATAGTTTTCCCCATGGATGGGAGGAGTATTCCTAGCAAAGGATAGATAATGGAGTATCTCTATAAGTACCTTTGCTTTTACCAGTATTTTATATATAAAAATAATTGTCTATTTAATATCCCTTAATGGCCTATTGGATGAAATATTAATAAAACCTAACTTTACATATAATGTGTACGCCGATGTAATTTATTTTCTTTTATCTATCTATTTGTTGGAAAATGTCTAAGTCAAAAATCAGGATTTCTTGGGATCAGGATTTGTCAAGTCAATCAGTATATGTCATGTTCGTCAGGATTTGCTAAGGCGTCAGGATTTGCATGCAATTAGGATTTGCATCAGGATGAAGACTGTCAGGATATGACTGGATTACATAATATTTCAAAATATGTTGATTTATACAGTCCAAGCCTTTGAGGAGTATTATATTGTCGGTTCCTGATTTATAGGATTGAATTTATTGATTAGATATGTATAGAAACTAGATAAATCCTAATGTAACATATCTTGTAATTGATAGAGATTGATTGTGTAGTTATGTGATATATAAACACATAATAGGTGATCTTTCAGGGTGTGCATTACTCGAGTATTATCATAACCTAGTAGCTCTCAAGAACACTATTTTTCTTGAGATAGTGTTGTAACAGTTTATAAGAGATGTAATAAACTGTTATTTGATTCAACTATTCTTACTTTACTTTCTTGATATCGAATTATTTGATAATTGTATCCAATCCCCTTAAACAATTATCATTTACTGGGTAACAAGTGGTATCAGAGCGGTCTAATTAACTGCTAATTAGAAAAGATCATGATGTCAGGAAGTACATATGAAAGTATGAAGATTCCAATCTTAAAAAAGGCTGACTACTTCACATGGAGAGTAAAGGTGCTCATGTTTCTTGAAGCCATTGATGATGCTTATATTGATATAATAAATCATGGACCACCTTATCCTCAAAAGGTTGTGGCCATGACACCAACAGTTCCTGAGCACTATATAAGGAAGAAAAAATCTGAATGGTCAGATCCTGAGAAATCTGTAATGCTTTAGGATGCTAAGGTCAGGAATTTTCTTCACAACAGTTTGGACAATATCATGTCAAATAGGGTGATTCCTTGCAAGACTGCCAATTATATATGGGATGCATTGGAAACTCAATGTCATGGAACACTGACAATCTCGAAGAATAGAAGGGTTGTTCTTGTGCAAAAGTATGAACAGTTTGATGCTAAGCCTGATAAAACAATCATTCACATTTATGACAGATTTATGACACTGTTGAATGATATGTCATTAGTTAGAAATGAATATGACATGGAAGATTCCAACACCAAGTTTCTAAGGGATCTTCCTAAGGAATGGGATACACAGACATCCATTATCAGACATAAGTATAATCTTGATTTACTATCACTGGATAAAGTCTATGGGATGCTGAAAACCCATGATTTGGAGATCCAACAAAGAAAGAGCAGGAAGGGTCAGAAAATGAAAGTTGTTTCTCTAAATGTTGAAATTAACAAAGGTAAGGAAAGGGTCAGTGGAAATTGAAGAAGAAATATGGTTGGGGTATGGGATATCGATAAATCATCAGATCCCGGCACAAATATTGATGATGATTCTAAGATTGAACTGGATGATCCTCAAGTTGTTTAAATGGCTGCAATGTTGGTGAAAGGTTTCAGGAGAATGATATTTGGAAAGCCACAGTGAAAAGGTGGTTTAGGTGAGAAGTACTCTGGTGATGGAAAAGGGAAATTCAGAATGAATGAAGGTCGGTATTCAAAAGAAAGGAAGTTTGACAAGGCTAAGGTGACTTGCTACAACTATAATGAAAGGGGACATCAGTTACTGAATGTCCTTACTATACTGGAAAAGCACTGTTCACCTCAGATAAAATAAAGACTGGATGGACACGTCAGGACCTGACAGTGATGATGAATGCTATGTACTAATGATAACTCATGGAGAGGATGCGCCTTCCACTGATAAGATACAAATGACTATTTTTCCTATAGATAGTGATAACTTGTTCGAGTTAAAAAGTTTCTTACATTTTCTGCATGTTAACTTTAAGAATAAGTCAATTGAAAATGATAATTTAATTGATGAGAATAAAGAGCTTAAAAAGAGAAATGATCACTTAGAAGCTGAGCTTATATGTAGGCATGAAAATGAAAAGGCATGTAATAAGGCTATACATAATGAAGTTCAGATGCACATTAAATATGCCATGCTAGAGGAAGTGTTAGAAAAGGAAAGAGAAGTTTTTAAGACTTGGATGACATTAGGAAGAAAGGTTCACAACTTTATAAATGACAAAAACTGGAAAGAGTGTTTAGGTTATAATAAATACACTGATACAAATGTTAATAAGATTATCACCAACACTACACCAATTAAGTTTTTCAGTACTAATGAGAATGGAGTCAAGTCAATCTATGAAGTAGGATCTAACTCTCGAATTCCTGATAAAAAGAAAGTTAAATTTAGAGTTAAGGAAAATAAAGGCAAAAATATAGGTCTTCTCTCTAAAAGTCAACTAGAAAAAATTGTGAAGTAACTGCTAGGCCTCACAAATCTAGTGTAAAAAGAGGTAGAAATGGGAAACTGTATAAACAAAGCAACTAGTTACAAATATATTCCTGATGCTCCTAGGAAAGCTTGTTTAATTGTGGTAATACTAATCACATTGCTATTGATTGCAGGAAAAGTAAAAAGAAAGCTACTGTTAATCCTGAATCAAATACTAGTGGTAGATCAATATTTTACAAACCATAGAATCCTTGTTTACACTGTGGTAGTAATATAGTCTGTATCACAATAATTATGACCCTTTGTTCAAGTTCAATAAAATTGTTATTTCTGCTAAAACTACCAAATTAAATGATCATGCATCTTATATAATTAAAACTGACAGGACAAATCGTGATGGATCAAATTTCGATGGAGCAATTCCTGATGGAGCAAATCCAATGGTCAAAATCCTGTCAGAAAGTCTCCTACTGCACATAAATATAAGATGTCAAAAAGGACCCAACAAGTGTAGGTTCTTAAAAATCCTAATTATTTCCATATTTCTTGTAACACTCCCAAATCCGGGGTCGGGGATCTGGGTTGTCACGAGTTCCATTTCCCTTAACAACACTTAATCTAAATAAACAACCATTTACTACGTACTGTGACCCCACAATATACACACACACCACAAGTTATAGTCTCAGAGATGAATAATAACACAAGTCATTATTCCACAATTATAAGTCGTTATACCTCAAAAAAATTTCTGAATAAATTTACATATTCTTTACCATTATTACAGTTCATAAATATACATAAGTCTGGTACATCAACAGTTGAAAACCTAGCCTATTGGTAGTTCCTACCTCAGCTACAGCGGCATCAACGCCTACAGGAAACTGCGGAACATTTCCTATCCGCTCGCGAATTGGGAGCTTGGTCCTATTCATCTTGTCTAGCTGTTATTGTGTGATGAAAGAATAAAGCAAGGGTGAGCACCAAGCCCACCGAAATAACATGTATAATAATTAACAATATATGAGCATCTTCATAGTACTCATAAAAGTCTTGGTCAAGCAGAAATGAACCAAGTTTGATATCTTAACGCGACCAAGTCGCAAAATATTCAGTATATATGTATATATACTTTTCGAAATCTTGGAAGTCCTCTTCCATGCAAAATATAAACAGAGTTCCAGTTCATAACTGTATAAAAAATATTATTGCAAGGTGATCTCATATATCTAACCTTGTCTCAATGTTTTTCTGAAAATCTTTGTCATGCATAAGATAATCATATACTAGATATAAGTTGAAAAGATGAAGTTACAAGATTCTCCAATATACTTATATATTTTCCAAATACTACTTGAACTACCACCGTTCAAGTTATAATCAGTTTCAAAAGTTCACCACATAGATGAGACTACAGGATAAGACTTCAATAGAATTAATCTTTAAAATATCATTCAAAAGAAATGAAGTTACGAGATACTTCATTAAGTCCTGATATATTTACACCTATATATATATATCTCATACTTTCCTTGAAAACCTCTGTTATGAACATTATAAATAGAGTTGTAATACCCAATGAATTTGGAAAGAAGAAAACCTTGGCATAAACCCGATATCTTGTTGATCAGGCAAAGATACCCATTAAGTAACCTTTTTCTACTAGTAGATGGATGAATTCCTCGCCGGTCATCACCCTGGCCGCATTAGGACCTCGCGCTAGACCGTTACCCGGCCACTCACGCGTTGATAGATTGTCACCCAGCCTCTTACACCTTGATAGACCATACCCCGACCTGTCACTTATACCGAGTAAATTAGATGGACTTACTTCCCGAACGTTGGGCAAGTAATCAAATTGTTTTCTCAAAACAGCAACCTCGTTACGAATATAAAATACACCATAGAGCTGGATCCCTCAGATTTTTGAGCGAGTATTCAAGTCCCCATCGAAAGGAAGATCTTAAATTATCTATATACAATAGGGGTAATAGATCGGGAGATTTTACTCACTAGATCATTTTTGAAATCATTTTGAAGACTCGAAAATATTTTTACTCTCTAATAGATCGATCTAGCCTTTAAAATCATTTTGAAGACTCGAAAATATTTTTGAAAGTGTTTGGAATAAGGATGATTTGATAGAATAAATCAATTCCAAGATAATCACAGAATATCTGAATATTATGCTATAAATAATATTCAAATAATGAATAGTTTTTATCAAAGCAAATGAAGTAAAAGTTTTGAAAGTAACTTAATGAAAATATTTAAGGTAAGAATGATTGACGATATCAATCATTTCTCGAATACTTGGAGAATAACGAAACATTATTCTTTAAGAAAATAATGAATATTATTTAATAAAATAAACGGAGTCGTAAGTCCTCGAATGAAAATTCAAACTAATATTCACTTATAATTTAAAACTATCGAATAAACATTATTTGATTAATAGTTTTGAAAATATATATATATATATATATATATGTATATAATATACTTGGGAACATCTCCTCCCGGTTTAGAAAAATGTTAACCTTTGGGTCCCCTATACTAAGGGTATACACAAATAATGCCTATCTCTAGCATAAGTATTATGCAGTTTATAAACAATTGAATCGATAACAAGATATCAAGATTACGAAACAGGCATGCATATATATCATATCAACTTGCTCCAATATATCGCAAGATTTGCTAATAACAATCATGCACTTATCACAAGATAATGCATATACATATATACATCACAACAACAACTATACGGGTAGAAAACTTGCCTGAGTGTTCTGGGGGTAGACTTAAGCTTAGAGTGGGTCCGGTAACCTATGAACAACAACATAAGCCATAATTAAACCACGGTCGCTTAAGAAACTAGAATTTATCCACTTAGAACCTAACGCTCACTTTTGCGCTTAACGATTTACATTAGTCGCTCGAGTACCCTCGGCTCCACCATTTTTATAAAATTAAGAATAGTAACGTTCAAGGGTCAGAAATAAGTAAAGAAGTTCTTAACGATGATTCAAGCTAAGAAGTTATTACGACAAGGATGCAAACATTTCGTGGCATATGTGATTGATAGGAGTTAGGAGCCAGCGAAACTTGAAGATATTCCAGTAGTGAATGAATTTCCAGACGTGTTTCCCGACGAGTTACCAGGACTTCCTCCAGATAGAGAAATTGAGTTTGCAATTGACTTAGCACCTGGAACGGAACCAGTATCCAAGGCCCCGTATAGAATGGCGCCCGTTGAGATGAAAGAGCTAGCGAAGCAATTGCAAGAGCTGTTAGAGAAAGGAGTAATCAGACCCAGTGTGTCCCCGTGGGGTGCACCAGTATTATTTGTTAAGAAGAAAGATGGAAGCATGAGACTGTGCATTGACTATAGGGAACTCAACAAGCTTACAATCAAGAACAAGTATCCGTTACCCAGAATTGATGATTTGTTTGATCAAGTGAAGGGAGCCAAGTACTTCTCCAAGATTGATTTAAGATCGGGATATCATCAACTGAAGATTAAGCCAGAAGATATACCGAAGACAGCTTTCAGAACAAGGTATGGACATTACGAATTTTTAGTGATGTCTTTTGGATTGACCAATGCCCCGGCAGTGTTTATGGACCTGATGAATAGAATTTTCAAGGAGCATCTGGACAAGTTCGTTATTGTGTTTATAGACGATATTTTAATTTATTCAACAACGGAAGAGGATCATGCGGAACATTTAAGAACAGCTTCGGAGATTTTAAGGAAAAAGAAATTATACTAAATTCTCGAAGTGTGAGTTTTGGTTACAGGAGGTTCAGTTCTTAGGACACATAGTTAGTAACGAAGGGATCAAAGTGGACCCAGCAAAGATTGAGGCAATTACAAATTGGGAAAGACCGAGAACACCCACCGAGGTAAGAAGTTTCTTGGGATTAGCCGGATATTATCGTCGATTCGTTCAAAAATTTTCAAAAATTGCAACACCATTGACAAAACTTACACGGAAGAGTGAAAAGTTTTTATGGAATGACAAGTGCGAAGAAAATTTTCAAAAACTAAAGCAACGATTAATCACCGCACCCCTTTTTGTCACTTCCAGACGATCAAGGGAATTTCGGAATTTATAGCGATGCTTCTCAGAAAGGACTAGGATGTGTTATAATGCAACACGATAAGGCGATTGCGTATGCGTCAAGGCAATTGAAACCACATGAACAGAAATATCCTACTCATGATTTTGAGCTAGCAGCCATAGTTTTCGCTTTGAAAATTTGGAGACATTATCTGTATGGAGAAAAGTGTGAGATTTACACAGATCACAAAAGTTTGAAATATATATTCACACAAAAGGAACTTAATATGAGGCAAAGGAGATGGTTAGAATTGATCAAGGATTACGACTGCTCGATTAATTATCATCCCGGTAAAGCGAACGTTGTAGCAGATGCGTTAAGTCGAAAGGAAAAGTTAAATGTGTTATCAGTACCTCAAGAGATATATAAGGAATATCAGAAATTGGAATTGGAGATTAAAGTTTGCAGGCCTAATGAAGTAAAAGTGTACTGTATGACTTTTCAGCCGGAGTTTCTAGAGAAAATAAAGAAGTGTCTGGAAGATGTAATGGATCAAGATATAAATCGTTTGGTAGGTGAGGAATTGTGCACGCAGAAGGACGATCAAGGTATTCTTAGGTTTTCTTCTAGAATTTGGATTCCACCGGTGACGGAGCTGAAGAATGAAATTTTACAGGAAGCACATAATTCAAGATATTCCATCCATCCAGGGAGTACCAAAATGTACAGAGATTTAAAGGAAAGTTATTGGTGGCCAGATATGAAGAGGGAAATTACAGAATGGGTTAGCAGATGTTATACATGTCAGAGAGTTAAAGCCGAACATCAAATACCAAGTGGATTGCTACAACCATCGGAAATTCCAGAGTGGAAGTGGGAACATATTGCCATGGACTTCATAGTTGGATTACCAAGGACAAGGGCTAATCATGATTCCATTTGGGTTATTGTGGATAGACTTACCAAGTCAGCTCATTTTCTGCCTATAAATGAAAGATTTTCGCTCGACAAGTTGGTCCATATGTACCTAAAGGAAATTGTAGTTCGTCATGGAGTTCCTGTGTCTATCGTATCTGATCGAGATCCAAGATTTAATCCAAGATTTAATTCAAGATTTTGGAAAAGTTTTCAAGAATGTTTGGGAACGAGATTGAATATAAGTACGGTTTATCACCCCCAGACGGACGGCCAAAGTGAAAGAACGATTCAAACAATCAAGGACATGTTACGTGTTTGTGCTATTGATTTCAAAGGAAGTTGGGACGAGCATTTACCTCTCGTAGAGTTTGCTTATAACAACAGTTATCACGCCAGTATTGGGATGCCACCCTACGAAGCCCTTTATGGACGCAAATGTAGATCTCCAGTATATTGGGACGAGGTAGGAGAACGTAAAATACTTGGACCTGAATTGGTATAGCAGACAAAGGAAGTTGTTGAAGTAATCCAGAAAAGATTGATAGCAGCACAAGTCCGTCAAAGGAAATATGTAGGCCATTCAAGGAAAGACACGGAACTCGAAGAAGGAAGCTTGGTATTACTGAAAGTATCACCGTGGAAGGGACTAACGAGGTTTGGAAAGAAAGGAAAGCTGAGCCCAAGATATGTCGGACCTTTTGAGATTCTAAAGCACGTTGGCAAAGTAGCTTACGAATTGGCGTTACCTCCGCACATGGAGCACATTCACAATGTTTTTCACGTATCAATGCTTAAGAAATATAATCCAGACTCCAGGCATGTAATAGAATATGAGCCAATAGAGCTTCAGGCAGATTTGTCATATGTAGAGAGTCCGATAGAAATTTTAGAGAAAAGAGAAAAGGTATTGAGAAATAAAGTGGTGAAGCTAGTAAGAGTGTTATGGAGAAACCCAAAGATTGAAGAGTCAACCTGGGAGTTGGAAAGTGATATGAGAGAAAAGTACCCTCATTTGTTTTCTTAGGAGATTCTGAGGACAGAATCCTTTTTAGGGGGGAAGGATGTAATATCCGGGATATATTGTGTAATTATTTTTGCTAATAAATAATTAATATATGTGTTCAGTATCTATTCTGTGAACTAATTATTAAGTGTTAAATGCGTTTGGATGTTTAAAAATATGATTAATTGAGTATTTTAATTTTTATATGTCCAAAATAAAATATAGATAATTGTCATATCATCCTAATTATTTTTATGTTGATTTATGGATTTATAAGGATCATATGAAATTTATAAAATCTTTTTCCGGGTATTTAAAATCTATTTTATAAAAAACGGGAACCAACCGACGTTATCCATTGTTACGTTTTTGGAACCCGAAACTGTTCCGAGAACTCCTTCCTAACCTAATTGTAATATTCCGAGCATATTCCATGTTTCGACTTTTTCGATCTGGTGTACGGTTTGTCCTGCGCGGGTCCCGGCACAACATTTTCGATATAATGTTTGTTTCGATAAATCAATAAAACTCATATTTTCGATAAACGAGAGCTTTTTATTAAACTATCCCAATTATCACCTCGTAGTACGTGTAACCAGGCGCTGAGACCAAGACCGCAGTACAAATTGTACTGATCTGGATAACTGTCCCGAAAACCGATACCGTTTGGATCAGTTTTTACAAATAAACGTACCGTTTTATATCCGAAATGATCCAACGGGATACTAATTTTCCGTAATTATAAATAGCCTTTTCCCGTATATTATTTCGTATCAAAATCATTTGTAGACAGTTAATTATATAATTTTCCAGAGAAAAACCCTATATTCATATAATCTTCCAAGAATCAAACAGCAAAATGAAGGTGTTATTGATCTCTGTTTTCAAATCTCGAGTACTAAATCCAAAGGTCTTAAGGTGTTCTATCAGATTCTGTGTTCCAAATCACTGCAAAAATCAAGGTTTATATTCTGAATAATTATTTATTTTCGAAATAATTTTATTAAAAATATGAATTTTTGTTCGGATGATTGTTTGTATGATTTGATGCTTGCATGTTGTAGAGCTTGTTTTCCTGATGACTTTCATATGTCATACGTCTAATTTGGAGTTCAATAACATGTTCAAAATTGAGTTTAATTTTCGAATTTTGAAATTAGGGTTTATAATCCGTATGAATGTTTTCAATTGAAATTGGAGGCTTTTTGATTTAGGGGTTATTAACTGTTGATTGATAGTGGATTATGTTCCTTATGAAATTTGCAATCGATTGGTATATAGTTCTGTTGTGCATATGTTGTGTACTTGATGATTTTATAAACAAAACATCTAAGTAGATTTTACTTAGTGAAATTATGTAGCACTCGACGGATAAGAATTATAGTCCCGACGGATAACTCATTATAGTCCCGACGGATGATTAACTTATTATCCATCGAGTGAGTAGCTTATGTAATAATAAGTTTGTAGCACATTTATGTATGCACCTTTGTATAGAATCTGTAGTAGCATATAAGTCATGTTGACTTTAACTAGATATGCAGAATAGGTTGATTAATTGTACATAAATGATGTCTTGTAATTCTGCATAAGTGAAATAGAGTCAAGTGCCAAAATAGCTACCGACGGATGATTAACAAAGCCATCGACGGATAATCAAATGACTATCAACGGGTATTTAATATAGCAGTCGATGGATGATCAATTAAACCATCAACGGATGTTCTGAAAGTCGACGGATGATCATATGAAGAATTCAAACAGCAGTTGAACAGTGAAAGCTGACACACAGCCGTCGAGATGTATACAAACACACTGTGGAAGCCCATTAACTGGGTAATAGAGGACGAAAAGCAGCAAAGCTTAAGACTGATAGTTTTTATATTTTTTCAGTCTTTTTGACTTTGTAATCTTGGTATTATATAAACCAAGAGTGTAGCAAATAGAAAAATAACTGAGATAGCTGAGAAACACAAAAACAGAGAAATCTTTTTAAGCAGAATCATTAGCATTCCTGTATTCTCAGTAGTTCCATTTGTAAGCTGCTGTGAGCATTCCTGCACACAGAGTCCTCTCGATATATTATATATATCTCTGATGGAATTGTTTAAATCCACCAGAAAGTTTTTAAAGACTCTTGTTTTTAATTACTTATGTTTTGATTCAATTAAGTTTCTATTCCGCATTGTGCTAATCAAAACATTATATCTATATTCGAGTTGAACATTTTTATTTCGAGAAAAAGGTTCAAGAATTCCATTCAACCCCCCTTCTGTAATTCTTGCTATATTGTTAAGGGAATAATAATTGGTATCAGAACAAGCTCTTAATCTACAAAGAGTTTAAAGATCAAAACAATTCAGCAAGATGAACAAGAAAGATGTTGGAGTCAAGATTCCTTTTCTTGATAAAGATAATTACCATCATTGGAAGGTAAAGATGCATCTTCATATGCTTTCTCAAGATGAGGCCTATGTGGACTGCATAGAAAGAGGCCCTCATGTTCCAATGAGAGCTGCAACAGGAAACGAGCCATCTGTTTTAAAGCCAAGGCACGAATGGTCTGACCCTGATATTGAACAAGTCAGGATGGATAAAAAGGCCATGAACATTCTGTTCAATGGAGTTGATGCAGACATGTTTGATAATATTATCAACTGCAAAACTGCCAAGGAAGTTTGGGACACAATACAGATAATTTGTGATGGCACTGAGCAAGTAAGAGAAAATAAAATGCAGCTTCTGATTCAGCAATATGAGCATTTTAACAATGAAGAAAGTGAGTCACTCACTGACATTTTTAGTAGATTCCAAAAACTACTAAATGCTCTTAAGTTGCATGGAAGAGTCTATCAGACTAAAGACTCCAATCTGAAATTTCTCAGATCTCTTCCAAAGGAATGGAAACCAATGACAGTCTCATTGAGAAACTCACAAGATTATAAGGAGTTTATTTTGGAGAGACTGTATGGCATTCTGAAGACCTATGAGCTTGAGATAGAGCAGGATGAAAGAATGGAGAGAGGAAAGAAGAAAGGAGGATCCATTGCACTAGTTGCTGATTTGGAAAAGGAGAAGGAAGTGAAGATGGAAGCTGTAGAATCAACTTCAAAGGTCTGTGAGAATAAGGGTAAGGGGCTAGCTGCAGAAAGTGATGATTCATTGAGCCAAGATGTCATGGAGGACATTGATGAGCACCTAGCATTTCTTTCTAGAAGATTTGCCAAGCTCAAGTTCAAAAAGAACTTTGGAGCAGCCAAGCCAAATAGAAACATGGTGGATAAGTCAAAATTCAAATGTTTCAAATGTGGCTTGGCAGGGCATTTTGCAAATGAGTGTAGAAAGTCAGATTCCAGTAAGAAAAGGTTTGAGTCTGTGGATTATAAGAAAAAATACTTTGATCTAATCAAACAAAAGGAAAGGGCTTTTATTACACAAGAGAATGACTGGGCAGCAGATGGTTTGGATGAAGACGAAGATGTCAGCTATGTCAATCTAGCCCTAATGGCCAAGTCTGATGAAACAGAGACAAGTTCCTCAAGCAATCAGGTAATCACTACAAACCTTGCACATTTATCTAAAGCTGAGCGTAATGATGCCATAAATGACATGTCTACAGAATTGTATCATTTGCGTGTTACACTTAAGTCTCTCACTAAAGAAAATGCTAAAATCAAAGAAAACAACTTGTTTTTAAGTGAGAGGAATAATGTGCTTGAGTCTCAGTTTGTTGAGTTTGAGAAACTAAAAATTGAGTGTAAGATTGCCAAGGAGGAATTAACTGAGTCCTTGAAAAAGGAAGAAATTTTGAAGAAGCAGCTCGAGCGTGAACAAGAGGTGATTAAAGCTTGGAAAACATCCAGGAATGTTCATGCTCAAATCACCAAAGTTCAAGGAATTGAGTCTTTTTGTGATGAAGCCTGGAAAAAGAATAAAGAGAAATTAGAACCTATTTTGGTAGATGGGTTGTTAACAGATGTAGACTCGACGGATGATGAGGACTATCCGTCGGATAACAAAAAGTGTTACCCGTCAAATGATGAAAATCCTCATCCGTCGGCTGTAAGCAAACCCATTAGCAAAGCCAAATTAATCAAGCTAAATGAAAAGTATAGGTCTGTTTCCAAGAACTTTGTTTCAGGAGAGTCAAGTCAAGCTAAGAAAGGGAAAAAGGCTAATGTTGGTCACATGACTGTCAAACAGTTAAGTGACAGACTTGAGAAAATTGAGGTAAAAACAGAGACTAAAAGGAAAAACAATAGGAATGGTAAAGTAGGGATTAACAAACATAATAACTATACACCTGATAAATATGCTCCTAGAAAAATCTGTGTCAAGTGTGGTAGTGTAAATCATCTGTCTGTTAATTGCAAATCTGCCATTCCTACTCCCATGTCTGTTCAGTCTCAATTTCCCAACATAAATGCCATGCCTCCCATGCCTGTTAATGCTATGCCTACACAGAATATGAATGCACAGTTTGCTAATATGCCATTTGCACCTAATACATATTATGCTGCATACAATATGCCTCAAATGCCATTTAGCATGCCTTACTGGAATAACATGTTTGCACCAAGCATGTCATTTCCCGTTAGCCATAATATGCATGATAATTCTGTTGCATTAAATGGTTTCAAAGGCCCAACCCAAATGACTAAGGAAGAATCTGAAATCCCTAAGTCAAATGAGTTAAGACCTAAGAAACAGAAGAAGAAAGCTAACAAGGTAGGACCCAAGGAAACTTGGGTACCAAAATCAACTTGATTTGATTTTGATGTGTGCAGGGAATGTAATAACCCCAATTTTTGGAATTTTTGAAACCCTTATGAATAGTGTTTTTGCTGATTATGCTGAATAAGAAAACTTTTCATGCCACACTTTGTAGAGGTTCTTTTATTGATATTCTG
Source organism: Apium graveolens (assembly GCF_009905375.1). Lineage (NCBI taxonomy): Eukaryota > Viridiplantae > Streptophyta > Magnoliopsida > Apiales > Apiaceae > Apium > Apium graveolens. The sequence goes on from NC_133657.1 coordinate 78,755,767, forward strand.
AGATCTTATTACTACTCTATATGGTATATAAGTGTATGTAAAGATCGTCAGAATCCAAATTCGAACACTTTGATTTTTCCGGAAAATCCACCAGATACAGAAAGAATTGAGTATAAGGTAACATGATTAAAAGGATTTTAATTCAAGGATTATAAGAGAGGATCATAAAAGGAATATAATGTATTGAGAAAGGTTAAGGGAACCCAAGTAATAAGATCCCGGGTATGATCCCTCAAACGATAAACGAGAACGAAAGTTAAGCGAACCGTATAACAGAGCAGCGGTCATTAGCCAAGTAATTAGGAGCTAATCAAAGAGGTTAGTGATGATGATGTCACCACACCAACAAGAAGAGGACAAGTGTGGGAAGATGACATAGGAAAATGACATAAGCATGACCAAAGGGAAGGAAGTGTTGGTTGATTATAAACCACACAAAATTTACCATGGTTAAAAGGTAATTTAGCAAAACAAAAGGCAAAACAACCAACAAAACAATTCATAACAGGAAAACACAAAGTTGACCATTTCCAACAAGAAGCTCTCGGCCTTTATCCATTTCAAAGGAAGAAAAAACTCAAATCCAAGTTCCAAGCTTTGTTAATTAGTGAGGTAATTATCTAAGGTTCCTTGTACATAGATATAGATATCCTATAAGTCTAAGCTTCAAATTCCTTCACAATATCTTCCTAAAATTCATGGAAGAAGAGAGTGAATAGTGTTTTTCAAGAACTTGAAATTTAATCTTGTGTTTTTGATTAGATTAAGCTTTGGTAAGGACTTTCAAGGGTGATTCCAAGCTCCTTAGTTACTTTTACTCACCAAGGAAGGTATAATCTCATACCCTAGCCCTACTTTTGTATATTTAGAGTTTTTATGCTTGGTTTAGTTCTTGGGAAGTATGATTCATGTATATTTAGAGTTGGGTTGGATTTATAATGAGTTTGGAGTTGTAAATCTTGATTATTGGTTAATAAACTTAAGTATAACTTTAGTTCATGTTTAGGGGTAGTATAAATTGGTAAATCTTGAGATGTTGGGACTGTTGTAATGAAGTATGGATGGAGTTTGGTTGTATTGGTGGTTATGGGTTGATTTGTGGTTGATTGTGGATTGATTTGGAGTTGTACAAATTTGGTAATCGCGTAAACATAGCCATCGTAATGCCCGATTTACTTTAGACTGCTTTTGTTCTTAACATCAGGACCCATGAAATCACTGTTAGGTTTTGACCATTGCCATGATTAGATAGTTCATGTTACGAGCTTCGTTTTGATATGTGGTTCGCTTGAATCCGATGTACGGTTTAGGAGAAACGACCGTTTTAAGTAACGGCGTTTTGCGACCGAACCCTTACCCCTCGCCTTACTTTAAAACCTTGGTTAAGGACCTTAAATGACTAATTGGAGTATAAAGAAATTATGTACAGTGTATTAGGCAGTTGGTAGGGTACTTGCGAAAGAATCGCCTTAAAACCCTTAATGGTTAATTTATTAAAAATGGTAGAGCCGAAGGTACTCGAGCGACTTAAGTGAATCGTTAAGCGCAAAAGCGAACGTTAGGGTCTAATTGGTTAAAGTATAGATTCATAAGTGACTTTGGTTTAATTCCAACTTATATGTTGTTTATAGGTTACCAGACTCATCCCAAGCCTTTTATCACCCCCAGTCGCTCAGGCAAGTTTTCTACCCGTTATAATGTTGTTGTGATGTAAATATATGTATATGCATTATCTTGTGATAAGTGCATGAATGTTATTAGCAAATCTTGCGATATATTGGAGCATGCTGATATGGTATATATGCATGTCTATTTCATAATCTTGATATCTAATTATTGATTCAATTGCTTATAAGTTGCATAATACCTATGCTAGTAATAAGCAGTTGTTGCGTATACCCTTAGTATAGGGGACCCAAAGGTGAACATATTTCTAAACCGGGAGTCGATGTTCCCGAGTATAATATATATATATACTTTTATATATATATATAGATATAGTTTTCAAAACTATTAATCGAATAAGGTTTATTCGATAACTTTATTTTATTTAATGAATATTATTTTGAATATTCATTCGAGGACTTATGACTCCGTTTAGTTTATTTAATGAATATTATTTTGAATATTCATTCGAGGACTTAAGACTCCGTTTATTTTATTTAATGAATATTATTTTGAATATTCATTTGAGGACTTAAGACTCCGTTTATTTTATTTAATGAATATTATTTTGAATATTCATTCGAGGACTTAAGACTCCGTTTATTTTATTTAATGAATATTATTCTGAATATTCATTTGAGGACTTATAACTCCGCTTATTTATTACATAATATTCTTTATTATATTAAAGAATAATGTTTCGATAATCAAACTTATTTTCGATTATTCAAATAAAGATCGTACTTTCGTATAAGTATATCTTTGGTTATTTATTATTCATTTCAAGTATGAGTTTTAAAACTTCTACTTCAATTATTTTTATAAAGATTATTCTTTATGGGAATATTATTTAAATAATAATATTCAGATATTTTCTAACATATCGGGACTGATTTATTTTATTAAATCAGCGTTACTCTAAACATTCTTTAAAATGTTTTCGAGTCTTCAAAATGATTTTAAAAGTTAGGGCGGATCCCAAAACTCATTTTTATATTTAAGATCCTCCTTTCGAAGGGGATTTAAATACTCGCTCAAAACCCGAGAGATTCGGCTCAAGGTTGCTGTTTTGATAAAAGAGTTTTTGATTACTTACCCAACACTCGGGAAGTAAAATTCTTAGAACAAGTTAATCCATTAACAGGCACCGCTGGGAAATATCGGTGAGTTTTCCTTTCCAACTAGATACGACTTCTTGGTGGAGCCGTATCAACAAGTTTCTACTTGGCGAAAGGGGGGACAAACTTTACGTTTCAGAGTCATGGATTTCATCTGAACTAGGAGTGGCGTAAGTGGTCGAGTGGCGCCGGCCCAGCCTTATTATATTGGCCCAAATGGCCTAGAAGTTCCGCTAAGACGGTCCATTCCTTAGGAGTCCAGTGTTCGGTTGACAAGTAAATCTGACATATTCTCCTCTACATGTAGAAAATGGTGGGGTTGCACTACTGCAACTGATCATCGTAAGTGGTCTTCCTGGCGCGGCAAACTCCCGTAATGAGTTCATCATCTAGTTTGGATATTTCTACAACACTACCCGGAGCATTCGATCGAAAGGCTACGGATGGGTGATTGCTGAAGCATTGACAGGGTCAAACAGTTATAATGATGTTTCCCTCAAATGAAGTATCTCATAACTTCATTTCTTTTAAACAACATTTCAAAGATTGAATCTATTCAAGTCTTATCTTGTAGTCTCATCTATGTGATGAACTTTCGAAACTGTTTATACCTTGAACGGTGGTGGTTCAAGTAGTATTCAGAAAAGATATAAGTATATTGGAGTATCTTGTAACTTCATCTTTTTAACTTATATCCAGTTAATGATTATCTTATATATGACAAAGATTTTCAGAAAAACGTTGAGACAAGGTTAGATATATGAGATCACCTTGCAATGAAATTTTTATACAATTATAAACTGGAACTCTGTGTATATTATACATGTCAGAGGATTTCAAAGATTGTGAAAAGTATATATGTATATATATACTGAATATTTTGCGACTTGGTCACGTTAAGATATCAACTTGGTTCATTTCTTCTTGACCAAGACTTTCATGAGTACTATGAGAATGACCATATATTGTTAATTATTATACATATTATTTCGGTGGGCTTGTTGCTCACCCTTGCTTTCTTCTTTCATCACATAATAACAGATAGAAAAGATGAACAGGACCAAGCTTCCAATTCGCAAGCGGTTAGGAAACGTTCCGCAGTTTTCTGGAAGCGTTGATGTCGCCGTAGCTGAGGTAGGAACTACCAATAGGCTAGGCTTTCAACTATTGATGAACCAGACTTATGTATATTATGAATTGTAATAATGGCAAAGAATATGTAAATTATTCAGAAACCCTTTTGAGGTGAAATGGTTTATAATTGTGGAGTAAAATGACTTGTGTTATTTTTGGTATTCATCTCTGAGACTATAACTTGTGGTCTGTGTGTGTATATTGTGGGGTCACAGTACGCAGCAGTTGGTTGATTGTTAAGGTTAAGTATTATTAAGGGAAATGGAACTCGTGACAACCCGAATCCTCGACCCCGGATTTGGGGGTGTTATAGGGAAACAAAAGGAATCTTTGGTACTTGGATAGTGGTTGTTCAAGACACATGACTGGTGATTCTACCCTGCTCACAGAGTTTAAGGAGAGAGCTGGCCCAAGTATAACTTTTGGAGATGACAGCAAGGGTTATACTGAGGGATATGGCTTGATTTCAAAGGACAATGTCATCATTGAAGAGGTTGCCTTAGTGGATGGTCTCAAACATAATCTGTTGAGTATCAGCCAGCTTTGTGATAAAGGCAACTCAGTAACCTTCAACAAAGAAGCCTGTGTTGTGACTAATAATCAAAACAACAAAGTGGTTCTCACTGGTGTGAGAAGAGGAAATGTGTACCTAGCTGACTTCAACTCAACTAAAGCAGAATCTGTAACTTGTCTTCTCAGTAAAGCAAGTAAAGATGAAAGTTGGCTATGGCACAAGAAGCTATCCCATTTAAACTTCAAGACCATGAATGAGCTGGTAAAGAAAGAACTAGTAAGAGGCATTCCTCTAGTGGAGTTTACAAAGGATGGACTGTGTGATGCCTGCCAAAAAGGGAAGCAGATCAAAGCATCATTCAGGAAGAAACTTGATTCAACAATTGAAGAGCCTCTGTAATTGCTTCACATGGATTTGTTTGGACCAGTCAATATATTGTCAATTTCAAAGAAAAGATTTTGCCAAGTAATTGTAGATGATTTCTCAAAGTTCTCTTGGACATATTTCCTAAAGTCTAAAGATGAGGCTAGTGAAATCATCATCAATCACATAAGGCAAGTTAACAATCATCCTGATTTCAAAGTAAGAAGAATCAGGAGTGACAATGGAACTGAGTTCAAGAACTATGTCATGAGAGCATTTTGTGAGGAAAATGGAATCTTACATGAGTTCTCAGCAGCAAGGACTCCACAATAGAATGGAGTAGTGGACAGGAAGAACAGACCACTTATTGAAGCTGCAAGGACAATGCTTGAAGAATCAAAATTACCAACATAATTTTGGGCTGAAGCTGTAAACACTGCATGCTACACTCAGAACATCTCTCTGATTAATCAAGCAAGATGCATGACTTTTTATCAATTGTTCAAGAACAAGAAGCCAACTCTAAACTTTCTTCATGTCTTTGCCTGTAAATGCTATATTCTGAGAAATCAAACTGATCAAAATGGGAAGTTTGATGCTAAAGTAGATGAAGGAATTTTTGTTGGATATGTTGTTGGTAAAGCATATAGAGTCTACAATCTAAGAACCAACATTGTTGTGGAATCTATACATGTTGTGTTTGATGATAAAAAGATTGAAGGACTGAAAGATGGAGATTACCATGAGAGCCTCAAATTCGACAATATTGAGATGGTCAGTGATGAAAGTGATGATGAGAGTGATCAAAAAACAGTGTCTAAGGATAATGCAGACAAATCTACCACCAATGAAGCATAAAACTCAACATCCGTCGAGTTGCATAATGCTTCATCCGTCGGAAGGCAATCTGTGTTATCCGTCGGAAGACAACCTGCCTCATCCGTTGGTACTCAAAATTCACCATCCGTCGGGTTATCAAAAGGAGCAGGAAGTCAAGGTAGATCACCCATAGAAAATACCCCTTTCTCAAATTAAAGATCCACAAACTCAGGGGGAGTTTCTAGCAATCAAAACTCAATCACACATCAAGACAACATTGAGGTCTCTTCATCTAGAGCTAATCTACCTCAACCAAGGAAATGGACAAAAGATCACCCCTTTGAACTAATTATTGGTGATGTTTCTTCTAGAGTTCAAACAAGGAGAGCAACTCAGGAAGAATGTCTATACAACAGCTTTCTGTCAAAGGAAGAACCAAAGAAGGTAGAAGAAGCTTTGTTAGATCCTAATTGGATTTTAGCTATGCAGGAGGAGCTAAACCAATTTGAAAGGAATAAAGTATGGAAGCTGGTACCCAAGCCTAAAAGAAAGAATCCAATAGACACCAAATGGGTATTCAGAAACAAGATGGATGAAAATGGCATAGTAGTAAGGAACAAAGCCAGATTGGTTGCTAAAGGCTATTGCCAACAAGAAGGAATAGATTTTGATGAAACATTTGCTCATGTTGCAAGACTTGAAGCCATCAGAATCTTCTTAGCCTATGCAGCCCATGCCAATTTCAAGGACTATCAAATGGATATCAAAAGTGCCTTTCTGAATGGAGATTTGGAGGAAGAAGTGTATGTTAGTCAACCTCCTGGCTTTGAAGATCCAAATTTTCCAGAGTATGTCTATTATCTACTAAAAGCACTTTATGGACTGAAGCAAACACCTAGAGCCTGGTATAACACTTTATCAAAGTTCTTTTTGGAAAATCACTTCACAAGAGGTACTGAAGATAAAACTTTATTTTTCAGAAATGTTAATGGCTCTAGCATACTTGTTCAAATTTATGTAGATGATATTATTTTTGACTCTACAGATGAGAAACTTTGTAAAAAGTTTGCCAAACTGATGCAAAGTAAGTATGAAATGAGTATGATAGGAGAAATAACTTACTTTATTGGTTTACAAGTTAAACAAGTTAGTGATGGAATATTCATTAGTCAAACTAAATATATTTTTGATCTTTTAAAGAAGTTTGATCTAATGGATTGCACATCTGCAAAAACTCCCATGGCCACTGCAACTAAGCTTGAATTAAACACTACTGAAAAGTCTGTGGATATTTCAAGCTATAGAGGCATGGTTGGCTCACTTCTGTACTTAACAGCTAGTAGGCCAGATATAATGTTTGCTACATGCTTATGTGCTAGATTTCAGGCTGATCCTAGAGAATCTCACTTGATAACTATTAAGAGAATTTTCAGATATCTCAAGGGAACACCAAAACTTGGCATTTGGTACCCTAGAGATTCTGGTTTTGATCTAACTGGTTATTCAGATGCAGATTATGCAGGTTGTAGAATTGACAGAAAGAGCACAACAGGAACCTGTTAATTTCTAGGAAACAAGCTTGTGTCCTGATTCAGTAAAAAGCAAAATTCAGTTTCTACTTCTATAGCTGAAGCTGAATATATTGCTGCTGGCAGTTGCTGTGCACATATTTTATGGATGAAAAATCAATTGCTAGACTATGGTTTGCAAGTTGAGAGAATTCCTATTTTCTGTGATAACACAAGTACAATTGCCATCACTGAAAATCCAGTGCAACATTCAAGAACAAAGCATATAGACATCAAGTACCATTTCATAAGGGAACATGTAATGAATGGTACTGTAGAGTTACATTTTGTTCCAAGTGAGAAGCAACTTGCAGATATCTTTACCAAGCCACTGGATGAATCCACCTTTTCAAGGTTGGTAAGTGAGTTAGGTATGCTTAATTACTCTTGAATTTATCTGAGTTATTTTGCAAGTTGAAATGTAGCCAGAAATTTAGCTGATTTTTAGTCTTGGATGAAATTTTGGCTAAGTCAAAATTTGTATCTCGACGGATGACCATTATCCATCGAGTTGAGTCATCCGTCGATACACTATTTGCAAATAAAAATCAATTACTTTTGTGGAATCTTTTAAAACTCGACGGATAACAGTTTATCCTCATCCGTCGAATTGTCTAAATCTTAACCGTTAATTCCCTGAACATTTTCCATCGAGTATACTTACAGTTTGTAAGCATTACACGAAGGATAATGGGTGGAATTTTTATAGTTTATTTTTAAACGGCTATTTTAGGCAATTTCTATTGGGTAATTTACTTTTCTTTATTATTTTCATCCGTTGTTTTTGAGATAGTATAAAAGCTTATTTCATTCCAATTATTTTCTTTTATCATTCTCAAATTCAACTGCTTTTATTTCATTCTCAAGCAAATATTCTCTTTCTCTTTAAGCTTTCATTCTCTAACAATGGCACCTGTAGTGTCTCAAACTGGGTCCATTTATGAGAAGAACAACTTCACTGCTTTGGTCAATAAGGGTATTCAGCAATCAGAAGACTATCTTAAGATGATGGACTTTGTGAAGAACTGCAAGTTAAGTTATGCCATGCTTGAATCACCCACAATTTTCTGTGAAGTTGTTGAAGAGATGTGGACCACTACAATCTACAACTCTACTGACAAAACCATCACTCTAACTATCAAAGGTAATGAGTTCTGTATCAATAATGATGTGATAAAAGCATGTTTCAAAATTCCTGATGATAATGTAACTTCACCACACAATGACACTGACATTATCAATATGCTTAATTCCATGCATTATGCACTTCCTACTACTAAGCTAAGTGATATTAGAAGATTAGGTCTTAGGAAGGAATGGAGTTTCATGTGTGATGTTGTGACTAAAGTTTTCTCTGGAAAAATCAGTAATTTTTATTCTGTGAACATTTCCATGCTTAACATGCTATACATGCTAGTTACAGATAAATTCTACAATTTCAGTGACCTTGTCTTGTATGAGTTAGGTTTTAAACTAGGTGAGTTAGCCGAAAGGGGAAAGAATGTATATTATGCTAGATTTTTCATGCTATTGGCTAACCATCTTTGTCAAGAGATTGTACTTGAGAACCCAAACAACAAATTGGCTTGTTGGGTTCAAGAGAGAAGAATCATTGCAGATTTGAACAGAGCCAACCATCATAGGGATGTGCCAATGTTCTACTTTCCTGTAATACAGACACGTCAGGTAAGTGAGGTAAGTTCATCCATACCCTCAACTATTCCAATCTCCTCAATTTTTTTGAGTTCAGGAGTAGCTATGGCAACTGTGACAATGACCAAACAGTTGCCTACCAAAGCTGCCAAAACAACTGTAATTTCTAAATCCAAGTCAAAGAAAACCCCCTCTGGTATCTCTCAAAAGGTACTAGTTGAAAAATCCACCAAAGCCAAAGAGGGGAGTGTGAAGGAGGGTCAGTTAGGTGAGGGAAGGTGTGAACATCAAAGAAACCCCAAGGATAAGGTTGGAGAGTTGAGTGAATCCCAGCCTAGCCACACTGCAGTTTCCCAACAAACTGCAGTGCTTAAAAAGGACAAAAGCTCACTTCTAGCTACATTCTCCCAAAAGGATGTGGCTATTAAACAAAGCTCTCAGCCAAGAGCACAGGCCAAAAGGTTTAGGGACACAAGCTCACCCCAAACTTACACAAGAAAGAAGAAATCCAAAATCATTGGGGATGCACAGGGCACACACACTGTACAAACTGGTGCTAAAGACACAGTCCCTGCACTTTCTCAAATTCAGTTTGATGTGGCTCCAATAAATGTGGAGTCACATCCAAAATCTCTTATAATAGAAGCCTCTGAAACACCATACTCACCAACAAACTCTCTGGAAGTGGATATGATAAACACTTCAATTCCTGATTCCCCTTCTTTAACTCTGTTGGGGAAGCCAAAATCTAGTGCAAGTGAGCATCATCTTTTAGATGATTTGTTGGCTCATTTGCCAATCCTTTCAGATACTATTGTGACATTTGTGCCTCAAATAACTTCAATCAACACAGAGTCAACAATAGTTTCTCTTCCTACCTCATTCATTTCTACTCTCTCTATGGATATTGCTCATCCGTCGAGTAGTGATTGTATCCCGACGGATAAGCTTAACAGCAGTTATCCGTCGGATAGCTTTACCACTCACCCGATGGATATCACTTATCCGTCGAGTGTCTCTGCACAACTTCAAACATCAATTATTTCTAGTGCAGAAGATTTAGTGGTAATACAGTCACTCTTAGGACTGAGAGAGGAGAGTGCATTGAGTGAGAGGCTGGGTTGCTCCCAGGGAAAAGGAGAGGAAAAGAATGAAACTCAGCAATCCATTTATTCAGGATTGGCAAAAGTGAGTGAGAGGAGTCCCGCCTTAGTAGGTGAAGCTGAGGGTGTGAGGGTGGGGAGCCAGGGTGAGACCCTGATACAACAAAAGAGAGATTATGAGAGAAAGGCAGGTACAGGAGAAATAAGGGTGGATCCAGCCATTGCTAGTGAGTCAATAATTGTGGATGATGCTGAAAAGGGAAGACAATTTCAGCAACATTACAAAGCTGAAATTGATAACATTTCCTTGGATGCTGACACTTTTACTCATCCTGTGTCAGCCTATCAATTGTTGGCTGCTCAGGGCAATGTGGAGGCAGAATAGACTTTGAATTTAGTACACACCTCAGAATCTCTTCAAAGAGATAAAGTTGTTGTCAATAGGATGCCTTCTCAAGCTGGTGAGCCATCTGAAGAATTTGGAGTAAATTCTATTGATGCTGACTCTGTTTCTTTGGATGGAAGCATGAACTTAGGGGGAGATGAAGGCCCAAGTTCCGTTTCAAATTTACCTGGATGGGCATGGACAAAGGAATCTACACCAGGACAATTTGGTGTATCTTTGGTCAAGCAAGTGATGGCTATTCAAAAGGAACTTCAGAAACTTCAGATGCTGGTACCAAGGCTATTCTTCAAGCTCACCTAGACTCTCTACATCTCATGAAGATCCAGCAATTAAGACAGAATCTGAGTGTGGATGAACTAAAAAGAGATATAGCTGACTTGAAGACCTACAATTCTGAGAAGCTGGATTCAGTAATGCCATATGGTACCATGCAAGATCTATTACTAAGATTGAGGAGAGAATCAGATTCTGAAAAGAAGCTGGCCAAGCTGGAAGACAGAGTTCCAGTTATTGAGAATTCAGTGGCTATCCTTCTTCAAAATCAACAGACTCAGACAAATCTTCTCATGCAACTGGCTAAAGCACAAGGCCTAACTCCTCAACTTGATGATAACAAAAAGGGGGAGAGAGAATCAAGTAAGGGGGAGAAAGGACCAACTGAGGGGGAGAAACTTCAAGTACAAATCAGCAAAGTAATTGTACCTTCAATTACTGTCTTCAAGCCAACAGTTGCAGATGGTATAGATCTAATTAAAGTAGCAGCAACAAATTTGAAAGTTGCTGAAAAAGGAAAGTTGAGTTTGATCAACTGGGATAGGATTGATGAGGAGATATAGAAAAAGTTTGAACTAGTCAAGGAGCCAGTTAAGTCAGACATCCATCACTCTCATGTCAAGCCAATCAGTGTGAATGAGATAAGCATGAACTATCTGGAAAGAGGACAATCTTCCTGCATCAAGTCTCCAAAGGCTGAAATAATTCTTAAACCAAGGGCAAATTATCTGGAAAGAGGACAATCTTCCTGCATCAAGTCTCCAAAGGCTGAAACAATTCTTAAACCAAGGCCAAATTATCCAAAATCATCTTGGAAGAACCCTATGGACACTGTGTATGAGACACCCAAGCCTGATGAAAAGAAGCTTCTATCAAGATTTATTATCTTCTATAAAGATCCAGCTGATTCAGCTTCAAAAAGGAGAATTGCTAAGATATTCAGAAATGGAAAAGGAAATTTGTGTGGTAGCTGGACATCCATAATTTGCTCAAGCAAAGAAAGAAGAAAAAACCAGATTAAAGCAGGAAAAGAGGCAAGCTGCTCTAGATGCAAAGAAGTCTAAACAAAAGAAAGAACAGATTGATATCTTGGCCAAGCTACAGGCTGTAAACACTTCTCAACAAATTCCCTCTCAACCATCTGAAGCTGCTGAATCAAAGAAGAAAATTGAAGAACAGAAGAAATCCCCAAGGAAGAAAGAATTGGCTAGAAGAACAAAAAGCAAACTGGATGTTGTTGACAAGGAATTGGAAGATCAATTTCCTAATGAATCCATACCAGCTACAACTCCAGCATCAAAGCCCTATGTGGTATGTGAAGACATAAGGGTGGTGGATCCCTACAGGAACATACATGGTGAACCTATTGTGCCAAATGATGAGCCAATAGAGTGGGATAACATACCAATTCCTGACTTCAGCTTACCAATCCTTAGCAAGCCAAAAAGGACAAAGTCAAGGGCAGTCAAGAAAGTGAAGCTGTCACCTCTCAAATCCAAGTCAGTAGTTAAAGCTCAACCCAAGGTCAACAGGGGAGACTACTTGTACTTGTGTAACATCAAAGAATTTTCAGATCTAAATCTTTATCTGGATGAACTGGATGAAGTAAGGGCAATTGATGCATACAGAAACCTACCTGAAAGGTTGGTGTTCAAGTACAAAGGAGGAAGGGAGATTCAGTGGCCACTTCACAGGATTCTTCAAGAAAGCCAAGTTGTGCTGATTAAAGTCTATTCATCCTTCAAGAAAAACTTTGGGTTCAATGTAACTGCAAGAAGACTAGTATTGAAGAAGATTGAAGAGCTGAGGAGTGTTAGAGCTAAAGATGCACTCCCTAAGACTCTAATCATCCCATACACAGGGAGAAGAGTGCATCTAAGGCCCTACTGGATGATGGAGTTCATGGATGACAAGGGTGTGAGAAGATTCTTCAGATTAGAAGACCAACTGAGTATCTCTAGCAATGAGACTCTCTTGGAAATGCAAGAAAAGCTAGATCTCTCAGAATCTGATGAACTGGAATTCCAGAGGCAGCTCCAGAATCAAATTGAGGAAAATAACAGAAAGCTTGGAAGAAGATCCAGACCTTCAAGGAACTAGAAAAATCTGCTCAGGCTAGAGGAGCATCTTGAATTGACTGTGAGCCAAACCTTGTACATTTTGTTTAATTGAAGCACTTTTAGTTTTATCTACTTATCTTTAAAGATGTATGTTCAGGATGTTTTATTATCATCAAGTATCTCTTAATTTATGGCTACAATTCCAGTAGACATAAATTGGGGGAGATTGTTGTGCATATGTTGTGTACTTGATGATTTCATAAACAAAACATCTAAGTACATTTTACTTAGTGAAATTATGTAGCACTTGACGGATAAGAATTATAGTCCCGACGGATAACTCATTATAGTCCCGACAGATGATTAACTTATTATCCATCGAGTGAGTAGCTTATGTAATAATAAGTTTGTAGCACAGTTATGTATGCACCTTTGTATAGAATCTGTAGTAGCATATAAGTCATGTTGACTTTAACTAGATATGCAGAATAGGTTGATTAATTGTACATAAATGATGTCTTGTAATTCTGCATAAGTGAAATAGAGTCAAATGCCAAAATAGCTACCGACGGATGATTAACAAAGCCATCGACGGATGATCAAATGACTATCAATGGGTGTTTAATATAGCAGTCGACGGATGATCAATTAAACCATCAACGGATGTTCTGAAAGTCGACGGATGATCATATGAAGAATTCAAACAGCAGTTGAACAGTGAAAGCTGACACACAGCCGTCGAGATGTATACAAACACACTGTGGAAGCCCATTAACTGGGTAATAGAGGACGAAAAGCAGCAAAGCTTAAGACTGATAGTTTTTTTATTTGTTCAATCTTTTTGACTTTGTAATCTTGGTATTATCTTAAACCAAGAGTGTAGCAAATAGAAAAATAACTGAGATAGCTGAGAAACACAAAAATAGAGAAATCTTTGTAAGCAGAATCATTAGCATTTTCTGTATTCTCAGTAGTTCCATTTGTAAACAGCTGTGAGCATTCCTGCACACAGAGTCCTCTCGATATATTATATATATCTCTGGTGGAATTGTTTAAATCCACCAGAAAGTTATTAAAGACTCTTGTTTTTAATTACTTATGTTTTGATTCAATTAAGTTTCTATTCCGCATTGTGCTAATCAAAACATTATATCTATATTCGAGTTGAACATTTTTATTTCGAGAAAAAGGTTCAAGAATTCCATTCAACCCCCCTTCTGTAATTCTTGCTATATTGTTAAGGGAATAACAAGCTCGTTAATAGAGGATGCTTGAATCGTAGGGAGTTGTCTTTTTAAGTTTTCGATGTTTCGCCGGAAACCGACGATGTTCTTGGCCAATTTCCGGCCAAGTCTTGGGTTATTGATATGTTTTGATTGCATGAATCGATTCCTGGTTGTCTGTAGATGTTATCTGGAGCTTGTGGTGGGGTGAGGATGCCGGGAACGCATTCTCCGGCCATCCCCAAATTTTCCGGCGACCCCTGTCAAAATTACAGTTTAGTACCTCATCTTTTGAAAACGATGAAGTTCAGTGCCTAAACTTTCCAGAGTTTTCAAAAATAGGATTCCTGTTTTAAAATTATTCAAAAATCATATTTCCTATTTATTTTTATTATAAAAATTTGATTTTAATTTCTGAAAATTCAAAAAAATTATTATTTTAATTCTAAAAATTATTTTTAATTCAAAAATAAATCTGAATTAGTTAGTTAATTAATTTCAGTTAATTTTTAATTGATTAATTGGTCAATTAATTCAGAAATTAATTGATTAATTGATTTAATTAATTATTAATTGATTTAATTAAATATTTAATTGGATTTAATTATTTAAAATTGATTTAAAAATTCCGAAAAATAGTTTCGAGCTTTAAAATACTATTTTAAATTGATTTTAAGGCTCGATCATTATTATGAAATTGTTTTGAAGCCACAATTGGCCAACCGAACCCTATTTACTGCTTCGAAATTGATCCAACGACCCGTTTTAATTCCGAAAAATATTTTAAAAATCATTTTAAATACCAGAAAGCTTGCTTATAACCCGATACTTATTTATAAATGATATATTATTGATTATGTGATGTGCTATAAGTTATATATGACTTGTTGATTGACTGTCGGTCTGTATATTCGATATTTACTTGTTTATTGCGTAACTTTCAATCCATTAATCGAATTTGGGTAAAACGAAGGGTAAATAGAAGTATGTGTTGAATAGAATCATATGAGTTAAATATTGATACATGCTTATGATATGTGAGCAGAAGAGGCAAGATGTAGGAAAGGGAAACAGGTAGTTGAGGAATAAGACGGTTGTGATTGGAAGCGAGTGCAGTGTAGTAAGCTAGTACTAGGCAAGTGTTCTGAACTTTCTCGAGATATTGTATTGATTGATATTGTGGTTTTACATTGCGAGTGCTTTGAAGCACTGAACCCTTAACCTTGATTCCAGTTAGGGATCGTTTGGTTCGTTGGGTGGTATCGGGTTGAAATCAGGAATCGGGTTAAGCTGGTATGGGTTTGGAACTTGATACTGGATATCACCTGTTTGGTTCAAAATAAGATAAGAATATATCTCTTTGATAAACTAATTGGAATCAACAATCAAAAGACATTTAATTATTATTTTTTGTTAATTCATTATTTTATTATTAAAATCTAAAATTATACACGATCACTTGACAATCATAATTAGTAAGGCTAAAAATATAATTTTTTTTGAAAAATACCTAAGGCTAAAGATATTTTTACAAATATACTATAATTTTTTTAAAAAATTGCAAAAATACTTTTTTATTTTAAAAAAATGCTATTTTCCAAATTTTTTACGAAAATACTTTTTAATGCAAATTGATTCAATTAGATGCAATTTTCGACGAATTTATGTCACTCCATGTAACCTCAAATGCAACAAAAAAAACTTGATTCAACTAATTGTATGTCTGCTTGATTTTGGTTGATTCTATATTTTTGCCAAAAAAATTAGAGGATAGTAAAATTGCAAAAAGAAATAAATAAAAAAAGCTAGTATTTTTGATAATTTTTCTTATTAAAATATGAGTTTATAAATATTTTTACGTAGTATTTAAGAAAATTAAATATACATTCACATTTTTTATTCATCAATATTAAAACTAGAGCTAAAAAATAATTATACTTTAGTTAAAAAGAAAGACTAGAGAAAATAATAAAAATGATACCCAAGAGTTTGATTTAGCTCATACCCACCTATTCACATGGGTTTCTAAACCCCATACCTCATGGGTTTCAGGAATGGGTTTTAAAACAAAAATTTTTTAACCAAACACCTGGTATGGGTTTTCTCCATTCCAACCCCATACTTCATACCCAGATTTATTGAACCAAACACCCCCTTATTGATCTTGAGCCGTAAACCTGATTCTTTCTAGACCATTGATTGTTGTATACCCAAATACGAACCTCAAATTTACGATACTACTCCACAAATACATACAAACTAAATATTAAACACTGAACCAAATTGCTTACACATTCAAACCATTGTATCTTATGCTTTGAAAGACCGAATCTGTGGAACCCTGAAATGTTGATTCCTTTGTTATCCAATTCTTTTACTACCTAACATCCAAGCTTTGGAAATGCCATATTGATCCTTATACAGATTGGAACCATTTTCATTATTGAACGTCCACTGTTGTTAATGATCCTGTTCATGGTTTATTACTGCTTATTCCGTATGGTAGAATTGGATTGTTTTTATAAAATTATGGACCAGATTCATGGTCAGACCATATAATGGTCAAGTTAGGGCAATGTGTGCCTTGGATCCAGTTGTTAGAGTAGTGTTGTGTGCTTTGCGCAGGGTTAGTGTGTGACTGATCAGCAGCCTAACCTTGGTTTTTAAAATAAAAATATAATATCCAATTCTAAATCATAATCCATTGTTCACTTGATATCATAACCATATATACATTATGATCATTATTCTCAGTTTTGTCATTGTGACTATCTGAGCTAGTTAGCTCATTTGTGCGATGTTGTTTATGTTCTTTCCAGTTAAAAAGGAACCGTTTGGTACCGAGGATCCCCAGTCCAGCGCGAGAGCTAGGGGTTTAGGTTGATCGAGCTAAGCTAGTAGGCTTCGTTTGGAATAATTTAAGTTTGTAAAAGTTTGTAATAATGTTTAATACTCAGTTCTGAATTTGGAATAGTTGGGATTTGAACGTTTGTAATATAAGTAGGTGTGTTTGGCTTGTGTGCATACTTTAACCTATTGCGGTCCATGGTAGTTGGTAAGTAGGGTCACTGTATATTATAATTATTTTTATCATTGGCATAAGAAGGTTATTAATAAGGTGTGTGTGTGTGGACCCCAAACTTCTGACCCGGGTTTGGAGGGCGCCACAATAATTGGTGTATATTCAGCTTCTATCTCTTTTGTGGGTGTCTGGTAATAGGGTATTCGTACAATAAAAGTTGGCGTTTACTAGTTTTATGTTATCTGATTAGTATCATCACCATTGCATGCTAAGGTTAAGAACAAAGAGGTTATTGAATGAAATAGTAATGAAGTTCGAATCCCATGTTTGTGTCATATAAGTAATTCAACTTTTTAATCTCTTAGTTAATTGCATGTCAGTTAAAAATTTTAGTTATAAACAATCTCAATTTGTTATTCGTCTTAGCACTGAATAATAACCATACCATTGTTGCATGAGTGCATTGATTAAAATTAACCTAAATCAGTCTATATGGGTGCGAACTAGAAATAATTTTATATTACTTGCGATCGCGTATACTTGCGTGAATATTAGCACGTGCTTTCGTCCTGACAAGTTTTTGGCGCCGCTGCCGGGGTCTCGGTGTTAATTTTTAGTTTATGTGTTTGTCATCAGTGGTCGTTAAAGTTCATTGACTCGGATATTGGTACTTACTTGTTTCCTTGTCGTGATTCAGGTACTCTAGCGAGCGTGTATGCATACGCGTACTCAGTCTCGCAAGAGAACACTGGATAAAGCGGAGGAAGTAGTTGAAGAATTTCTTATTGAAGAGAAGGTTGAAGAAGTTTTTGTTGAAGAAGCTCTAGTCATAATGGGAGATTAAGCAGCAAATCCTAAGGCTTTGATGGACTATTCTAAGCCGAAGATCAATGATAGTCAGCCTAGCATTATCAGGACAGCCATCATGGCTAACACCTTTGAAATCAAGTCGAGCACGATTCAGATGATACAAGATTCAGTTCAGTTTGGGGGTTCTCCTATAGAAGATCCCAACTTGCACATCAGGGATTTCATCGAGATCTGCGACACGTTCAAGTTCAATGGAGTTACTGAAGATGCTATTAAGCTGAGGCTTTTCCCATTCTCTCTGAGGGATAAGGATAAGTGTTGGTTACATTCTCTACCATAAGTCTCTATTACCACTTGGGAGGATCTTGCTCAAAAGTTTCTCACTAAATTCTTCCCTATGGCGAAGACAGCTGCAATCAGAAATGCTATTACTCAATTTACGCAGCAAATGGGAGAATCTTTGTGTGAAGCTTGGGATCGCTACAAAGAGATGCTTAGAAAGTGTCCTCATCATGGGATGCCTGACTGGATGATCATTAACTACTTTTATAATGGGCTGGGTGCTACTTCTAGACCCATGCTTGATGTAGCATCGGGAGGAGCCTTATGGGATAAAAGCTATGATGAAGCTTGTGAATTGATTGAACTGATGGCTGCTAATGAATACCAGAACCCAACTCAGAGAATGCCTCAAGGAAAAGTAGCAGAATTATGGAAGCGGACACAGCTACTGCTATAGCTGCTCAGCTTCAGGATTTGAAGATGAAAGTGGATTCTTTGGCTAATTTTGGACTTAATCATATCACTAGTGTTTGTGAGCTTTGTGCTGGTGCGTATGAGACGGAGTAGTGTGCTATTTCTAGTGAATCAGCTCAGTTCGTGAGCAACTTTCAGAGATCGTAGCAACTAGCTCCAACCACTTATCATCCCAACAACTACAATCATCTTAACTTCAGATGGAGCAACACTCAGAATGCGGTGCAACAGCCTTATCAGCCATATGCAGCAAACCAATACAACCCTCCTGGTTTTCAACAGTCGCAATATGCAATAAGGAAATAACTCCAACTTCAGCAGCTACCTCAATCTAATGAAAAATCTGAATTGGAGGAGATGAGGTTCATATGTAAGAGCCAAGCGGTTTCTATCAAGACCTTGGAGAATCAAATTGGGCATATTGCCAATGTCTTGCTGAATCGACAACCTGGTACACTCCCTAGTGACACTGAAGTACCAGGAAAAAGGGAAGCGAAAGAGCAGGTTAAGGTAATCACATTGAGGTCCGGGAAGGTTGCAAATCCTGAAAAATCTCCAATTTCAGAAGCTGAAGTTGTGGCTGAAGAAGAAGTGCAGAAGGAAGCAGAAGTGGAACCAAGGAAGACAGTTGTTGTCATTATTCCTCCTGAGGGTAATACAGGGGAAAAACAGGTCTATCCTCCACCTCCTTTTCCTAAGAGGCTGCCGAAGCAAAAGCTGGATAAGAAATTTGCTAAGTTCTTCGAAGTTTTCAAGAAACTTCATATAAACATACCTTTCGCTAAAGCTCTTGAACAAATGCCTAGCTATGTGAAGTTTATGAAATGTATTCTCTCTCGGAAAGTGAAGCTCGACGACTTAAAGACCGAAGCTCTCACAGAGGAATAGAGTGTTGTACAGCAACAGAAGTTGCCTCTGAAGCTTAAAGATCCTAAAAGCTTCACTATTTCTTGTACTATTGGAAATTTGTCATTCAACAAGTATTTATATGATTTGGGAGCTAGCATCAATCTGATTCCTTTGTCTATCTTCAAGAAGTTGGACTTACCTGATCCAAAGCCTACTTATATGTCCTTGTAGTTGGCCGATCGTTCTATTATATATCCATGAGACATTGTGGAGGATGTCTTGGTCAAGGTGGACAAACTCATCTTTCCTACTGATTTTATAATTCTTGATTTTGAGGAGGATAAGAAGATTCCCATCATCTTGGGAAGACCATTCTTGGCTACTGGCTGAACCTTGATAGATGTGCAGAAGGGTGAACTCACTATGCGGGTACTGGATCAGGATGTGACGTTCAATGTTTTCAATGCCATGAAATTCCCTACTGATAATGAGGAGTACTTAAAATTGGAATTGGTCGATTCTCTGATTACTTCAGAACTTGAACGAATGCTAAGGTCTGATGCCTTAAAAAGGCCTTGTTGGGGAATTCATATAGTGAAGATTACGAAGGTGATGAGCAGTTGCAATATTTAAATGCTTCTCCTTGGAAGCGAAGGTAGGATATGCCTTTTAAATCTCTTAGATTAGAGGATCTGAACAAATCTCCAAAGTGCCTGAAGCCATCTATTGAGGAAGCTCCTACACTTGAGCTTAAACCATTGCATGAACACTTAAGGTATGCTTTTTTAGGGGCTGCGTCTACTTTGCCTGTTATTATTGCATATGACCTTTCAGGTAGTGATGAGGAAAAGCTTTTAAGAATTCCTAAAGAGTTCAAGTCGGCAATTAGATGGACTATAGTAGATATCAAGGGAATCAACCCTTCTTATTGTATGCATAAAATTATTCTAGAGGAAGGTAGCAAGCCTACTGTTGAGAGGCTTAATCCGATCATGAAAGAAGTTGTGAAGAAGTAAATTCTCAAGTGGCTAGATGCAGGAATCATCTATCCCATTTTTGACAGTTCTTGGGTAAGTCTAGTTCAGTGTGTGTCGAAGAAAGGCGGCATCACAGTGGTAGCCAATGAAAAGAATGAGCGCATTTCTAATCGAAAAGTCACAGGTTGGAGAGTCTACATGGACTAGAGGAAGCTGAACAAGGCCACGAGGAAGGAACACTCCCCTCTTCCTTTTATTGATCAGATGTTTAACAGGTTGGTTGGGCATGAATACTATTGTCTTCTGGATGGCTATTCAGGTTATAATCAGATTTGCATTGCTCCAGAAGATCAGGAAAAGACTACTTTCACTTGTCCATTTGGTACTTTTGCCTTCAGAAGAGTTTCTTTTGGTTTGTGTGGAGCACCTGCCACATTTCAGAGATGCATGATGGACATCTTCTCCGATATGTTTGGTTAGAATGTGGAGGTATTTGTGGAGGATTTCTCTGTGTTTGGTGATTCATTCAACAAGTGCTTGTAAAATCTTGGCGCCGTTCTTAAAAGGTATGTTGAGACCAATCAGTTTCTCAACTGGGATAAATGTCATTTTATGGTGTAATTGGGCATCATTCTTGGGCACAAGGTCTCCAGTAAGGGTCTCTAGGTGGATAAAGCCAAGGTTCAGGTATTGGAAAACCTTCTTCCTCCAATTTATGTTAAGGGAGTCCGCAGCTTTCTTGGTCATGCGGGTTTTTATTGGCGATTCATCAAGTGACTATGTAGTTGGAGCAGTTCTTGGGCAGCGAAAGAACAATATATTTCATGTGGTCTACTATGCTAGTAAGACCCTCAATGGTACTCAACTAAACTATACTACTACTGAGAAAGAGCTATTGGCTATTGTCTATGGTTTTGAGAAATTTCGATCTTATTTGCTTGGGACGAAGGTGACAGTTTTCACTGATCATGCTGCGATTTGCTATCTTCTCTCGAAGAAGGACTCGAAGCCTAGACTGATTCGATGGGTTCTTTTACTTCAGGAATTTGAGTTAGAGATCAAGGACAAGAAAGGTCATGAGAATCGAGTCGCTGATCATCTCTCTCGGTTAGAAGATCCAAGTGCAACTTCATAGGATAAGACATTGATTAATGAGTCTTTTTCCGATGAGCAGCTGTTTGAGGTGCAAGAGGAAGAACTGTGGTTCGTATATATTGTGAACTACCTTGTGAGCAATATTATGCCTCCAGACTTGTCTTCTACTCAAAGGAAGAAGTTTCTTCATGAGGTGAAGTGGTACATGTGAGATGAGCCATTCTTGTTTAGGCAAGGAGCTGACCAAATCATCAAGAGATGTATTCCGTACAGCAAAACGGTGGGATCTTGTGAGATTGTCATTCGACTATTTATGGAGGCCACTATGGTGGAGAAAAGACAGCAACTAGTATCCTTCAAGCATGATTTTTATGGCCTACATTGTTTAAGGATGCGCATCAGTTTATTTTGAAGTGTGATCGATGCCATCGTGTTGGTAATATGTCCAAGAGGGATGAGATGCCTCTTAATGTGCTTCTCGAGGTTGAAGTGTTCGATGTCTGGGGAATTGACTTCATGGGGCCATTTGTCTCATCTTGCAATAATCAGTATATCTTGTTGGCGGTTGATTATGTTTCGAAATGGGTTGAAGTCAAGGCTTTCCCGATAAATGATGTGAAGGTAGTGCTTAATTTTCTTCACAGGCAGATATTCACAAGATTTGGGACTCCAAGACTCATAATCAGTGGCGAGGGATCACATTTCTGCAATCGCAAGTTCACTGCTATGATGAAAAGATATAATGTGAATTATCGCATTGCTACAGGCTACCATCCTCAGACTAATGGTCAAGCCGAGGTATCTAACAGAGAGATCAAGCGTATTTTAGAGAAAGTTATGTGTCCATCGAGGAAGGATTGGTCTTCGAAGCTGGATGAAGCTGTTTGGGCGTATAGAACAGCATACAAGACTCTGCTTGGCATGTCGCCGTTTCAGTTGGTTTATGGTAAGGGATATCATTTGCCTGTGGAGTTAGAGCATAAAGCGTATTGGGCTTTGAAGAAGTTGAACCTTGATATGGATGCAGCTAGAAAGAAAAAAAATCCTTCAATTGAATAAACTCGACGAGTTTCGGCTTCAAGCATATGAGAACAACAAAATGTATACGGAGAGAGTCAAGAGGTGGCACGATAGGGGTCTAGTTCTCAAATCATTTGTGACGGGGCAACAAGTTCTTTTGTTAAACTCTCGTCTCCATTTTTTTCCTGGAAAATTGAAGTCGAGATGGTTAGGGCCATTTGTTGTCAAAACTGTGTTTCCACATGGAGTAGTGGAGATTTTTGAGAATGATCCAGGCCAAACATTCAATGTGAATGGACAGAGTTTGAAGCATTACTATGGGGATGCGGAAAACCGTGAGGTGGTTAGTGTTAGGGTTTATACTGAAATATTCGTTTGAAGTATATACTTTAATAATAAATTATTTGAGAATCTTGAATGCATGTTTTCACATAGTCTGCATATTATATATTGTAGACAATCTAGTATCAAATGGGATATCATAAGATTAGATTGTCAAACTTCTTATATAATATAATAAAGGTTCACAGTCTAAGTGGTATTAGACAAACCACTGGAACGGATGAAGTATTATTTAGAAATAGTTTATCTTGACTATTGAATAATACTTGTATACTTTGTGTATATTGAACGGGATCAAAATAGTAGAATATTTTTTTCTTTTATTCTGACAATAAAGAAGAACTAAGAAGAAGAAAAAGGCTCAGACACAGAAAGC
Organism: Apium graveolens; assembly: GCF_009905375.1. Lineage (NCBI taxonomy): Eukaryota > Viridiplantae > Streptophyta > Magnoliopsida > Apiales > Apiaceae > Apium > Apium graveolens. Next base: position 78,778,913 of record NC_133657.1, read on the forward strand.
CGTGAAGGCAGTGGGAGTTCAAGGTGGTGTGAAAAAGCCTAAGGGAAAGTGCTTCAGGTGCAAACAGTCAGGTCACTGGAAACAGGATTGTCCTCTTCCTAAGAAGACAAACAGTACTGGTATGTCTTTTTCTCTAGTTATAGAAAAATTTATAGCGGCTATATCTACGAGCACTTGGTGTGTAGATACAGGAGCCACTGATCATATTTGTAATTCTATGTAGGGGTTCCAGCTATCCAGAATGCTTAGAGATGGTGAGATGTACGTGTTCATGGGAGATACTACGAAAGTATCAGTAGTTGCAGTATGAGTTATTCATTTATCTTTTGGTTCTGATAGGATTTTGGTTTTGAACAATTGGCTTTATGTACCTTCTTTTAGAAGGAATTTAATTTCGGTTTCTAAACTTGCTTTGGATGGTTATAATGTTTGTTTGGATCGTAATGTTTCTATTATGATGAATAAACGAATTATATGTTCTGGTACATTGCAAGACAATTTCTATATAATTAATCCTAGTCAACCTGCATTGCAACTGCAATATAGGAAAATTGAACAACACATCTTCTAACTCTACTAAAAGAAAGGAACCTTCTAGTTTAAACCAAACATATCTTTGGCACTTAAGATTAGGTCATATTAACCTGAGGAGGATTCAAAGACTGGTAGTAGACGGGCCTTTAAGCTCATTGGCGGTGGAGCCATTTCCAGTTTGTGAATCCTGCTTGGAAGGTAAAATGACTAATAGGCCTTTCAAGGCAAAGGGGAATAGAGCCAAACAAGTGTTAGAATTGGTTCACTCTGATTTATGTGGACCCATGAATATCCAAGCAAGAGGTGGTTATGAGTATTTCGTCACTTTTATTGATGATTATTCTAGATTTGGGTATGTTTATTTGTTGCGCCGTAAGTCTGAGTGCTTTGATAAGTTCAAAGAGTATAAAGCTAAAACGGAGAAGCGACTTAATAAAAGTATCAAGTCACTACGATCAGATCGTGGTTGCGAATACTTGCTTGGAGAATTTAGGGAATATTTATCATAAAATGGGATAGAATCCCAGTTAACTGCACCAGGCACACCCCAGCAGAACAGTGTAGCAGAGAGAAGGAACCAGACTCTTTTAGAGAGTGTTAGATCGATGATGAGTTATTCGGATTTACCCAAGTCGTTATGGGGACATGCCTTAGAGACAACAGCTTATCTTTTGAACTTAGTACCTTCTAAGTCAGTTCCTAAAACCCCCTTAGAATTATGGACCGGGGATAAACCGAGTCTAAGACACATTCGGATATGGGGTTGTCCAGCACATGTGCTGAACAAGAATGCGACTAAGTTAGAATCTCATACAGAATTAACGTTGTTTGTAGGCTACCCATGGGAAGGAAAGGTTATTTATTTTATAGTCCGAAGAGTCGAGATGTCATTGTTTGCACCAATGCAAGATTCTTAGAGGAGGACTATATAATGAATCACAAACCCATGAGAAGTGTCATTTTAGAAGAACTAGTGGGAGGGACAAATAATACCCATGTAGCTGTAGTACAAGTAGAACAACCACAACAAAATGTACAATCTGTCACTAATACCGCACCAGTGCCTCGTCGTAGTGGGAGGGTTGTTCAATAGCCTGATAGATTCATGTTTTTGGGAGATTCTTCAGATTTGGTCTCTGGTGAACATGATGATGATCCCCATACAAACGAAGAGGCAGTACAAGACAAAGATGCAGATCTTTGGCAAAAGGCGATAGAATCTGAGATGGAATCAATGTATTCTAATCAGGTCTGGGAGCTCGTGGAACCACCCAAAGGTATAAAACCTATTGGATGTAAGTGGATCTACAAGAAAAAGAGAGGATTAGATAAAAAGGTGAAAGCATGGAAAGCAAGACTTGTTGCGAAAGGGTATACTTAGAAAGAAGGTATCGATTATGAGGAAACCTTTTTGCCGGTAGTCATGCTTAAGTCAATCCGTATTCGTTTATCTATTGCAGCTCATCTCGATTATGAGATTTGGCAAATGGATGTCAAGACAGCTTTCCTTAATGGAAGTCTTGAAGAAACCATCTATATGCAGCAACCAGAGGGATTCATTAAAGAAGGCCAAGAGCATTTGTATGTAAGCTTAAGAGGTCTATTTATGGACTTAAACAATCTTCTAGGTATTGGAACATTCATTTTGATCAGGCAGTCCAGTCGTATGGATTTGATCAAAGTCCAAGCGAAGCATGCGTGTATAAGAGATGTGAGGGAAATGCAGTGGTTTTTCTAGTACTATATGTTGATGACATTTTACTCATTGGAAACAATGTTAAGATGTTGTCTTCAATAAAGGCATGGTTGTTCAAACAATTTGAAATGAAGGACTTAGGTGAAGCAGCATACATCCTTGGGATCAAACTTATAAGGGATCGCAAGAAAAGGATGTTGGCTTTATCTCAGAACCCTACATAGATGATGTATTAGCTCGTTTTAACATGCAGGACTCCAAGAAGGGTAATTAACCTTTCAGACATGGAATTTCTCTATCAAATAGTCAGTGCCCTTCGACACCTAAGGAGATAGAGAACATGATGGCAGTTCCTTATGCTTCGGCATGTGGAAGCCTAATGTATGCTATGTTATGTACGAGGCCTGATATCTGCTTTTCCGTGGGCATGGTTAGCCGATACGAGTCAAACCCAGGACAGGAACATTGGAGTGCAGTAAAAACAATACTCAAGTACCTGCGAAGGACTAAAGAGTATATGTTAGTTTACAATTCCTTTGATTTATTGCCTCTGGGATATACTGATTCAGATTTCCAGACAGATAAGGATAAGATAAAATCCACCTCGGGATGTGTTTTTACTTTGGGAGGTGGAGCCGTAATATGGAGGAGTGTGAAGCAGAAATGCATTGCAGACTCAACCATGGAAGCCGAATATGTGGCAGCCTCTGAGGCAGCCAAAGAGGCTATATGGTTCTGAAACTTCCTACTGGATTTGGATGTGGTTCCTAATTTGCCATGAAAAATCTTGATTTATTGTGATAATACTGGTGTTGTGGCAAATACCAAGGAACCACGGGCCCATAAGGCAGCAAAACACATAGAGCGTAATTATCACCTCATACGGCAGTTCGTTAAGCGAGGAGATATCATTGTGGCTGATATAGCATCAAAGGATAACCGGACAGATCCCTTCACGAAGAGCTTACCAGCTATGGCTTTTTAGGAGCACGTGGAAGCGATAGGAGTCAGATACTTGGTCACATAGTTATATAGTTGGTAGTGGATTGCTTGTAATAAACACTAATATACTCAAAGAATATCTTGAGTATAAGGGGGAGATTGTTAGGGTTTATACTAAAATATTCGTTTGAAGTATATACTTTAATAATAAATTATTTGAGAATCTTGAATGCATGTTTTCACATAGTCTATATATTATATATTGTAGACAATCTAGTATCAAATGGGATAGCAGAAGATTAGATTGTCAAACTCCTTATATAATATAATAAAGGTTCACAGTCTAAGTGGTATTAGACAAACCACTGGAACGGCTTAAGTATTATTTAGAAATAGTGTATCTTGACTATTGAATAATACTTGTATACTTTGTGTATATTGAACGGGATCAAAATAGTAGAATAATTGTTTCTTTTATTTTGACAATAAAGAAGAACTAAGATTCTACGATATTATTATTGCTTAGGTTCCTAATCCGGATGTAGTAAATTGACACTTATATTTAATGCACATGCCTTGATTCATACATTAAGTAATTTATTTTAAATTATGAATATATGTATTGGGAAATGACATTATATACAAAGTGGGATATTAACTATAAAAGGAAACTGTGTCCGAAAAATATATTTGGGTGATGATGTCCTCTTGAAAGCTCATAAAGATAATTATGCTTTAGTCCTGCAGGTAGATTTGTTCTTGCATAATTATAAGGTTGAGTGGATGATCAAGGATAAAAGATATTAATTAAATTAATTGTCAGAAATTAATTTAATTAATGGATATGTGATATCTTAAACATGGGGAATTTATAAGCAATTAATATGGGAGCTAAATTAAATAATTAATTTACGGAATTAGGAAAGGTAGTGTAAATATTAATTCTTTAGTGGATTGAATTAATATTTAATGACATTGGGCTTGGCCCGAAATTTCATTAGAAGGCATGACCTAATGGTCCATGATCCCTACTGTAGCCTATAGATATTCTCATTCTCCTAAAGCTAGGGTTAACACACAAAAAACAAAATCACATCCTGGGGTTTGAGAGAGGCGGCCGTTTTTCTCAAGGAGCCAGCTAGGGTTTTGGAATTTCGGAGCTTTGGGAGAGGTACACCTTGGGAGTTCGAAGCCCACACTTCGTCCAAGGAGAATCAGGGAATACAGTATAAGACGTGGATTTGAATCGCTTGCGCCGCAGCGATTAAGGTTAATTTTCTATTCATACTCTTTTAATTAATATCATAAAATGGGCCACGATTCGAGAGATCCAAATGTTAGTGTTGTTTTATTGTCCATTTGATCTCGGGATTCTACGTCAAGCTAACGACATAAAGCAAGCGCTTTTTAGGAGGCAAACCAAGTTTGTTGTACATTAGTAGATAGAGGAAGAAGAAAACAAGGAGAAAACTACAAAAAAATCAGAAAAAGAAAAAAAATCAGTGCCAACTACAGAAGCATGGCGCACCCGCGCTGAGAAGCGGGGCGGCCGCACTGAAACTCCAGTAGCATGGCGCGCCCACGCTGCCAGGCAGGGCGGCCGCACTGGCTCCCTGGACCTGAAAAAAAGGTCAGAAAAATGGGAATTTAAATACCAAATCAATTTCCAACCGAATTTTACTCTCCCACTTCCATATTTCTCTCTCCAAATCAATTTCAATCAACCCATTACTCCCAATATTCCCATAATCAATTTCCACTTCTTTTCCTAAACTAATTCTATTCTAAAAATCCAATATATACACACACTTAAACATAAACTTCTCCATCACTTCTCAAATTCTCAAACACAAATCTTTCTCATACACACATCTTTTCTCTCTACTTTTTCAATCTCAATGGCACCCAAAAGACAACGAACCCAAGTTAGCAGCAGCACCACCGATTCTTCTAGTGTTGGGGGTGTGAGGCCCAGGTTTGCAACTCCAGAGGCTGAGGCGGAGTATACGAGGCTGCTTTCGAAGCCCATATCTAGGGAGCGAGGTTTTCTGCCACCGGGGAGGAATGGTAAGTTGTTGGAGATAATTGTGGAGATGGATTGGATTGCTTTTTGTGAGGCACCAGTTGTGGTGCCTATGAGTGTGGTTCGCGAGTTTTACGCGAATGCGGAGGCGGAAAAGAACGGTTTTACTGTGGTAAGGGGGTTGACAGTGGACTACAGTGCTAAGGCTATTCATAGGGTGATCGATCAGCCCGAGAGGAGGCCGGAGCAGGAGGATTGGAATCCTAAGACGGGGGATGATTTTAACTTGGATTTGATTGTTGCTACATTGTGTGTGCCTGAGACTCACTAAAAGTTCAAGAGGGGCACAAATGAGTATGCCACTTTCCCTGCGTCGTGCATGAACAGGTTTGTATGTGCATGGAATTCTTTTATTTGTGCCAACGTCATGCCATCTTCTCACGTGCATGATGTTACTATGGAGCGTGCACGATTATTGTGGGGGATTCTTCAGGGAGATTACGTGGATCTCGGGATGGTGATTTATTAGGGTATTTTGAAGTTTTTGCGAGGCAGTACTACGGGTTCTATTCCCTATACGTCCATTGTGACGAAGCTATGTGTGGCGGTTGGAGTTCATTGGTCCGCACATGAGCAGCTGCAACTTCCTAGTGCCCCGATTGATAGTTCAACGTTGTTGAGTATGCAGGAGTGGTACGGTGGGAAGCCTGATCCGAAGGGGCTTGGTTATTCTTATGACCACTTGCCAGGTGGACGTCCAGCTGATCAGACATATGCTGGTAGGATGACTCAAGCGAGCAGGGCTGCTTTGAGAGCTCATTTGGGTGAGGTCGGTCCTTCACGGTCACAGCAGTAGCAGCAGGAGGAATCACATGATAGTGCTAGTTTGGGTTCAGCACAGTATAGGTGCTTGATGAGGAGGATGGATGTGATGCTTGACATCCATAGTAGGTTTGCACATGATCTCACCCAGGCATTGGGGACTGCATTCAGAGCCACATGAGTTGATATCCAGTGGCCAATATTCGGTGAGGACTCTGTGTACCCGCCTCTAGACACTCCTGACACTCCACCTGTTGAGGGTGATGATCCTGGTCCTGAGTAGGTTTGCTGATTCCTTACTATTACCTTCACTGAGACAGTGAATATTTTTAGTTTGGGGGTGGTAATTAAGGAATATATATGTTATGTGTGTGTCCATATAGTTTGCATATTCATGATAGTTTAGTTCATATAATTGCATATTTTCCATGTAGTAGTTTTTTTTATTTTGCATGTTAGTATGTTGCATATAGTTCATCCATCTGCATTATAACATATTCCCTTAAGTTTACTTTTCTAATTGATTTGTGATATTGATGCTAGTGTAGTGATGTCGTCTATAGTGATGTCAAGTCCTATCTAGTTGATTTACATGCTAGAAGCAATAAAATTTCACTAAGTCTTATAGGTTGCTTGATTGCTAGATCATGGTCATGTCTTATTTGTTTGTCAAGGTTTAATCACTTGTTTATATTTAAAATTGAGGATATTCTCTTAATGATAAAATAACATGGATATTTAAAAATTGGAGGAAAAATTGGATTTCATTGCTAGTTGTTGTGGCTAGGTGTCAAATGGCAAGTAACCGGCTCATTTTATATGAGTAGTCTAGGGTTGAACGAGATGAAGCGAAACACACTCGTTCAGAAATTGTTGAAAAAAAAGAGAAAAAAAGAAAAAAAATTATATGTGTTATGCATAATTGATCACGAGTGGGCTCTTTAATACTCGAGTTATTAAGTTTTTAGGGGACTTTGTGCCTAGTGACCTAATGCTTTTATAGTCTGGGATCCAATAACCTAACGCTCGTTACATGGGTATTATTATATAAGTCTTTTGTGGACCTCACTCATTTCACGATCAAATGAGCATATTATGATTGTTTATGTGTAATAAATAAAAGCATGAATCCATGTAATAACTCCGATATAAAAACTGAAGTGTTGTCAGTCATTTTGAGTTTAACTTTTATTTTATCTATAATCTTGTGATTGCCTTGATGAGTAATGAGTCATGATTATTGATATAGTTGTGATAGTATATATGTTAAGCAAATGCACACACGCAAGTTTCTGGATTGTAAGTTGAATTGTAGGATTTGATTAATCTTTGGGCGAATAACTGCATTTATTGAGATGTTGCTTATTAGTTGGTTTAGTTAATCTGAGTTGATCGTTGCATTCATGTAGTTTGCATTCATGCATTTTTATTTCTTGTTCTTTGAGTCTGTTTATGCTTGAGGACAAGCATCGGTTCAAGTTTGGGGGTGTGTTAAGTGGCATTTATGTCCACTTAGAATGCTCTATAAAGGTTTGGATTGATATTTTGTACTCAAGTTATTTGTGTTTTTGATGTGTTTTTTGTAATATTTTGCATTTCAGGTGTATACCAGGGATTGATGTGATTTAGCATTACTTTGATGTTAAAATGGTGTTAGGAATGTGTTGTGAAGAGTGCTCGTGCAAAGGCCATCAGCAACCAGCAAATAAAGAAAGCAATTTCAGTTTTTCCAGAATGCCAGTGCACCCGCGCGATGCTAGCGCGCGCCCGCGCCATAAAAGCAGAATGTCAACGCGCCCGCTCTAGTGAAGCGCGCGGCCGCGCCAAGTCGGGATTCCAGATTCCTGTTTCAATTAGAAGACTTTTTTTCTGGGCTTGTAGAATAATTGGGTTGCTATATAAAGACAACTTAAAGATGTTTTTCATAACGGAGCTTAAGGAGAAGACAACGAGAAGACCTATAGCACAAATTCAACCAAGGCGAAGAAGATCTAGTTTATTATTGTGATTCTTTGTTTTAAGTTGTAAACTTGGATGCTTGTTTCTTGTTTGTTGAACCTAATACTTTTGTTTAACGTACTTTGATTATTATTCATATTTATAAACACCTAGTTTATGTTACCATGCTTTCATCGGAACCCACGGTGATGTTACCTAGTTTACTTATGGATTTCAATGATTAATATGTTTTGATACCTTAGTGTGTGGTGATTGTATAATATCTTAGTATCGGTTGTGCTTATTTGTCTTATGAGTATCGCGAACTTATAAGATAGCGTGTTAATCTCTAATGAAGCGACAATGAATTTAGAGGTTTAGAACTTGCCATACTAGCAAAGGTTCCTGCATTTGATATGCATGATTCGTAGTTAATGTCAACCATCTTACTTGCCCTATGTAATCATCATTGATAACTTGTACATCAAACCGTTATATTGTCAAATTCTATAGACATATAGGGTCTCAATATAATTGGTGTCTATTCAGCTTCTATCTCTTTTGTGGATATCTGGTAGTAGGGTATTCGTACAACGAAAGTTGGCATTTACTAGTTTCGTGTTATCTGATTAGTGTCATCACCATTGCATGCTAAGGTTAAGAACAAAGAGGCTATTGAATGAAGTATTAATGAAGTTAGAATCCCATGTTTGTGTCATATAAGTAATTCAACTTTTTAATCTCTTAGTTAATTGCATGTTAGTTAATAATCTTAGTTATAAATAATCTCAATTTGTTATTCATCTTAGCATTGAATAATAACCATACCATTGTTGCATGAGTGCATTGATTAAAATTAACCTAAACCAGTCTCTGTGGGAACGAACTAGAAATAATTTTATATTACTTGTGATCGCGTATACTTGCGTGAATATTAGCGCGTGTTTTCGTCCTAACATCCATAAGTTCGGTGGCATGTGTGTGTAATTGAACCCACGTTACTGAATATATTAGAGTTCTACGAGTATATATACGTAGTCTCTAACATCATATCTACTGAAGAATTCCGCTCTAAACTCACTGGTCTATCCTTTTAAAAGGTTCTAAGATCAAATCATCGCTCGTTCTAATCTTACGCCATTTAATTGTAGACATGCCATCGATTCTCGATGCTCTTGATTTTTTAGCTAAGCCATCATAACCTTACATGTTAAGTGTAATATCCCATATTTTCAAATATTATTATTATAATTATTTGGAATTATTTATGTGATTTTCCTGTAAATTTTAGTGAATTATCTGATAATTGGAATTGATGTTTGGGTGTTTATATGTGATATTATTTGAGTATTTGAACTATTATATGTCCAGAATAAAATATAGGTAATTATGGTATTTTTCTGTGAACTTTTGGACTGTTATATGATTTTATAATGATTTATGAATTATTAATTATTTTCTGAGTAATTACCAAAATTATTTTATAAAGTCGGGAATCGTCCAACCTCAACCGTTTTTGCATTTTTACAGCCCGAAACTCTTCCGAAAACTCCTTCTTAACCTAATCTGGTAATTACGGACATTTTTTATGTTTTACCTTTTTTAATCCGGATTACGGTTTGACTTGTACGAGTCCCGACATAAAAATTTTGATACGCTAATCATTTCATAGATCGATAAAAATCCAAATTCTCGGAAGGTGTGATAATATTACTTTATTTCTGTATAAAGTATTTTATAGGAAGTCCAGTTTTGATAATTATTCATATCGGGTATTAAATTGTATCATTTTTATAGTTACTTAGCGGCTAAGTAATCTATTTTCGGATCGTTCTGTAGTTACTTAGCGGCTAAGCAACAAATTTATCGATTCAATATGATCCGTTATTTAGGCGTGTGTTTATTTGCGTTATTCGTTTTATCTCGTTTTATGTATGTTGAATGTATTTTAAACGTGTTCGGGTTTTCTGTAAATATAAGTATCGTTTTTGTTTTTCAAAAATAAACGGACCGGGACCCCACCGGGACGTCAAACCCCGCAAAATCTGTGTTTTCATTTTTATAAAATCATTCGTATTTCAAATACCCAGTATTTCTGTATTTTTGCATTATTCGCAAATTTTGGAAAATTTCGATACAAATTTTATATTTTATCGCTTTTAAAATTATTCCCCGTAATTATTATTTTGGGGCTTAATTATTTTAATTATGGGAATAAAAACACCCCAAAATTGATTTTGGGTATTTATTTTCCAGAAAATATAAATAGCCCCAACAAATTTATTTTATTCATTTTTTTAACAAAAATCAGAAAAATAGGAAATTAAAGAACAGGGGGTGTTCTTGAGCTGGGGAATTGAATCCCAATTTTGGAGGTGATTTTGATTTCTGTTTTAGCAGTTCGAGTAGTGGAATCAAACCTCTAGATGACTACTATCTAATTTTATCAATAGAAACACCAAACAATTGGTAATTTTGAAATCGATTTTTTAGGGTTCTTCATATGAATTTGGGGCTTTTGTTTCCTTGAATCTTTTGATGTTATGGACGTTATATTAAGCTTTATTATGATTATTAGAGTCGATTTGGATATAAATTCGTATCGTATAATTCCGGGAACTATTAGAACGATGTATAAGGTTTTGTCGATTTTATTTTCTTAATTTCTGGATTATACGTTAATCGTTTGTTGTTTAGGATGTTATGAGCCGATTCTCTGTGTGCTAAGCTTCGATTTCATATCTAACTCGTTGATTCTGGCTGCTGTTTGATAGCTCGTCGGAAAACCGACGAGTTCGCCGGGTTTTGGTTGAAAATAGGTCGGAATCATCGAATCGTTGATTCTCTGTTGTTGTTGCTAATGGGTATAAGCTTAGGTATTGATTTAGAACGAAACCCAGCCGAAAAGAGTGCAAAACGGAGTTGTTTGGGGTTGATCGGAGAATTCACCGACGCCGGGGGAAGGCTGCCGGATTCTGGGTTCATTCCCCAGTTTCCGGTAGGGTTCTTACCCGACCCGGCTTATTCATCTTTGACCCGATTAGTTTTTTTACCTGACCCGGTTTCGATCTTCAATTCCCCAAATTCTATTCCAAAAACTGTTTCTGCATTTTAGTTTTAGAAATAATTCAAAAATGCTATTTTTAATTTCTAAAAGATTTATTTTTATTTTGAAAATCATTATTTTAATTCTGAAAATTTATTTTAATTCAAAAATAAATCCAAATTATTTAGTTAATTAATTTTAGTTGATAATTAATTACATAATTAGTCAACTAATTTAAATATTAATTGATTTATTAATTTAATTAGTTATTAATTAATTTCAATTGATTATTTAATTAGATTTAATTATTTATTTTTGATTTAAAAATTCGGAAAAATAGTTTCGAGCTTTAAAATATTATTTTTAATTATTTTAAAGGATCGATAATTCTTATAAAATTATTTTTGGGTGTTCGAGCCCTATTATTTAATTATTAAATGATTCGGAGACCAATTTTTATTCCGGAAAATGTTCAAAAATTCATAATAAATAAACCGTTCGGCCGTTTAATACGAAACGAACGTGTATAGACTCAGAAAAATATTCCGCTTTCAATAAAAATACTTTCGAGACCCAAATCCTTTTGTTTCGAAAGGTCGCTTGTTTTACAAGTTATTCTGAGTCAAGTTTTGATCGATAAATCATATTTTGACCCGATTATAGTTTTGAAGTACCGAGTCGAACCTTTTAACGAACTAAGTCATGTGTGATACGAATTATGTGATACGTGAGTTATGTGTTTACGTGCTATGTGAATTACATGCATACTTGGGTCATCAGTCTTGTCTTTGACTGTCTTCTTTATGTGTGGGCTATCGTATGGGTAGACGATAGGATTTTGACGCGTAGTTCGTCGGGTGATTATCGTTTAGACGATTAAAATTTTATTTTCTAATTATAGATACAAGTCTTTCAAGACGATCAGGACCAGATGGAATGGATGAAGACTAGAGTTGAATAGTGTAGAATATTGGGTTGCAGCACTGCATGAGCAGCAGATCAAAGATTTAGCGAAGTAAAAGACGATGATGCCTTGAGATATCAGACTAAGATAATTGAGTTTCTACGAGTGTGACTAACTGCTAAAAATCCAAAGGCAAGTACCCCTGACTTCACTTATCGTTCAAGTGACGTTTATTTCGAATTGTATTATGCAAGTATCCCTATCATCACTTATTGTTCAAGTGATATTTATTTTAAATATTCTTATGCAAGTATTGTTTCCCTATTCTCAGTTCGGAATAGATAAATGTTATACATATCGCTGAATTAAATAATTCTTTTTATGCAAATACTCATCTGCTATTTTATGTTCAGAATAGTCAAGTGATTTTTACTTATCCAATTATCGGATTTATAAATGTTTTGGATTTTGAGAAAAGTGATTTGGTTGCGAATATTCCTACCCAAGAATTGGGGGAATAAAATTATTTCGGGTGTCGATTATTATGACCCCATTTCAATAAAAGGTTTTAAGATTGGATCATAATTGCGTAAGTGACCGGGACGGACGGTCCAGCGGAGGGCTATTTCTAAGTGCCATATGGAATATTGTGACATAATTTTTGCCACAGGCAGGTATATTGCCTTTTGTTTGAGTACTCGTATTTTTGGGGTGACGTTTCTACGAATCATGACCTTGTGCTATCACACGGGCTGATCAGCATGTGATAGTACGTCCGTCGGAGAATGATCCTAATCTAAATTATCATATCGTTTTTGATATTCATAGAATAAGTGATTTATCAACTGTTTCTATTTTGGAGTAATGGTGAAATGCAGTTTTGATTCAGATTCTGATTTATGCTGATACTTACGTTGTTGTTAAATATTAAAGGTGGTATTAGTATAGATAATTGATGTTGACTTCAGCATGGGTGTTGTGAGCATCAAAGTTCGTATTGATATCTAATTTGATATGACAGAAAAATAAGTATTAATTTGAAGAGTTCGGTTTTGAGTAAAATTTATGATTCAATCCACAATCATTGTTTCATGTTATTGTGGTTTACGATATTTCTGTAAACACTATTTTACGAGTTTGATTCTCGTCAAGATTCAAAGTATTGCTGAAGCAATTCGCTCAAAAATATCAAAATGGTTTTAAATACAATTAAGGAATCAATTCTGGGGTTCCTCGACTAAAATTTTATGATTCGGCAATTATGATTTTAAATGTTCTGCTCTAATACAGATGTCGGTTTTATATCAAAATGACCCTATATTCGCTATAATGATCTTGCTGAGCATTTCTTTCGCTCATACTTGCCTATTTTCAAATTTAACCTCCAGTGAGGATTAGCTTGCGTTGTTTAGCTGCGTAATTCGAGGAAGTAAAGAAGAAGCTTTTGGAAGGTGGTTGGTCCAGGGTTTGCGAACTAGTGTAAGTTTTATTGTATAAAGTTGTTTATATTATATTATATTATAGTTGTATATTTTAATTGGGCCTAGTATACTTCTTTTCGAAGTTATACTAGGGGGTTTAGCTTTGAGATTGAGAATTGTTGAAAAGCGTTTCAAAAGAAAGTGAAAAAATTATTTGTGGAATTTGGATATCTTATTTCTAGAACTGTAACCTTAAAAGATCTTGGAGTAGTTTGGGGTCATTTATGATAAATATCTTCCGCTGGAATTTAATTATTGATTAAACAGGTTGATTTGGCTTGAGGTTTCATAGTGACGACCAAATCCTCTGACCCCGGATTTGGGGGCATTACATTAAGCACACTAATAGTATCATGTAATATACTCGTCTTACGATAACATTTGTATATTACTTTCAAATATTTCTTAATGGAAATAAAATCCTCAAGGGTATATTGGACACTATCTCTGCTGAATTCGTTATTCATACGGTATTCATATCCTCATTGGTAAAATAATACTTTCAACTAGTTTGGGTCAATAACCTCAACTGTATACTAATAATTAGACTTCATGATTTTCACGTATGATGCCCCCTCATGGGAAACCTATTAGGAACTACGAGTAACCAGGCTTGTATTATCCAATCATCATATGGTCTTGGTAATATCATCTTTACCTCAAATGTGCTAGAGGCTCAGCTCCACATTTTATCTCAAAAATTTTCCCAAATCATATATGATTATAAATTTTCTTCTCACCATTCTGATAATCTTCAATGGTTCTGTTAGTCATACTTTAATACCTCAAATATACACTTATCCTAACCTACATATTGGGGCTACATCCGGTAGTCTAATGATGAACTCTATATATGAGCTCTTACTAAATCTCGCATCTAGACAAACTACTAACACTCTCGTCTCTGAGTACTATAACTTATTGTTCTGATACCATTTCTGTAAAGCCCCCAAATCTGGGGCGGTAATCTGGGTCGTCAAGCAATCTTCTAATCATGTCTAACATGTATTGCTTCAATAATCCAACAGACTCCAATCTCGCTCGCGCACACACACGCAAGTTATAGCCTTATAAATGATATACAAAATGTAATCTTCTTTTATTACAACTTAAATGTACTTTACAGGATCTTAAACAATTATTTGTAACCTCTACATGAAGTTACAATAATTATTATTATCTTATACCTATCTGAATACTATGGTCCACTTGAGATAAAGTTGTAAGGGATTCTCCCCATGATTTTAATTAACTAAGTCCCACACTGGTATACTTGTAACCTGTTGTGTTGTGACATTTAAAAGAAAGCAAGAGTGAGCAATAATGCTCAGCCATAATAATCAACAGTATGAAAAGACTGTTAAAGAAATTATATTAATCCGTACAAGGATATGTATTTATTCAAAGTAGTTTTCTTGGTGATACACACCTCTTTTCAAAATAATTATTTGATTGACTTATTAGTCTGCAAATACCTTAATGGTAAACCCAACACCTAGGCTTGGGTTACGGTATTGCATCTCAATTCCAATTGGAAGAATATGACATTCACTGGAGCCACCGCTTACGATGATCAGTCGTAAGACATAAATTATTAACCTTTTCTACTAGTAGGAGGATGACTTCCAAACTCCTTGTTATCACCCTGGCCGCATACGGGCTATGTGTCCCATTTTGGGTATACACACACTTCGCGGGTCCTTAGGTACACATAGTACCATCTCCCACGGTACTGGCAGTCTCCCCAATACACGAAGTACTGGATCTCTACCCCTCCCTTGTCCTTTAAGAAATCCTATCATATCCCAAGAACTCGTACACCTCGAGTTCCCAAAGCATTTATGTTATATATATTTGAGATGTCATGTCTAATATGATTTATGTTTTATTTTCAGAACTTAACAACAGGACAAATCAAGACTTACTGAAATCAGGACTTACTGGAAGTCAGAACTTAATATCAGAACTTAAGGACATATCAAAACTTAAGTGCGGGGGGGACTTACAGTTAAGGAAGGAAGCTGATTTACAGTAGAAGATCGAGACTAAATAAAAGAAGATATGCATGGAAAGAGTTAGAAGACTGCAAGACTTGTAGAAGATATCTGATTGATATATTTTAGGAGACAGAATTATATTCCATATCAATTAGAAGTTATCTTGTAACTGTGTACTATATAAACACAGACTTTGGGTTTACACTATATGTGTTATCACTATCGAGAAGATTATACATTGTAACCTAGCAGCTCTTAGTGATATTTGTTCATCACTGAAAGAGAACAATTCCATTGTAATAGAGTTTATCATATTGAATATATATGTTTACTATTACTTGTGTTCAAAGTCGATTTGATTGTAGTAACAGTGTATTCAACCCCCTTCTACAGTGTTGTGTGACCTAATAAGTGGTATCAGAGCTTATCTATTAATACACATACAGTAAAGATCCAAACAATCATGTCTGAAGAAGCACAAACTCCAACCAAGCCCACCAAAACTGAAGAAACTCAAAAGACTCAAACCCACAGTCGATATGAGACTATTAGGGTTCCCATACTGAGGCCTTCTGAGTATCCCATATGGAAAGTGAGGATGGCTATGTTTCTGGAAGCTACAGATCCAGAATAACTTGACAGGATTAATGAAGGACCACATAAGCCTACCAAGCTCTCTGTTGTAGTTGCTGATCAACCAGCAAAGACCATACCAAAAGAGAAATGTGAGTACATAGCTGAAGACATCTCATCTATTGCCAAGGATTCAAAGGTAAGGCATTTGCTGCATAGTGCCATTGATAATGTCATGTCAAATAGGGTAATACATTGCAAAACTACAAAGGAGATATGGGAAGCTCTGGAGACAAGATGCCAGGGAACTGATGCAATCAAGAAGAACAGGAGGACTATACCCACTCAAGAGTATGAGCACTTTGACTCAAAAGCTAATGAGTCTTTAACTGACTTATATGAAAGGTTTGTCAAACGCTTGAATGATCTGTCACTGGTGGACAAGGAATATGATCTTCAAGATTCAAATCTAAAATTTCTTCTAGCTCTTCCTGAAAATTGGGATTTGAAGTCTACTACCATAAGAGACAACTATGATCTTACTGAAACTACTCTTGATGAAATTTATGGTATGCTCAAGACTTATGAACTTGAGATGGATCAAAGGAGCAAGAGGTATGGAAGAAAGTCAAGGACAGTTGCTCTCAAGGCTGAGGAGGAATCTTCTAAGTTGTTGCCTCAAAGAGGGGCAAAGGAAAGGCTCTCATCATAAATTCTGATTCAGAGTCATCATATTCTGATGATGATGATTCAGAAACTGAAAGTTTACCTGAGATGGATGTTGATGAAGAGATGATGAAATTGTGTGCTCTTATGGTGAAGGGTATCACAAAGATAGCCTACAGGAAATTCAGAAAAGGCAAGAAGTCTTCCAGGAAAAGTGGAAGTTCTAATAAGAAAGGGTTCAGAAAGTCTGAAGGCAAGGGAGGAAAGTCTGACAGATGAGACAACTCAAATGTCAAATGCTACAACTGTGGTGAAAGAGGCCACATATCTCCTGACTGCAAGAAAGGAAAAAGTGACAAAGGAAAGGCACTTGTCACAAAGAAGAAAAGCTGGACAGACACTTCAGATTTTGAACATGAGGTGAACTATGCCCTGATGGAAAATGTTGATGGCAGTCCTGAAACTGCTGAATTAAAGGTACCTCAAAAAACTTATGTCTTTCATACTGATTATATTACTGAGTTGAGATTATATCTTAAAACCATGTTCATTAGTTATAGAGATCAGACTTTAACATGTGAAAAATTAACATCTGAAAATTCTGCTTATAAAAAGAGAAATGATTATTTAGAAAAGGAGTTAGTCTTACTTCATCAAACTAAAAAAGAAAAAGATGATGCTTTATATGTTAGAGATGAAGTGTTAAAATTAAATGAATCTCTAAAAGCTGACTTAGAAAAGGAAAGAGAGATTATCAGAACTTGGACTAACTCTGGCAGAACAACTCAGAATTTATTAAGTAGTGGAAACTGGAAAGAGGGCTTAGGTTATGGAGATGATAAAAGTGAAAAAGGAACTGGACAAATTGAGCCAATTGTTGTTAAACAGACTGCTAAGCCAAAGGTAAATCTTGTTAAGTTTGTAGCAAAAACTGTAAAGTCTGCTTCTGAAAAGATGAAAGAATCTAGAACAGAAGTTAAGGATAAGTCAACTTCTGACAACTTAGAACAGGATAAACCAGCTGAAGTCAACATAGGCTTAATGACAAAGAAGCAGCTTAAGCATAAGCCGAAAGAGATTAGGAATGTCAACAAGGTAAAAGAAGCTAGGAAAAATAGGAATGGAAAGGAAGGTGTGAATAAAAGCAATAATTATATGCCTGTTCCTCATGCTCCTAGAAAGAAATGTTATAACTATGGAAACTCTAACCATCTTGCTTCTTTTTGCAGGAAGAATAAAGATATAAACTTTTTACCTCCGAGATCAGGAGTTAAGAGTTAGTCTGTTAGGTTTAAGCCACAAAATCCTTATTTTCATTGTTGTAGTTTATGACATTCCATTTATACTTGTAAGGAATATCATAGTTTGTACTATGATTATTATCAAATAAAACCTTATTTGAAGAAAGTTACTTTAATTCCTTCTAGTGTAAAGTCTGATGCAAAGTCTGATATAAATTCTGATAAACAGAATGTTAGCATAAATTCTGAAATTAAATCCGCTGTAAATGCTAACAAACTTAAAAAGGCCAAAGGATCCAAGCAAGTCTGGGTCCTTGAAACTAACCATTAGTGGTCTTTGTCATTGCAGGGCAACAGGAAAGATATCCTAGTACTGGACAGTGGATGTTTAGGACATATGACTGGAAATAAAGCCCTGCTATCAGACTTTGTAGAGAAAGCTGGCCCATGAGTTTCTTATGGAGATGGAAACATGGGAAAAACTCTGCGATATGGCAATATCAATCTTTGGAATGTCACCATTGAAACAGTAGCTCTTGTCTCAGGACTTAAACACAATCTGCTAAGTGTGAGTCAAATCTGTGACATAGGTTATCATGTGAATTTCTTTAAAGAACACTGTGAAGTAGTAAGCAATTCTACAAGGAAAGTGGTTCTGAAACGTTACAGGCATGGTAACATTTATGAAGACAGACTTTCAATAAGTTCTGATGGTTCTGCAATCTGTCTGTTGAGTAGAGCATCAATTGAAGAAAGCTGGAATTGGCACAAAAGACTCTCTCATTAAAATTTCAACAACATAAATGAGCTTGTAAAGAAAGATCTTGTGAGAGGACTTCCAAAATCGGTATTTGCTCATGTCAAAAGGAAAAACAAAGAAAATCTTTATTCAAGAGCAAAACTGAATCCTCAATTCTTGAGCCTTATCACCTATTGCATGTTGATCTATTTGGTCCAGTCAATGTCATGTCTATTGCAAAGAAGAAATATGCTATGGTTATAGTGGATGAGTTCACAAGATACACTTGGGTGTATTTCTTACACAAAAAGAATGAAACTGCATCTACTCTAACTGATCATGTCAGGCAGCTGGATAAATTAGTCAAAGATTCTGTTAAAATAATAAGAAGTGATAATGGCACTGAGTTCAAGAATTCAATCATGGAAGAGTTCTTCAAAGAGCATGGAATCAAACAGCTCCACAGAAAAATAGAGTTGTAGAAAGAAAGAACAGGACTCTCATTAAAGCTGCACGAACTATGCTTGATGAAGCAAAGCTACCAACCTACTTTTGGGTTGAAGCTGTGAAGAATGCTTGTTTTACACAGAATGCTACACTCATAAACAAGCATGGAAAAACACCATATGAGATGGTAAAGAAAAAGAAGCCAAATCTGAAATGCTTTCATGTATTTGGATATAAGTGTTTTGTTCTTAAGGCTAATCCTGAACAGCTGTCAAAACTTGATCTAAAAGTTGATGAAGGAATTTTTGTTGGATATCCACTTTCCACAAAAGCCTTCAGAGTCTACAATTTAAGAATAAGGGTTGTCATGGAATCTATCAATGTATCTTTTGATGATAAGAAGATTACTGGACTTGAAGATTTCAATGATCATGATCAGCTGAGATTTGAAAATAAAGATTTAAATTCTGATTCTGTTAATTCTGATGACTTAAATCCTGATTCTGTAAGTTCTGACGGGTTAAATTCTGATGTCATTGAAACTGTGGTAACAACTCCAAAGGAAAATGCACCTGTCCAGGGGGAGCAAGATGAAGATCCTACCATAACTCAAGACTCTCAAGAAGCATCAAAACCTGTCATTGGCTCTTCAAGTTCTGATTCATCAAGTTCTGATGAGCCAAATTCTGATAATTCTGGAAACTCTGATACTTCAAATCATGAAGGATCTAACTCAATTTCTGAAGTCTCAGAGAGCATAACAACAGGGGGAGCATCCAAAAATGCTGAAGGAGATAGTATGGATCATGGGGGAGGATCCAGTTCTAGAAATCAACTTCCATTTGCAAGGAAGTGGACCAAATCACATACACCTGACTTGATAATTGGAGATCCTGAAGCAGGTGTCAGAACTAGAAATGCAACATCAAATGAATGTCTCTATCACTCTTTTCTATCTCAGACTGAACCAAAGAAAGTGGAAGAAGCTCTTCAAGATGCTGATTGGGTGCAAGCAATGCAGGAAGAGTTAAATGAATTTGAAAGAAATAAAGTCTGGACCCTAGTGCCAAGACCAAAGAACAGATCAGTTGTTGGCACAAAATGGGTGTTCAGAAACAAAATTGACAGTGATGGCATAATTACAAGGAACAAAGCAAGGCTGGTTGCTAAAGGCTACTCTCGACAGGAGGGTATTGATTATGATGAAACATTTGTACTAGTTGCTAGATTGGAAGCCATAAGAATCTTTTTGGCTTATGTTGCTCACAAAAAGTTTAAAGTCTTTCAAATGGATGTGAAAAGTGTTTTTCTCAATGGAGAATTGGAAGAAGAGGTATATGTTGAACAACCTCCTGGTTTTGTAGATTCAAAATTTTCAAATCATGTATACAGGCTTGACAAAGCACTTTATGGCCTTAAGCAAGCTCCAAGAGCATGGTATGAGACTTTAGCTCAATTCCTTCTGGAAAGTGGATTTCACAGAGGCACAATTGATAAAACTTTGTTCTACCTCAACCATGGAAAGGACTTACTTTTGGTACATATTTATGTTGATGATATCATATTTGGATCTACTAATGCTAAGCTCTGTGAAAGATTTGCAAAGCTAATGAAGTCAAGATATCAAATGAGTATGATGGAGAACTTAGTTATTTTCTGGGACTTCAAGTCAAGCAAAATGAAGAAGGTACTTTTATCTGTCAATCCAAGTACACCATAAATTTACTGAAAAAATTTGGAATGCAAGACAGTTCAACTGCATCCACTCCCATGGCCACAGCAACCAAGTTAGATAAAGATACCGGTTCATCAGTAAATATTACTAACTATAGAGGTATGATTGGCTCTTTACTCTATTTAACTACAAGTAGACCTGATATAATGTATGCTACCTGTCTTTGTGCAAGGTTTCAGGCTGATCCAAGAGAACCTCATCTAATAGCTGTGAAAAGAATTTTCAAATACCTCAAGGGTATAGCTGATCTAGGATTGTGGTATCCTAGAGAATCAGATTTTAAGCTAATAGGTTACTCAGATGCAGATTTTGCAGGATGCAAAATAGACAGGAAAAGCACAAGTGGAAGCTGCCAATTTCTTGGAGGCAGATTAGTTTCTTGGTTTAGCAAGAAATAGAAATTAATTTCCACATTATCTGCATAACCAGAATATATTACTGCAGGAAGCTGTTGTGCACAAATTCTTTAGATGAAGAATCAGTTACTGGATTATGGGTTAGAATTTTCTAAAATACCTATTTACTGTGATAATCAAAGTGTTATTGCTATGACAGGTAATCCAGTTCAACACTCAATGACAAAGCACATCAGCATAAGGTACCATTTCATAAGGGAACATGTGATGGAAGGTACAGTGGAATTGCATTTTGTTCCAACAGATCAACAACTAGCAAATATCTTCACAAAACCACTATGTGAAGCTACTTTTACAAGATTGGTAAATGAACTTGGAATGGTTTTAGGTTTCTTCTCTAAATCTGCTTAGTTTTTTTTGTTCTCATGCATCAGACTTTATGATCAGTGTTTACAGATTGTCTTATCTTCATGTAATCTGTACTTAAATTAAAATATAATAAATGCTGATTGTTATCTGATGTGGATCTATATACTCTGATAGTGATTTGAATGTTCTGTGACAATTTAATCCTATGAGGATTACTGTGCTAGATGCTGACCTACTAGTCTTTAACATACTAGAAATCTCATGTTTGAATTAATTATTTATGTGGAAATTCATCAACACAAGCAAATTCTGATTTTGAGCTTAGTTAAATTTACTTTGTGTATCTTATTACTATGTCATAAACTAGATACTTGCTTCTTATCTGTCAAATTCTGATGTCAGTAAATCTTAAGGATGAACTAAATGCTGATAAGCCTCACTTATCAAAAGAAAAAAAAAGAAAAATAAAGTCAGGTACTCCTTTGAGATCTAGAGTAAATATGTAAAAGGGAAGACCCAAGTGCATTGCTGGTATTAAGTAATATGCATTAGAAAAGCAAATAAATTTTTCATGGTGACTTTTCACGTTCTCTGATTACTGGAGAAATACTCTGATAATAGCATAAATTCTGATAAGCAGTTGTGACTCACTTACACTGAGAAGCCACTGTAAAAAGAAATTTCAAAAGATGCATAAAATGAGCACAAACAGTTGAGGTGGACTCATGTACAAATTTATCCTATAGTAGACTTCATTATTAATGACAGCTTTTAAGCACTTTTCTTAGTTATGCCTTATTTCTAAGATGTACTGAAGTTTATCAGACTTTAATCTTTATCTGACATTTTGCTAATGCACACACTCTCACTCCATATGAATGAAGAAAATTACTGTGGTGATTAAGTTTTTTTTGACAAACAGTTAAGTGTTTCTGAGGACAAGTTCTGATGATTAAACTCTGAAGAATCAAGTCAGTATTTGTATGAAGAATCACAGGTACAAACATTCACTTTTAAAGTACAGAAGCCATGTTCTGATGACTGTTAAAATCTGATAATAGTCACGTTCTGATATTAAATTCTGATGGAAACTCTGATGCTTACGTGGCATTATTCTTTACTTGACTTATTTGTGGTAAATACTGTAACTGTCATATTTAATCAGAATATAATTAGGTGAGATAAAACAGTAATAATCATTTGGGTTAGTGGTAAACGTGTTTCTCCTGAAAAACTACATGTGCACGTTAATTATTGCTTATTTCTCGTGCCACTAACTCTGCCTTAACTATTTACTGGCTGACAGGTGTACAAGTGTCTGTTTTACTTCTAAAAAGGACTGTTGAGTGGAGAGAGTATATATATGGGAGTTAAAAGATTGACTAATCTTTTACTTACTTTTCTATTCTTAATCTCTCTTATTCTCTTTCTCTCTAATATTCTCTGAAGCTTTTTCATACAGGACTTTTATCAAACACCTTGTGCACAATATATTTTCTCGCTTATTTCTTACATAAATGGCACCAAAAGATATTATTTTCAATGAAGCGAAGTTTGTCCCCAACAATTACTTGGCTATTCTTAGCAAGAGTGAAGCCCCATCAGATCTTCACTTCATTCAGGACTTTCTCGCTAACTCTGAGATAGGTTATGAACTGACCCAACCAGACACATTCTCAGGAACTCAAGTGCTGGACTTCTGGAGGTTAGGCGTGCATGATGATGGTGGTGCCAATGGGTCCCCAAGTATTGTCTTTACTACAAGGGAGGATGCCCATGTGGTGACTTTGGCCACAGTTCGACAAGACTCCATCTGCCAGAAAACTGCACATATTCAACAGTTGAAGAACCAGTTCTTCAACAGCTAATGGCCAATCTGGTCTATGAGAAAACTCTGGAGAAGCTGGGACAGTTGAAGAGACCCCACATAAGGAGGGAATGGAGTTTCTACTTCGACTGCATCATCAGGACTTTTGCAAATAAGTGTTCAAATTTTAATGCAATCCCAATTCTCAGTCAATAAATGGGGTATGCTCTCATAAATCAAACTCATTTTGATTATACAAATGCTATTTTAGGCTTTATTGGGGATAGGATGACAGAAGATAGAAACACTGTATATTTCGCTAGATTCTGTCAGCTTATTTATAGTTCTTGTTGTCCTGATGCACCCCAATTAGCAAGTGAGTTAATTGAACCATTTAAGCTTGCTAAGAGAGCTTTTACTGACTTATTATCTGCTGATAATAAGAAAACTGTTTTGAGACCCCTCCAAATTCCCATATCAGTCAAACAGTTTTTGGTAAATTCTGTTCCAGCCACCTACACTTCTCTATATCCTGATATCCAACCATCCCAACCTCCATCAGAACCTCCAATCACTACACAACCAAGCACTTCTCAACCACAACCACAACCTACCATCAGGACATATTTAAAACCAACACATTCATCTCAACCTCAATCATCAGCACATACTATCAGACCTTCACCTTCCAGGTCAAAGAGAACAAAGTCTGTCCCTCAGCCTTCACAAAAGAGAAGGAAAATGATTCTTAGGGATGAATCTGATAGTGAAGAGGAAGCACAGGTTCATGCATCTGAACATGTGACAGTTGAAGCTGAGAATGTCACTTTCAGAAAGAAACTGCAACTCAAGATTCTGATTCCTTGAAAAGAAAGAGAACTGTAAACTCTGATGCTGCTACAGAAACTCCTTCATTGGCAAGGAGATTGAAGAGAATGAGGGCAAAGAGGTATAATGCTAAGCCTCCATCAGAAGATACTGAAGAATCTGAGGAAGGAGATCAGGAATCTCTTATCTCAAAAGAGCCAATTATCATTGAATCTCTGCCACCTACGGCTAAAGACCAAGACACTGTTCCTGATACAGTGGTTACACCTTTAGTCTCTCCTCTTCATGAAGATGTTATAGTTGAAAATTCAGGCTTAAGTCCTAAAATTGACATCAATAGGATGCACACTCCTATTATTCTGTATTTGGAAGCTCCAACAGCAACTCAGACATCTCCAATTCATTCTCCAATTTTAAATGCTGATGCTGAGATACCATCTACGCCAATTCTGGATCAAGAACCTGAAGATCAGAATTTAGATGAAGATAAAGCAGAAACTCCTATAGCCTCAAACACTGTTGTGTTATCAGAGGATAATGAGTCTTCATCAAGCTCTGCAGATAGTGTCTCAGTACATACTCCAGCTCCTGTACTTGAAAAGGAAGCATTGGTCAAGAAATTTGTTGTATAGGATGCTCCTGTACCTTGGGATGGAACTCATAGAGGAGTAGAGTGGACCAAGAAGTGGAATGAAACTGATTTCATTCCAAGCTCTAAAGTATTGACAGACCATATTGGTAAAGCTGATGAGTTGCTCACTAATGTTGATTTCAAGACACAACTCAAAGTCATAGCTCTGTCTACCAAAAATCTTCAAGGTCTACACTATGCTACTCAATAAAAGGTTGACAAACTTCTAGAAAAGGCTGAAAAGCTAGATATGGAGACCAAACTTGACAAAAAGAGGTTTATCAGACCTATTTATGAAAAGGTAGAAGCAATTGAGAAAACTCAAGAGAAGCAACAGGCCCAAATTTCTGAGGTTCTGGCAAATCAAGCTTCTCAACAGGCTTAATTGAATGATATTCAATCTTCAGTACAACTTCTTCTCTCACTCCTACTATTAGATGATTCCAAAAAGGGGGAGAAGATAGTTAAGTCTAAATGCTCTAATAATCAATTTCTGAAGAAGAAAGATGATGAAGCTGATGACCAGGGAAACCCTAGCAAGGGTAAAGGTCAAGTTCAGGGAAATGAGCTGAGCAACAAAGTTTCTTCAGGGAAGCTAATTGCTGATGCAAGAAAATCTTCTACTCAAAAGAAGACAAGTTATGAAGCTACTCAAACTCAAAATCTGATAGCAAGTACTGAAACTCAAAATCTGATATCAAGTTCTGATGAGCAAAATCTGATGACAAAGCCTGATGTTCTGACACAAGGTGGAAGTCAAGATTCTCAAAAGTTCATGCAAACTCTGAAGCTCAAGGGAAAGCAGGCAACAGTCTACTACAAGGATCCCAAGATCCAGACACTTGATGAGGAAATTGCTAGAAGATTGTTTCTGAAGCATAATCCAAGAATGGATTTGGAAAATCTCAAGGAGGAAGAAGCTAGATTCAAAGCTGAAAAGAAAAATCTAAAGCCAAAAGCTTCTGTTGCAAAGAAACCTCCAATGCCTAAGGTAAAAGGCATTGTGATCAAGGAGAAGTCATTAATTGAGGCATCTAAAGCCAAGACTAGATCACGGATTGAGATTGATCCCAAAGACAAAGGGAAAGGAAAAGTTGATGAACCAATCAAGCCACAGGAGATGAAAATTCCTCAAATTCTTATAAAACTTGTGTGCAAAATGGTTCAAGTTATTGATGACACACTTGCTGAAGATGAAGATGTTCAAACTCTAAAAAGAAAGAAGATTTCTGAAGAATCAAAGACAACCTCTGACAAGGCTCAAGTTGTTCAGAGTTAAGAACAACAATTTATATTAGAAACGGCAAGTTCTGATAAAGTTATCAAGTCAACCTCTGACAGTGCTCAAGTTTATTTAGACAAAATGGAAGTAGCTGATAAAAAGAAACTTCTATGGAAAAATGTCAAACCATCAGATCCAAAGAAAAGCCAATTGTTGTCTACTTTCATGACTATTGGGTTAAATGCTAGAGAACCAAGAGGCAGGGCTGAACTAGGTTCTGATGAAGTAAAGATTAAGACAGGAGTTGAAGTTGCTACTAGAGATCCATTTTTATTGACTGACACACCGCTTGAAGATGTTACACAGAAACATCTTGATAAGGTTATCTCTGTTCAAGTGGTACTGGATGCTCATGACAAGCACAATGTTAAGGAAAATATGATTCTATTTCTTGTAGATGGAAGAACATATCAAATGTCAGAATCAGATGTGTTAAATAAATCACTGAAAGAACTTCAATTCATTCATTACCTTTTAGAGGTAAAGTCTAATATTACCAGGAGATGGTCAAACTTCATATTGAAGACCATCAGAGATAAAGCCAGAATTTCTGGTTCAAGAGTTACAGAATTCATTCCTAGTATTGTTGAAAATGATGGAAGTGAGATTCCAATGAAGAAGAATTCTGATAAGCTTGAAGTGTTACTGAATGAGAAATGTCTGTGCTATAATGAAGATTCTTCTCATCCTGGGGTAATAAGACTGAATGATGGTTTAGAAAGAAACCATATCTCTGCTTTAAGGAATGCAATCTATCAGATTGGAAGTCAGAATGAAGAGATGAAGCAAGTCAAGACTACACTCTCTCAAGTTCTGAGAATTAAAGAAGAAAAGCTGATATCAAGCTTTGTCAAGAATCATCATGGATTCAGATTGACACAGTGAGATTGGTAAAAGCTACAAGGACTGTAAGTTGTAGTTAGTTATCTAGTTAAACTCTTATTGCATTTGTACTTAAATATTTTTGACATCATCAAATCTATTAACTTGTATATTTTACATAATTTACAAGTTGGGGGAGATTGTTAGATATATTTGAGATGTCATGTCTAAAATAATTTTTTTTGTTTAGTTTTCAGAACTTAACAACAGGACAAATCAGGACCTACTGAAATCAGGACTTACTGGAAGTCAGAACTAATATCAGAACTTAAGGATATATCAGAACTTAAGTGCGGGAGGACTTACAATTAAGGAAGGAAGCTGATTTACAGTAGAATATCGAGACTAAATAAAAGAAGATATGCATGGAAAGAGTTAGATGACTGGAAGACTTGTAGAAGATATCTGATTGATATATTTTAGGAGACAGAATTATATTCCATATCAATTAAAAGTTATCTTGTAACTGTGTACTATATAAACACAGACTTTGGGTTTACACTATATGTGTTATCATTATCGAGAAGATTATACATTGTAACCTAGCAGCTCTTAGTGATATTTGTTCATCACTGAGAGAGAACAGTTCCATTGTAACAGAGTTTATCATATTGAATATATCTGTTTACTGTTACTTGTGTTCAAAGTCGATTTGATTGTAGTAACACTGTATTCAACCTCCTTCTACAGTGTTGTGTGACCTAACAGTTTAGCTTATTGATAGGCACAACTCATGTTGCTAGTATATATATGTATTTCCGAGAATTTTCGGAGGAAGTACTAAGATAATGTGAGTTGATCGTTGTAAACGGATAAATAAATGAGGGGGAGTTTCTTTTGAAATAATAAAAATATTTAAAATACGTCAAGATAATATTTTTCGACGATATGAAAGTATTTGAATGACTTTCTGAAACTCAGAAAGTATTTTAAATTAGGTTTTATGATTTTTAAAACCATATTAAATTTTTTAACAAATATTTAATAGTTAAATAATAATTATTAAATAATTAAACCTCGAATAATTATATTTTTAAAAGAATATTTGAATTAATATTCCTCAATTAATTTAAGTTTAAATAATTAAATTAATCTTTATTAAATATAAAATAAGTGAGTTTTAAATAAACAATCGTTGGAGCATACCTCTCCTATATTAAGTGAATATCCGCAATAATATTCATTGTTCGAGTAATTAAATATAGTTGAAGGAATACGATCTTTGGAAATCGTTTTAAATAAATTCGAGGTATTTAATACTTCGCAAGTGGACATCTAGTCCTTTGAAATAAAATAAGTATGGAGTTTTAATCGTCCAAAATATCTCCGGGATGAAACCCGGGTTTATACTTTATAAAAACTGATTGACTCTCGGTCTTACAACAAATACATCACGCTCTACTATAGCGTTAATATTCCTAAATAAAACACCTCTGAAATTCTTCCGGATTTTCATCAATTTATATTGACCGATCCTTGGTCTAAAATATTCTCCTCATATATACAACGCTACCTTCTGGCGGTATTGATTGAAATTCGGTAATATTCATATACGGAAATCATTAATATATCGTATGATATTATATATTACAATTCGTAAAATATCATAATATAACATCATGTATATAGCATTTATTTGAAAACAAACACAACATAACAGTTTTAAAATGTAGGGTTTGAAAACTTGCCTGATGTCCAAGATAAGTTTCCCGACTTCCTCTCGTTCCAGGTTTTCTAATCAACAAATATCATAATCTTAATTATATTCCTAATCACATAACCGACTTATATTTATAATAAGTACAATACTTCACATTTTTCAATATTCGACCGAATCAAAATAAGTATCAATTTTTGGTCGAAACGGATGGTCAAAGTGGTATTCTAGAGTTGACTTTACCGAATGTTACTATTACGGGACTCACACTCTACCATTTTTAATAAATCAAAAAATAAATATTTTAATACAAAACCACCTCGAGGAGCTTCTTGAGTGCATTTAATATTTATCATAAAATTTTGATATGGATAAAATGAATTTAAATAGGTGAAAAGCATTTAAAGGTTCGGTTAACTATGGAGTTTTACTATTCATTCCACTTTCACTAAATTGTTAATTTCTCTCAAACCGTTAACTCAATTGATGCACCGTTTTCGCGTGTGCGATCTAAAAAACATTTAGAACACATTATTTGAAAATGGTTTTCTGTTAACAGGGAAGAAAATCTCGAAAAGGCAGTTTAATGGCAGTGGGTTGAGTTTGAGGTTCTTCCTCCGCGCGACCTCGGCTCCGACATTTTTATAAAATTGAAAAATAAATATTTTTACTTGAAATATTTATGAAAGTTAATTAACTCTATTTATTACTCTCTGTAAAATTTTCATGATTTTTAAATATTCTTAAGGTGATCATTTCTATTTCCAAAGTTCATAATTTCTAGCAGTTTTTGTCGCGTAAATCGTTTTCACTAAAACGAACTTAATTTTTCAACCGTAAATCGAAATCAAGTGATTCAAGCACCTAAATTATCCTTAAAACAAGCTCTATAATTTTCAGGTCTTACTTTTCAAGAAATCACAGTTTATACATTATATATTTATGTAGAAAACTTATGGTTACATTTCGTTTTATTGACGTTACACTCGCGACTCGGGTTTCGTTTTCACTCTAAATCATTAATCAACCACCATCAATCATCATAAAATCATTTTAATACTTCATCCTCTCAATAGCATCATGTTCTTGAGACCACAATATCAATCCTAATAACTAACTAACTAAACATCAAGAAAAATATCAAATCAATCATCAAAACCATACTTACATCCAAGATCCTTACTTTTCTTGAAACTTAAAACTTAAACAAAGTGTGGATGAATGTTTATACCTTTCTTGGTAGCTTGGGAGGTTCTCTTCTTTATGGTTGAACCTTGGGAGGGCTTGGTTGTGCTTAAGGATCCTAAATTATGCCATGAAAATCAAGAAAACAAAAAGAGATTTTCGGAGTTACTATTCCTCACCAACTTTGAGCAAGGATTTGACTATGCTATGGTAATCCAATGGCTATGAAATTTTGAACGTACCTTTTACATAATATGAGGAAGCTTTGGTTAAAATATGGTGATTTTTGAATGAGTAGAACATGAGATGTGAATTTTTATTTATTTTCATGGTGTTCTTGAAATCAGTATTGTGTTTCGGAGAGAGAGAGAGAGAGAGAGAGAGAGAGAGAGAGAGAGAGAGAGAGAGAGAGAGAGAGAGAGAGAGAGAGAGAGAGAGAGAGAGAGAGAGAGAGAGAGAGAGAGAGAGAGAGAGAGAGAGAGAGGGAGAGAGAGAGAGAGAGAGAGAGCGAGGGAGAGGGAGAGCGAGAGGGAAAGGGAGAGGGAGCGGGAGGGGGAGGGAGAGGGAGGGGGAGGGAGAGAGAGAGAGCGAGAGAGAGAGAGAGAGAGAGAGAGAGAGAGAGAGAGAGAGAGAGAGAGAGAGAGAGAGAGAGAGAGAGAGAGAGAGGGAGAGAGGGAGAGGGGGAGAGGGGGAGAGCGAGAGAGAGAGAGAGAGAGAGAGAGAGAGAGAGAGAGAGAGAGAGAGAGAGAGAGAGAGAGAGAGAGAGAGAGAGAGAGAGAGAGAGAGAGAGAGAGAGAGAGAGAGAGAGAGAGAGAGAGAGAAATTTGGTGCTTGCTTGGTTGATTCCTATATTTGTGATAATTATTGTGGTATAAATTTGGTGCTTGCTTGGTTGATTCCTATATTTGTGATAATTATTGTGGTATATATTCCTAGGATTGGCAAATCTTGCAATATGTTCCTATCCAAGCAATTTTCCAAGCTACTTTGCTAGCTTGGTGACTTGGTTACTATTTATGTTACTATTTACTAAGTAGGTAATCATGTTCTCTAGCTAGGCTACTATTTGGTTATTAATCATGGTTAATTTCTAACCTTAGTTAGCTTGTATGGTTAGCTTGGCTCGATACGTTTACTTATTCGCTTACGCGCTCACTCGGTCGCTTATTCATTTTCGTAATAAATCGTTATAAGCGGTTCGCGGGGTAAATCCTTTCTTATATGTCCTTTAAAT
The DNA here is from genome assembly GCF_009905375.1 of Apium graveolens. Classification (NCBI taxonomy): domain Eukaryota; kingdom Viridiplantae; phylum Streptophyta; class Magnoliopsida; order Apiales; family Apiaceae; genus Apium; species Apium graveolens. Next base: position 78,809,928 of record NC_133657.1, read on the forward strand.
TTTGAAGTCTCGTACTTGGGTTTGAATTTGTAGAATTTTAAGTTTGTAATTATATTGTGATTCTCGTAATCCTTGAAGGTTCGTAGATACGGTCGTTTTTCAAAGTTCATTTTTTTCGAAAACTAATAGTGTTTACATACACTTATTTGGTACGTATAATCATAATATCAATCCAGAATCTTAAATTAAAAACTCGTATATGGTGTGATCGCAAAAGTTTTATTAAACTGCAAGGTTACTATTTGTTAGGGTCTTTTACCGATGTCAAAAATTCGGGTTTTTACAAAATTTACTCATAACCAACTTAACATTTATTTCCCCTGTATCAGTTGTTTATTTTTCTTAATGTGTATAAGTTATAATATTGAAGTAGAGAAATGGTTGTGGGCTTGACTTGAAAGATCTATGATCTCATATCTTATTTATGTATGTGATCACATCTTATTTGGTGTTTGTTTTTTGTTCTATTGAGTTATTGCAAGGTACATAAATATAAGTTGTTATCAAGTGACTCAGTCTGCTCCAAGTTAGACTACTCACTTTGGTAACGTTTAACAATTTTAAATTAAATTAAGAGACATTTGGCCTCCTCTTTACACCTTTGTTAGACAATAGGGATGTAGTGCATGCCACATATATAGAACCCGCATAAAAATAAAATGATGCTACCTGTGTTTTTATTCTCTTTTTCGTGTACCTTTTTGCTTTTAAGTTTACTTGCAGCCAAAATTATTGTAGTAGGTTAAAGTGACAACTTCCCACTAAGTTGTTTAGATAGAGATTTTCATTATCAACTTGCCACAAGCACAAACCTTGGTTCACTATTCTATCTTGCATTGGGCCAGCTATCCTACATATTAATGTTTAGATAGGCCTTTTTCCTGTTCATCTGTAAAATTGTTCTGTTTAATTTGGCCTAAAAATTTAACAATCTCATGGCTCTACAGCTATATCCATATAAATTTAATTTTTTGGGAGATTTATTATGCATTATTGATGGACTCTTTGTTCTATAGGCTGGTTCTTCGTACTCTAATATCTTCTGACAGTGAGTTAGCACTATCATGCCTTATGTTAAATGAAAGCAATCTTCCATGTTGCATAGATTCTACTTTAATATGAACACAAACTCTTATTATCAGCTTCTAGAGCAATCTCTGATAGTGTCAAACTCTAGGCCAAACGTATATTGACTCTCTCACTAGAATTTGGGACAAACAGCTTAGCATCTCCAACTTAAATTCTTTCTGATACTTCCTTGCTGCACCACCTACAAAGATCTATGGTATTTTAGATGCATATTGTCTATAACCTAGACTTTTATCTGCGGTATTTCTACTCATCTGTGTAATAACCTTATCATTTTTATGATTATGATTTGTGTTTGTATAATTTATATTTTTTCTGCCCATTGTGATCTCTAATTTCCCTGCCATATTCGATATCCTTTCAACGAAATATTGATGCATTATATAAATATTGGCACGACTCTACATCTATAATTTATGTTACATACTTATCATTTAGGTTCGATCGCATCTCATCATGTTGGATCTATTTATGAAGCCTTTTTTATGTGTGATAATTAGAAGTATGCAGTTGGTTATTTGATATGATTTTCCATGTTCTTTGTGAGGTTCAACAGCGTAACTCTTTTAAATCATTGCTCCATAGGTACGTGTAAATGTATTTTGACACTTTTTGAATGCAGGTTCAAATAGATGGCGTAAATAATAATCTTCTGGATACTGCTCGAATCTGCTTGATGCTCCTTATATATGCTTACTACAGAAAATCTGGCTCACCGGGCAAAAAATATAACTTCTATATGTGCTTTAGGCCTCTGCTTTCGTATGAATCCCTAATTACAAGTCAAAATGTGATCTCTCCAAACAAAATAGGGGCCAAATTTCATTTAAATTAGTCACAGCAAAGTCTCACTATACATGTAACATTCACTTTAAATTTTAGTGCTAAATTTTTGGTACTACAAATACGATAGAATTTTCTACAGTCTTATGTCATAATCCATGTCACATGAATTGGGTCATGTTTATGCTCTGCACTAGGATATAGATACAATTGTTAAAATGCATTACATGATGTGTGTTAATAAAAATCATTACACTTTAAAACTTTTAACTACTCTTTGATTGGTATAAGGTTGTATGTCTCACAACCGGATCTTGATAATTTTTGCGCAAGTAAATGTCAAATGTGGTCAATATCATGGTTGATTCTGGTGTATCATGTGGCATGTAAGACAACCAGTTTAGATTAGCTTTTTGATACCTTATGAACATCTCACTCTTGCTTCTTTTTGTTTTTTGTTGTTTGATGTTTATCAAGTTATCTTTACTCTTAAAATTTTGAACAGTTTCATTTTGACCTGTAATATAATTTATAAACAATTTACATCGAAGGAGTCAACTTGGAGGTTGTCTTGCAGATGGCATATCTCATTTTTTTACATGAATATCCTAATATAAAATTCACTCTTTTATTATACGTGTGTGTATGTGTGTGTATATATATTATAAAGCATTTTTACTTTGTTATATATGGTTAATACTAACTTTGCAAAAATAAATTAGTCCCAAGAAAGCATAATTGGATTATAAAGTGCCAGCTTCTCTTTAAATTATTATTTTTAATAAAAAAATCTGATATAGAAAAATGAAAAATATATCAATTTTTAATTAGCATGTTATTTGAGAGTCAGATATGAGAGGTTTATATCTTTATTTCGATTTAGTCGTACCTAAAGTCGTAAATAGTTAAGATTATTGTAAAAGCAAAACTCGATTAATTTAATTGTCCTCCATAAATAAATTCCAACTCTAGGAAAGTTACTATAGTGTCCCAACAATGAAAAACATGAGTTGAAAATGACTGCACATAAAAATGCAAATGAGCATTTCTTCGAAAGAAGTAAAACTTTGTACAAAAGAATGTTTACGTAATTATAATATGTAACCAAATTGCTACATATTTTTTTCATATATTTTATATTTGTACTTACATTCATAAAAAAAGTCAACCGAGCGAAACGCAGTTTTGTTAACTAATAATAGTGGATCTCCCTACATTCATGTACATTCCACCAATAACATCCTCCCAAACTGTGAAGTTAGTAGTGGCACATCATTTGGGACCAAATTTGGTATCCAATTTTTTTCTTCTAGCACTACTCTACAATTAAATTGCGAAATATGTTTCGATTAATATATCTAAAATTGTGTCATTGTATATCATGAGTGTAAGATCCGAGAATTTTTACGACTATTATATACTATATTAAATGAAATATTATGTGTTTATCTCAGATTGAGATGTTTTTTATCTCAAATGTTACGTATTATATGTTAAATGTGATCATGTGAGGGTAAGAATATTTTTGGAAATTATGTTATATGTTAAAACGAAATTATATAAAAATTCTCGCTACATGGATTGATTTTGATGGTTTGTATTATGTATAGCGTATTTAGAATTGTTTTGAGTGAGTTGAGACTCGATGTATTTATTTTCGGGGTTTATTATTAATTTAGAAAATATTTCATTTTACAAAAAATTATCGGACCGATCCCCAACCGAGACGACAAAGCCCACAAAAATGGTATTTTGATTTTTATAGAATTAAGGGTCCTTCAAATTGTCTATATTTTCATATTTTTGGAGAATTCATAATTTTTGGGTAATTTTGGTATAATTTTTATATTTATTCGAAAATAATAATTTAAAAATTATTTTCATTAATTGTTATTTTGGACTAGCTAAATGAAATTTGTAGTCAGAAAATTATTATATTTAATATATATTATATATGTGTATGCATACCTTAATACCCCCGTTAACACCCCCCCCCCCCGCCCACTTTCATTTCCACCTCATTCGGCATCTCTCTCCTCTTCTGTGTCTCTCTTCTGTAGATATCTATATATCTAACAACTTCAAAAATTCATATCTTACAAACCTTTCATCCAAATCTCAATATCTATATACAAAAATGACCAGCTCCTCGATATCTATGCATAGATAGAGATATTGCAATCTTTCAAGAAGAAAATTTTCTAGGAAGATCTTCCGTTTTAATTTATTTTTGGGCTATACAAAGGAGTTTGATGATGCAGATTAATCTACAAGGCAATTCAACACGTGTGTATCTATGTGTGTTGTGCAAGACATGCTTGTACTATAACAAGACTAAGTCACATTGACAGCCCTAAGTAAGTTGTATGATAATCTAAGTGTGCATTTTGTATTGTATTACTTGAGTCTGTAAAAGTGTAAATAGATTGGCCGTAGTATTTTTATGTAAACAGTCTCAGACCTAAGAATAAATTCTGGAAGAAGATCATGAAGATCATGCCTCAGAGACAGTGTGAAGAAGCTTGGAGTTAAATAAATTTGTTTTAAGAAAAACATGCTAAGTCAAGAAATCTACAAGTCACGGATCAAGTCATATAGAGAAGTCATTCGAGAACTCCAGAATGACTTATAGAGAAGTCAAGAATAACTTATCGAGAATTCTCAGAGATATCGACAAGCCAAATGAGGATACGAAGATTGGAGATATCGACAAGTCAATTCTATATGTTGAGATTTGGAGACCTCGACAAGTCAAGTTCACACTCGAGAACTTAGAGACCTCGACAAGTCAAGCTCACATTCGAGAACTCAGAGACCTCGACAAGTCAAGACACTTGTCAAGAACTAAGAGATCTCGATAAGTCATTATATTTATCGAGATGTCAGTTCTCTATAGTTCAAACCGGAGATCTCGACTTTCTATATGTTTCGTTCGCTCATGAAACACTGGGTTAGAGGCAATGTACAACGCAGACTTATTGTCATAATGCAGAGAAATGGGAGCAGTAATAGGACGCCCAAGAGAACGAAGAACAGAGGTGATCCACAGAAGCTCACATGTAGTATCCCCCAAGGCACGATACCTAGCCTCACTGGATGATTTAGAAACTGTATTTTGCTTTTTACATTTCCATGAAACCAAAGCATTACCCAACATCACACAATAACCAATTAATGAACACCGGGTGTTGACACAACCCCCCCCAACTTAAATTCTTTCTGATACTTCCTTGCTGCACCACCTACAAAGATCTATGGTATTTTAGATGCATATTGTCTATAACCTAGACTTTTATCTGCGGTATTTCTACTCATCTGTGTAATAACCTTATCATTTTTATGATTATGATTTGTGTTTGTATAATTTATATTTTTTCTGCCCATTGTGATCTCTAATTTCCCTGCCATATTCGATATCCTTTCAACGAAATATTAATGCATTATATAAATATTGGCACGACTCTACATCTATAATTTATGTTACATACTTATCATTTAGGTTCGATCGCATCTCATCATGTTGGATCTATTTATGAAGCCTTTTTTATGTGTGATAATTAGAAGTATGCAGTTGGTTATTTGATATGATTTTCCATGTTCTTTGTGAGGTTCAACAGCGTAACTCTTTTAAATCATTGCTCCATAGGTACGTGTAAATGTATTTTGACACTTTTTGAATGCAGGTTCAAATAGATGGCCTAAATAATAACCTTCTGGATACTGCTCGAATCTGCTTGATGCTCCTTATATATGCTTACTACAGAAAATCTGGCTCACCGGGCAAAAAATATAACTTCTATATATGCTTTAGGCCTCTGCTTTCGTATGAATCCCTAATTACAAGTCAAAATGTGATCTCTCCAAACAAAATAGGGGCCAAATTTCATTTAAATTAGTCACAGCAAAGTCTCACTATACATGTAACATTCATTTTAAATTTTAGTGCTAAATTTTTGGTACTACAAATACGATAGAATTTTCTACAGTCTTATGTCATAATCTATGTCACATGAATTGGGTCATGTTTATGCTCTGCACTAGGATATAGATACAATTGTTAAAATGCATTACATGATGTTTGTTAATAAAAATCATTACACTTTAAAACTTTTAACTACTCTTTGATTGGTATAAGGTTGTATGTCTCACAACCGGATCTTGATAATTTTTGCGCAAGTAAATGTCAAATGTGGTCAATATCATGGTTGATTCTGGTGTATCATGTGGCATGTAAGACAACCAGTTTAGATTAGCTTTTTGATACCTTATGAACATCTCACTCTTGCTTCTTTTTGTTTTTTGTTGTTTGATGTTTATCAAGATTATCTTTACTCTTAAAATTTTGAACAGTTTCATTTTGACCTGTAATATAATTTATAAACAATTTACATCGAAGGAGTCAACTTGGAGGTTGTCTTGCAGATGGCATATCTCATTTTTTTACATGAATATCCTAATATAAAATTCACTCTTTTATTATACGTGTGTGTATGTGTGTGTATATATATTATAAAGCATTTTTACTTTGTTATATATGGTTAATACTAACTTTGCAAAAATAAATTAGTCCCAAAAAAGCATAATTGGATTATAAAGTGCCAGCTTCTCTTTAAATTATTTTTTTTAAAAAAAAAATCTGATATAGAAAAATGAAAAATATATCAATTTTTAATTAGCATGTTATTTGAGAGTCAGATATGAGAGGGTTATATCTTTATTTCGATTTAGTCGTACCTAAAGTCGTAAATAGTTAAGATTATTGTAAAAGCAAAACTCGATTAATTTAATTGTCCTCCATAAATAAATTCCAACTCTAGGAAAGTTACTATAGTGTCCCAACAATGAAAAACATGAGTTGAAAATGACTGCACATAAAAATGCAAATGAGCATTTCTTCGAAAGAAGTAAAACTTTGTACAAAAGAATGTTTACGTAATTATAATATGTAACCAAATTGCTACATATTTTTTTCATATATTTTATATTTGTACTTACATTCATAAAAAAAATCAACCGAGCGAAACGCAGTTTCGTTAACTAATAATAGTGGATCTCCCTACATTCATGTACATTCCACCAATAACATCCTCCCAAGCTGTCAAGTTAGTAGTGGCACATCATTTGGGACCAAATTTGGTATCCAATTTTTTTCTTCTAGCACTACTCTACAATTAAATTGCGAAATATGTTTCGATTAATATATCTAAAATTGTGTCATTGTATATCATGAGTGTAAGATCCGAGAATTTTTATGACTATTATATACTATATTAAATGAAATATTATGTGTTTATCTCAGATTGAGATGTTTTTTATCTCAAATGTTACGTGTTGTATGTTAAATGTGATCATGTGAGGGTAAGAATATTTTTGGAAATTATGTTATATGTTAAAACGAAATTATATAAAAATTCTCGCTACATGGATTGATTTTGATGGTTTGTATTATGTATAGCGTATTTAGAATTGTTTTGAGTGAGTTGAGACTCGATGTATTTATTTTCGGGGTTTATTATTAATTTAGAAAATATTTCATTTTACAAAAAATTATCGGACCGATCCCCAACCGAGACGACAAAGCCCACAAAAATGGTATTTTGATTTTTATAGAATTAAGGGTCCTTCAAATAGTCTATATTTTCATAATTTTTGGGTAATTTTGGTATAATTTTTATATTTATTCGAAAATAATAATTTAAAAATTATTTTCATTAATTGTTATTTTGGACTAGCTAAATGAAATTTGTAGTCAGAAAATTATTATATTTAATATATATTATATATGTGTATGCATACCTTAATACCCCCGTTAACAACCCCCCCCCCCCCCCGCCCACTTTCATTTCCACCTCATTCGGCATCTCTCTCCTCTTCTGTGTCTCTCTTCTGTAGATATCTATATATCTAACAACTTCAAAAATTCATATCTTACAAACCTTTCATCCAAATCTCAATATCTATATACAAAAATGACCAGCTCCTCGATATCTACGCATAGACAGAGATATTGCAATCTTTCAAGAAGAAAATTTTCTAGGAAGATCTTCCGTTTTAATTTATTTTTGGGCTATACAAAGGAGTTTGATGATGCAGATTAATCTACAAGGCAATTCAACACGTGTGTATCTATGTGTGTTGTGCAAGACATGCTTGTACTATAACAAGACTAAGTCACATTGACAGCCCTAAGTAAGTTGTATGATAATCTAAGTTTGCATTTTGTATTGTATTACTTGAGTCTGTAAAAGTGTAAATAGATTGGCCGTAGTATTTTTATGTAAACAGTCTCAGACCTAAGAATAAATTCTGAAAGAAGATCATGAAGATCATGCCTCAGAGACAGTGTGAAGAAGCTTGGAGTTGAATAAATTTGTTTTAAGAAAAACATTCTAAGTCAAGAAATCTACAAGTCACAGATCAAGTCATATAGAGAAGTCATTCGAGAACTCCAGAATGACTTATAGAGAAGTCAAGAATAACTTATCGAGAATTCTCAGAGATATCGACAAGCCAAATGAGGATACGAAGATTGGAGATATCGACAAGTCAATTCTATATGTTGAGATTTGGAGACCTCGACAAGTCAAGTTCACACTCGAGAACTTAGAGACCTCGACAAGTCAAGCTCACATTCGAGAACTCAGAGACCTCGACAAGTCAAGACACTTGTCAAGAACTAAGAGATCTCGATAATTCATTATATTTATCGAGATGTCAGTTCTCTATAGTTCAAACCGGAGATCTCGATATAAATCTTAAGTACAGAATGCAAACTAGTTAAAGATCCAAGATTGTCAATCAACAAACAAATCAATCAATGATTTGAAAAGTCTATAAAAATATATTGAAGAGTTCAAGATCAAAGGCCAAGATTAACTGACAAAGAAAAGTTACAGACATGCACGTTTTGCAAAGATACACTAAGCCAAAAATGGAAAGCTTTAGAGATTACTTTTAGTATAATTTAGTACAGTCTATTGTATGCTGTGTAAACCAGTGTTTACTAATCTATAAAGTAAACACTGGTCCTTTGTTTTTAGTTGTAACAAATAGATCTAGAAAATCTTGTAACTCTCTCAAGAAATAAGCTGAGTTCTTTATCAACAAAGAACCCAGAAATTTGTAGCAAGACATACTTGATTTTAATATAAAATTAAGTGAGTTTTGAAGATGGTGTGTTTATGTGCATATTTTATTATTTCTGTTAAAATACTTCATCTCTACAAGTTAGACTATTTTGTTCACCATATCCATAACAGTTCAAAAAGCTTAAAAATAATCTAAAACACATTCACCACCCCCCTGTGTTGTATTCATTACCTAACAAGTGGTATCAAAGAAAAATCTAAAATACAAACAGATCAAAGATCTTGGAAGAATGAATACATAGAAGCTTAGTAGTATCAAGATCCCTACTTTTGACAGATCTAACTACACATTATGAAAAAATAAAATGATGTTATTCATAAGGATGGCCAACCCATTATATGTTCAGATTCTCAAGAATGGCCCGTTCGCCCCCATGGAAAGAGTTGAGGAATCTACATATGGAGACATGGTCATTCCAGCACATTATGCTCCTAAAGATCCCTCACAATACACTGAACCTGCAAAAGAGAAAGTCTCACTGGATAGTGGCCTGCAGCTGATTTTAATAGAGTCACTTGACAATGTAATGTACAATAACATTATCAACTGTGACACAGCCAAACAGAACTGGGAGAAGATAGAAATTCCATGTGAAAGAACATGGGAAGTTAGGTCAAACCAAAGAAGGATTTTGATATTTCAGTATGAGGTTTTTATGGATAAACTAAAGGAAGGAATTAGTAAAGTTTTTGAGAGGTTCAATAAATTGATAAATGACTTGCAGCTACATGATAAATATTATGAAGCTAAGGAGGTTAACCTAAAGTTCCTGCTAGCTCTTCCTGGCCATCTTGAACAGAAAATATCAGATATTAGAGAAGGAAGAGATTTAAGACGAATGACTTTGGAAGTTCTATATGAAATCTTGAAAACTTGTGAACTTGAGATGTTGCAAAGAAAGTTATTGAAAGCACACCATGGACATGTTGTTGATGGTTCCAGTGCTTTGATTGTACATGAAAGAGAAGAAAGTGAAGATGAGCAAGATGATCAAGTTCCAGTTATTCAAGCTATAGAATAAAAGAACAAAGGACCTCATAAGCAAGTTGTATTGGAGTTGGACGAAGATGAATATTACACCATGGATGAGCTAGATGAATTAGACCAATCCATGGCTTACTTAGCTAGGAAATTTTCCAACATAAGAGTCAAGAAGCCAAGGTTTTTCAGAGGCAAGGGACAATCTTCCAACAACAACAATTGGAAACCAAAAGCTCAGCATAATACAGTTAGCAAAGGTGGCTACAAAACTGGATATATGGACAGATCAAAGATAAGGTGCTTCAACTGTGATGAGTTGGGTCACTTTTCTACTGAATGCAGAAATCCCAAAAAGGTGAAGAAGGATAAAGTTTACTTGGAACTGGAAGCAAAGTATGATACTCTGTTGAAGAAACAGTCTGAAAAAGCCTATATTACAGAAGGAAAGTGTTGGGATGATACTAATATTGATGATGAGGATGAAGAAGTTGGAAACTATACACTTATACCTTTTGAGCATGGAGAAGCATCCACTTCAAAATCATAGGTACCAACTCTAACCACTATTGATTTAAATGCTAGTCAATATAAGGAGACTGTGGAAAAGATGAGTGTAGAGATGTTTCATATACACATTAGCATGGTAGCAGCTACTGAGGAAGTCAGTAGGCTAACAAAAGCAAATGAGAAGCTTGAAAGTGAGAAGCAAAAGTTGGATCTGCTAATTGTGGAGCTTGAGTCACTCAAGCAAGAAAATGAATATCTAAAAAATAAGTTGAAGTGTGCTGCTGGAATTGAAGCTGTGTTGAGGGAGAAGCTGGAAAAGAATGAAGTAAAGTTAAAGTCTTTCAGGAATACATCTGAGTTGGTTGGTCAGTACCATGAGAAGAACAAGCCATGTGCTAACAAAGCTATTGGTCTTGATTATGATGCTTTTAATAGCAACAAGAAAGCTATAGGTGGTAAAGGAAAAACAACTAAAAATGAAAATGTCCCAGCTATGCTGAGAAAGGTTGGTTCACCTATGTTCAAAGCATGTGAAGTAGACTTCAGTGAAGAAGACTTGATCATAAAGAAAAAAATTGTTGATGAAGATAATGAAAAGAAAAATGAAGTAACAACTCAAACTTCCAAAGTTGAAAAGAAGCCCATGGTCAACCAAGATTCTAAGATACCTGTCAAGGAAGTAAAAACTGAAGATGCAAGAAAGAAGAAGAAGAATAGAAATGGGAAGATTGGGATAAACAAAAGCAATAACTTTGCATTTTTTGTAGTTGCTCTAAGAAAACAATGTCAAAAATGTGGCTCTGTGAATCATCTAAATCACCTTTGTAAAAAGATTGTTAGCAAGCCAGTAGAAGGAGTATGCAAGTACAATGAAACAAATACAAATGATCCCTTGCATCCCTTGCAACTTGAAAGTGATGAAAAGTTTCCATAATCTGAGAGTAGACCTCAAAGAAGTAGATGTTGGGTCTGCATCAAAAAGGGAGAATGCACAAAAGTCCACGAACACTATTCTTTGTGAATCCACTCATTCTGATTCTGCACATTTACCCAATATTGTTTGGGTTGCTAAACACACTTAATCATCATTGTATGCAGGGCAAAAGGAATAAAGTCATATGGATCATAGATAGTGGATGCTCAAGACATATGACAGGTGATATGGCTCTGTCATTACAATTTGAGGAGAAGGATGGCCCATTAGTGACTTTTGGAGACAGCAGCAAAGGTTTCATAATGGGATATGGCAAATTGATTTTTAGAAATATTGTCATAGAAGATGTAGCACTGGTAGATGGTCTTGAAGTGAATCTTCTTACTGTCAGTCAGTTTGTAGATAAAGGATTTAAGGTTTCATTTGACAAAGAAGAATGCACTTTTATCAGCAAAAAGACTGGTGAAGTTGCTCTGAAAGGATCAAGGAAGGGAAGCTTATTTGTTGCAGACTTGGACTCAGGAAATGAGGATGGAATTTGTTGCTTCTACACCAAGGCATCTGTAGAGCAAAGCAAGATGTGGCATAAGAAATTGTCTCACTTGAATTTCAAGGCAATCAACACTCTAGTCAAGAAGGAGTTGGTGAGAGATATGCCAAACCTGGAGTTTGCTCAAAATAAAGTCTGTGATGCTTGTCAAAAAAGAAATATGAAGAGATCAAGTCACAAGAGTAAAACTGTAAATTCCATAAGTGCACCTTTGTAACTTATTCACATGGATTTGTTTGGACTAGTTAATGTCTTATCAATTTCAAGAAAGAAGTATGCACTTGTGATGGTGGATGATTACTCAAGGCACACATGGGTAAAATTTATGCACTCAAAAGATGAAACCCCACACATCATAATTGAACACATTAAGGAGATTTAGAAGCAGGCTGCAGATCAGGAATGTGTGAAAAGATTGAGGAGTGACAATGGCACAAAATTCAGGAATATAACCTAAACAGAATTCTACAAAGACAAGGGCATTGTTCAAGAATTCTCAGCAGCTAGGACACCTCAATAAAATGGTGTTGTTGAAAGAAAAAATAGAACATTAGTGGAGGCTTCTAGAATAATATTGCAAGATGCTAAGTTGTGAACTAGTTTTTGGGAAGAAGCTATGAATACTGCATGCTACACTCAAAACAAATATCTCATTAACAAGAATCTTGGAAAATCACCCTACTCAATCTTATCTAAAAGAAAGCCTAATGTGAAGCATCTTCATGTGTTTGGAAACAAGTTCTATGTTCTAAAGGACAACTCTGAATATGTGGGAAAATTTGACTCTAAAGTTTTTTAGGCAATTTTTCTTGGATATTCATTGGAGAGAACTGCATACAAACTCTATGTGATTGAACAGAAGAAAATTATGGAAAGCAAATATGTTACTTTTGATGATGAAAAATGTCCAGGCTTGGAATGCCTTAGTAAAAATAAATTTGAGACCCTACGATTTGAAAATCTCAAAATTGATAGTGATTCTGAGGATGAAGCTGAAGTCAATACAAATCACAATATTGATGTTCATGGGGAGAAAGAGGAGAAAATTCTGGAAGTCATGCCAATGATGAAGAAGAAGTAGAAAACACAAGTCAGCAAACTCACACAAGGAAATGGGATGGGAGTCACAATATAGATGCAATTATAGGTGATCCAATGCTAGAGTGAGGACTAGAAGTGCAACTGTAAATAAATGTCTTCATGCATATTTTATATCTCAAATTGAGCATAAGAAAACTGAGGAATCCCTACTTGATCCTGATTGGATATCTACTATGCAAGAAGAGCTAAATCAGTTTGAAAGAAATAAAGTTTTAACAATGTCACTATTAACATAGAATTCCTTACCTTTAATAGTGAAAGTGATAGTCTTATCAGCTGAGTTGAATGTTGCATTCGTCCACATCTCTTCAACAACTTCACAGTATATGGTGGGTGATTCCAGAGTGGCATAGTTGAGTTTGCAGTTCTTCACAAAATCCATCATCTTGTGGTAGTCACCGGACTGTTGAATCCCCTTGTTCACAAGAGCAGTAAAGTTGTTCTTCTCATAGATAAATCCAGTTTGAGACATTATCTTGACGACTGGTGCCATTGTTAGAGAGTAAAAACTTGCAGAGAGAGAGTAAGTGCTTTTGAGAAAGAGAGAAGTTAGAGCAGATGATTTGAGAAAGATAAAAGAAAAGCAATGAAAATGAATTGTGCTTTTATACTCTCTCAAAAATAACTGTCAAAAATAATAAAGTAAAATAAAGCAACCAATAAGAATTGCCCAAAATAGTCGTTTTAAAAATAAACCGTAAAAATTCCATCAATTATCTGTCGTGTTATACTTACTAACTGTAAGTATACTCGATGGATAATGTTTAGGAAATTAACGGCTAGGATTCAGACAATTCGAAGGATGAGAATAAAAAGTTATCCGTCGAGTCATAAAATATTCCAAAAAAATAATTGATTTTATTAACAAAATGTATACCGACGGATGATCAAACTCGATGGATAATGATCATCCGTCGAGATGTAAATTTTGACTTAGCCAAAATTTCATCCAAGACTGAAAAACCAATTAAATTTCTGGCTGCAATACAACTTGCAAATTATTAAAAAGAATTCAAGAGTAATTTAACATACCAAACTCACTTACCAACCTTGAAAAGGTGGATTTATCCAGTGGCTTGGTGAAAATATCTGCAAGCTGCTTTTCACTTGGAACAAAATGTAGTTCCACAGTACCATTCATTACATGTTCTCTTATGAAGTGGTACTTGATGTCTATGTGCTTTGTTCTTGAATGATGTACTGGATTTTCAGTGATGGCAATAGCACTTGTGTTATCACATAAAATGGGAATTCTTTCCACTTGCAGACCATAGTCTAGCAATTGGTTTCTCATCCATAAAATATGTGCACAACAACTGCCAGCAGCAATATACTCAGCTTCAGTTGTAGAAGTAGAAACTGAATTTTGTTTTTTACTGAACCAGTACACAAGCTTGTTTCCTAGAAATTGACAGGTTCATGTTGTACTTTTTCTATCAATTCTACAACCTGCATAGTCTGCATCTGAATAACCAGTTAGATCAAAATCAGAATCTCTAGGGTACCAAATGCCAAGTTTTGGTGTTCCCTTGAGATATCTGAAAATTCTCTTAATAGCTACTAAGTGAGATTCTCTAGGATCAGCTTGAAATCTAGCACAAAGTCATGTAGCAAACATTATATCTGGCCTACTAGCTGTTAAGTACAGAAGTGAGTCAACCATGCCCCTATAACTTGAAATATCCACAAACTTTTCAGTAGTGTTTAATTCAAGCTTAGTTGCAGTGGCCATGGGAGTTTTACAGATGTGCAATCCATTAGATCAAACTTCTTTAAAAGATCATAAATATATTTAGTTTACTAATGCATATTCCATCACTAACTTGCTTAACTTGCAAACCAAGAAAGTAAGTTAGTTCTCCCATCATGCTTATTTCATACTTACTTTGCATCAATTTGGCAAACTTTTTGCAAACTTTTTCATATGTAGAGCCAAAAATAATGTCATCTACATAAATTTGAACAAGTATACTAAAGCCATTAACATTTTTAAAGAATAAAGTTTTGTCGACAGTACCTCTAGTGAAGTGATTCTCTAAAAGAAACTTTGATAAAGTGTCATACCAGGCTCTAGGTGGTTGCTTCAGTCCATAAAGTGCTTTCAAAAGATAGTATACATATTCTGGAAAATTTGGATCTTCAAAACAAGGAGGCTGACTGACATAGACTTCTTCCTCCAAATCTCCATTCAGAAAGGCACTTTTGACATCCATTTGATAAACCTTGAAATTGTCATGGGCTGCATAGGCTAAGAAGATTCTGATGGCTTCAAGTCTTGCAACAGGAGCAAATGTTTCATCAAAATCTATTCCTTCTTGTTGACAATAGCCCTTAGCAACCAATCTAGCTTTGTTCCTGACTACTATGCCATTTTCATCCATCTTCTTTCTGAATACCCATTTGGTGTCTATTGGATTCTTCCCTTTAGGCTTGGGCACCACCTTCCATACCTTATTCCTTTCAAATTGGTTTAGCTCCTCCTGCATAGCTAAAATCCAATCAGGATCCAAAAAAGTTTCTTCTACCTTCTTTGGTTCTTCCTTAGAGAGGAAGCTGCTATATAGACATTCTTCCTGAGTTGCTCTCCTTGTTTGAACTCTAGAAGATACATCACCAATGATGAGCTCAAAGGAGTGATCCTTTGTCCATTTCCTTTATTAAGGTATATTAGCTCTAGATGAAGAGGCCTCATTGTTTTCTTGATGTGTGATTGAGTTTTGATTATTAGAAACTCCCCCTGAGTTAATGGATCTTTGATTTGAGAAAGGGGAACTTTCTATAAGTGATCTATTCTGACTTTCAGCTTCTTTTGATGACCCGACGGATGGTGAATTTTGAGTACCGACGGATGAAGTTGGTTGTCTCCCGACGGATAAAGCAGATTGTCTCCCGACGGATGAAGCATTTTGCAACTCGACAGACGTTGAATTTTGTGCTTCATTAGTAGTGGATCTTTCTGCATTACCCTTTGATACTGTTTTTTGATCACTTTCATCCTCACTGTCATCACTAACCATCTCCACATTGTCAAATTTGAGGCTCTCATGGTAATCTCCATCTTGCAGTCCTTCAATCTTTTTATTATCAAACACAACATGTATTGATTCCACAACAATGTTGGTTCTTAGATTGTAGACTCTATATGCTTTACCAACAGCATATCCAATAAAAATTCCTTCATCTGCTTTAGCATCAAACTTCTCATTCTGATCAGTTTGATTTCTCAAGGTATAACATTTGTAGCCAAAGACATGAAGAAAATTTAGAGTTGGCTTCTTATTCTTGAACAATTGGTAGGGAGTCATGCATTTTGCTTGATTAACCAGAGAAATATTCTAAGTGTAGCATGCAGTATTTACAGCTTCAGCCCAGAAATATGTTGATAACTTGGATTCTTCAAGCATTATCCTTGCAGTTTTAATAAGTGATATATTCTTTCATTCTACTACTCCATTTTGTTGTGGAGTTCTTTCTGCGGAAAACTCATGCAAAATCCCACTTTCTTCACAAAATGCTCTCATGACAGAGTTCTTGAACTCAGTTCCATTGTCACTCCTGATTCTTCTAACTTTAAAATCAGGATGATTGTTGACTTGCCTTATGTGATTGATGATGATTTCACTAGCCTCATCTTTGGACTTAAGGAAATATGTCCAAGAGAACTTTGAGAAATCATCTACAATTACTAGGCAGAATCTTTTCCTTGAGATGGACAACACATTGACTGGTCTAAACAAATCCATGTGTAGCAGTTGTAAAGATTCTTCAATTGTTGAATCAAGCTTCTTTCTGAATGATGCTTTAATTTGCTTTCCCTTTTGGCAAGCATCACACAGTCCATCCTTAGAAAACTCCACTTGAGGAATGCTTTTAACCAGTTCTTTCTTTACAAGTTCATTCATGGTCTTGAAGTTTAGATGGGATATCTTCTTGTGCCATAGCCAAATTTTATCTTGACTTGCTTTACTGAGAAGACAAGTAACAGATTCTGCATTTGATGAGTTGAAGTTAGCTAGGTACACATTTCCTTTTCTCACTCCAGTGAGAACCACTTTGTTGCTCCTCTTGTTTGTCACAACACAGGCTTCTGAGGTGAAGGTTACTGAATTGCCTTTATCACACAGCTGGCTGATACTCAACAAATTATGCTTGAGACCATTCACTAAAGCAACCTCCTCAATGATGACATTATCTTTAGAAATCAAGCCATATCCCACAGTATAACCCTTGTTGTCATCTCCAAAAGTAATACTTGGGCCAGCTCTCTCCTTGAACTCTGTGAGCAGGGTAGAATCACCAGTCATGTGTCTTGAACAACCACTATCCAAGTACCATAGATTCTTTCTATTTTCATGCATACATTAAAATCAAATCAAGTTGATTTTGGTACCCAAGTTTCCTTGCGTCCTGCCTTTTTAGCTTTCTTTTTCTGTTTCTTAGGTTTGATCTCATTTGACTTGGGGATATCAGATTCATCCTTAGTCATTTGAGTTGGACCTTTGAAACCATTCATTGCAACAGAACTATCATGCACATTTTGATTAACAGGAAATGGCATGCTATTAGTAAACATGTTATTCCAGTAGGGCATGCTAAATGGCATTTGATGTGACGCCCTCAATCTCAGGGCTAGGAAATGAGGAACCACACACCTTTAATCTAATAATTAAATAAGCATAAACCCCGATTAACTACTAACAGGATCAAACAGGATAAAGTATGAGACAAGATTACAACTACCAACCATAAAATATAACTTACAACCCCAAAATAATATTAAATAAACATAATCGATTCTGGCTTGGAACCGACAGATAACCCATTGTATCTTTACAACCTTCTGGCTAAGTGCTTTCTCACTCAAAAACACCACTATCTGCTCTGGCAACCGGAAGCCCTCAACACGGTAGGGACCACCAGGTTCGCTCTTACGAGCAGTGCGCCTAAGCCTGGCCATCTTCTTACTTAACTAGCATGGTTAGATTAAAACAAAACATCTGAGTATAAAACTCAGCAAGTAACCATAAAGCAGTTCTACGAAATAAAACACACAATATACTTTACCAATCTCAAGGCATTCTACTTTATTTGTTCTAGGTGGCAGATTTCCATCTTTCGGGTTATGAAAGGGTTATGAAGGAAAAATGTGGGGCTTTCAAGGAACAAGGCTCGAAGCAGGGTGAAAATCGGCATTCATCACAAATCACTAAAGGATCAAAACAGATCTTTCAGAAAGGAAAGCAACAATATTTCACTATATGGAACCAATTATATGATCAACAGATTAAAATCAGGGTCCACGAGCTTTAAGCTTCACAATATCACAATCAACTCTTTTCAAAGCAATATAAACCATTTTCATTTTTTTCAAAGAATCAATTACTGAGTAGGAAGTTTCAATTCCTTTTTAAAATCAATGTAGAACCCTTGATTGGACCACTTTATCTTTTCATTTCATTATAATACGGGTGATCAGCCCGTACCGACCTCCATCCGGTCTTTAATGTAATAACCCCAATTTTTGGAAATTTTTGAAACCCTTATGAATAGTGTTTTTGCTGAATGAGAAAACTGTTCATGCCACGCTATGTAGGGGTTCTGTTATTGATCTTATGGGATATTATTAGTACTATATGAAGTATATAAGTGTATGTAAAGATCGTCAGAATCCAATTCCGAACACTTTGGTTTTTCCCGGAAATCCACAAGATACGGAGAGAATTGAGTATAAGGTAACAGGATAAAAAGGATTTAAATAAAAGGATTATAGGAGAGGATCATAAAAGGGATATAATATATTGAGAAAGGTTAAGGGAACCTAAGTAATAAGATCCCGGGTATGATCCCTCAAACGATAAACGAAAACGAAAGTTAAGCGAACCGTATAACAGATCAGCGGTCATTAGGCAAACGATTAGGAAGTTAATCAAAGGGATTAGTGGGAATGATGTCATCCAACCAATAGAAAGAGGACAAGGAAGGGAGAATGATATCATGAGGATGACATAGGCATGACAAGGAAGGAAGGAGATGTGGTGACTTTTTAACCACACAAAAACCAAGGGCAACTAGGTAATTCACTAAAGCAAACAACAAAAATCAACCAACCAAGCAAATCATTTCATTTCACCAAGCAAAACACAAAAATATCTCTTCTTCTTCTTCAAGCTCTCTGGTTTTTTCTTAAAAAATGAAAGTCCAAGCTCCTCCACTTACTATTTAGCAAGGTAATTATCTAAGCTTCCCCATGGATAGTTACATACTTCCTATAAGTTTAAGCTTCTAATTCCAAGCCAATCTTTTTCTATAAATCATTCAAGAAGATGGTGAATAGTACTTTCTTGAAATTAATTTTTGTGTTCTTGATTTCTTTGAAAGAACAAGCTTGTAGGAGGTTAGATTAAGGCTTCCATGGGCATTCCAAGGACCTTTCATGGATTAAAAGCTTCAAGGAAGGTATAACTCTTCATGGTCTTAGTTTTAAGTTTTGTTGTTTAGATTTCCTAATGTTTAGGTGATGGGTTAGTGTAATGGGTGTGTAATCATGTTTAGAGCTTGTTATGAGTAGTTTAGTTGGTGAGAGGCATGATTATTGTGTGTTTAGAGATTGGTTGATTTTGTGATATTTTTGGAGTTGGAAATCTTGGTTATTAGTTAATGAACTTAAGTAAACTCTTAGTTCATAATTGAGAAATAAGTATGAATTGGAAATATTGAATTGTTGGGGCTGTTGTAGTATGGTATGGATGGATGTTGGTTGTATGAATGATATGAGGTTGAATTGTGGTTGTTTTGAATTGGTTTAAAATTGGGAAAACGCGTAAACATAGCCGTCGTAACGTCCGATTTTCTTTAGACTGTTTTTGTGCATAACATTAGGACCCGAGAACCCCCTGCTAGATTATTACCACTGCCATGATTAGATAGCTCATGTTACGAGCTTCGTTTTGATATGTAGTTCGTTCGATTCCGATGCACGGTTTAGGAGAAACGACCGTTTCAAGTAACGGCGTTTCGCGAACGAAACTTTTTCCCTCGCCTTACTTTGAAACATAGATTAAAGACCAAAAAGGGTTAATTAATGTATGAAACATTTATGGTAAGTGTGTTAGGCAGTTGGTAAGACACTCGCGAAGGAATCGCTTTAAAACTCGTAAAGGTTAAATTATTAAAAATGGTGGAGCCGAGGGTACCCGAGTGGCTTAAGCGAATCAGTGAGCGCAAAACAAGCGTTAGAGTCTAAGTTAGTTAAAGTATAGATTTACAAGTGATTTTGGTTTAATTCCAACTTACTTGTTGTTTATAGGTTACCAGACTCGTCCCGAGCCATTCGTAACCCCAGTCGCTCAGGCAAGTTTTCTACCCGTTATACTGTTGTTGTGATGTAAATATATGTATATGCATTATCTTGTGATATTGCATGATTGTTATTAGCAAATTTTGCGATATATTGGAGCATGCTAATATGGTATATATGCATGTCTGTTTCGTAATCTGGTTATCTATCTGTTGATTTCAATGCTTATAGTTGCATAATACGTATGCTAGAAATAAGCAAGTAGTTGCGTATACCCTTAGTATAGGGGATAAAAGGTGAACATATTTCTAAACCGGGAGTCGATGTTCCCGAGTATATATATATATACATATATATATATATTTATTTATATATATATATATATATATATATGGATATAGTTTTTAAAACTATTAATCGAATAAGGTTTATTCGATAACTTTAACTTTATTTTATTATTGAATATTATTTCAAATATTATTCGAAGGCGTATGACTCCTTTATTTTATTTATTGAATATTATTTGAATATTCATTTGAGGATGTATGACTCCTTTATTTTATTTAATGAATATTATTTATAATATTCATTCGAGGTATTATGACTCAGCTTATTTTATTTATTGAATATTATTTGAATATTCATTTGAGGATCTATGACTCCGATTATTTGCTGAGATATATTCTTTAATTTATTAAAGAATAAGGTGTCGATAATCAAACTTATTTTTGATTATTCAAATAAAGATATTACTTTCGTATAAGTATATCTTTGATTATTTGCTATTCATTTCAAGTATAAGTTTTAATACTTCTACTTCAATTATTTTATAAAGATTATTTTTATGGGAATATTATTTAAATAATAATATTCAGACATTTTCTAAATATTCTGGGGACTGATTTACTTCATTAAATCAGTTTTACTCCAAACACTCTTTAAAGTGTTTTCGAGTCTTTAAAATGATTTTCAAAAGTTAGAGCGGATCCCAAAACTATTTTTATATTTAAGATCTTCCTTTTAAAAAGGGAACTTGAATACTCGCTCAAAAACCTAAGGGATCCGGCTCTGTGGTGTATTTTATATTCGCAACAAGGTTGCTGTTTTGTTAAATGAATCGATTACTTACCCAACACTCGGGAAGTAAAATTCTTGGAACAAGTTAATCCATTAACAGGCATCGCCTGGGAAATATCGGTGAGTTTTCCTTTCCAACTAGATACGACTTCTCGGTGGAGCCGTATCAACAAGTTTCTACTTGGGGAAAGTGGGGACGAGCTTTACGTTTCAGAGTCATGGATTTCATCTGAACTAGGAGTGGCGTAAGTGGTCGAGTAGCGCCGGCCCAGCCTTATTATATTGGCCCAAATGGCCTGGAAGTTCCGCTAAGGCGGTCCATTCCTTAGGAGTTCAGTGTTCGGTTGACAAGTAAATCCGACAGGTTCTCCTCTACATGTAGAAAATGGTGGGGTTGTACTACTACGACTGATCATCGTAAGTGGTCTTCCTGGCGCGGTAAACTCCCGTAATGAGTTCATCATCCAATTGGATATTTCTGCAACACTACCCAGAGCACTTCGATAGAAAGGCTACGGTTGGGCGATTGTTGAGTGTTGGCAGGGTCAAGTTTTCAAAATGATGTTTGCATCAAATGAAGTATCTCGTAACTTCATTTTATTTTGATGATATTTTAAAGATTTAATCTATTCAAATCTGGTCTTGTAGTCTCATCTATGTGATGAACTTTTGAAACTAATTATAACTTGAACGGTGGTAGTTCGAGTAGTATTTGGAAAGATATAAGTATATTGGAGTATCTTGTAACTTCATCTTTTAAACTTATATCTAGTAAATGATTATCTTATGCATGACAAAGATTTTCAGAAAAACGTTGAGACAAGGTTAGATATATGAGATCACCTTGCAACGATATTTTTATACAGTTATACACTGGAATTCTGTGTGTATTATGCATGGAAGAGGACTTCCAATATTTTGAAAAGTATATATGTATATATACTGAATATTTTGCGACTTCATCGCATTAAGATATCAAACTTGGTTCATTTCTTTTGACCAAGACTTTCATGAGTATTATGAGTAGGCTCATATATTGTAAATCATTATACATATTATTTTGGTGGGCTTGCTGCTCACCCTTGCTTTATTTCTTCATCACACAACAACAGTTAGGAAAGATGGCCAGACTCCAGCAGACCCAGCGCAAGCGCGTGGGAAGCGTCCTGTGTCTTCCCGTTGATGTTGTAGCTGCTATAGCTGCAGAGGTAGATCTATTGTAGATCAGACCATCTACTTTTGAGAATCAATTATGTATAATTATAACTTGTGGCAGATAATGGCAATTAACTGTAAATTTATCAAGTAATCATTTTGGGTTGTAATAACTTTTAAATTGTGGATCCAAAGACTTGTACTTATTTAAATTTCATCTCTGAGACTATAACGGGTTGTGGTGTGTGTTAGTGTGGGGTCACAGCATAAGGTTATTTATTAATTAAGTGAAGTGATATTGTGGAAAGAAAGACCGTGACGACCCGGATCCCCGACCCCGGATCTGGGGGTGTTACAGAAATGGTATCAGAGCCAAGCGTTATAAACCTCAGAGATGATGGGACGTTAAGATAATAAGTTCACTAAGATAATAAGAACTCTTGCCAAGTTCATAGTCGGACTACCTAACGTAGTACTGACAGTTAAAACCCTTATGGGAACCCTTATAAATGTAGCGATAGAAGCGTAGTTCGTTATCGTATATGGTAGCGGGACTCCGAACCCTGAAGTTGAGGAACATCAACGCGATGATGTTTTATTACTAATTGGAGATCAGATTGTGGATCCAATAGAGCGTCCTAACGCAGGACCGGATGATGTTGATATTGAGGATGTAGCGGTTGAGGATGTTGTCCTAGAAGGGATAGTTGCTGAGGAGGATCCCATGGAGGATCCTGACAAGAATGAATAAAGGACCACTGATGAATTGATGACCATGGTTAGGTCGACTACCAGAGGTAGGATTGGTCGGTCACTACCAGAGGTTCGTTCAAGTTTGTAAAGATAGTAGCCCCTTTAACACGGCTTACTCATAAGACTGAGAAGTTCGAATAGGCAGAGAAATGCGAGAGCAGCTTTTAAGAACTGAAGCAAAGGTTGGTGACGGCCCCTATGTTGGCGTTGCCGGAGGGAAAAAGGAGATTTTGTGATTTGTAAGTGACGCTTCGCATAAGGAATTAGGGTGCTTCTTATATAGCACAGCAAGATAATCGCGTCTGCGTCAAGACAATTAAGGGAATTTAAAATTCGATATCCCCACCCATGAGCTTGGGCTCGTGGCAATAGTTTTGCTCTAAAGATTGGAGGCACTACTTGTATGGAGAGAAGTGCGAGAATTACCTAAGCCATAAGTGCTCTAGTACATTCTTACGTAGAAAGAGCTCAACATACGCCAGAGGAGGCGGTTAGAGCTAATCAAGAATTATGATTGGCAGATTCTTTATCATTCGGGGTAAGCCAATATGGTGGCTGATGCCCTTAGTAAAAAGGAGAGA
Source organism: Apium graveolens (assembly GCF_009905375.1). NCBI lineage: Eukaryota > Viridiplantae > Streptophyta > Magnoliopsida > Apiales > Apiaceae > Apium > Apium graveolens. Next base: position 78,833,885 of record NC_133657.1, read on the forward strand.
CTCAAGATGATAATGTCTTTTGGAGAGTTTATAAGAGATTTTGAGAAAATGGAAATAGTAGTGACGGTAACCGGAGCCGGTACCGAAAAGCTGTTTGAGATAGCAATACAACCCGAATTATTGGAAAAGATCATATTGTGCCAGAAAAAGTTATGAATGAAGGCAGAGAGCCAACATATAGATAAGAGGTTAATATCGAGAAAGATGATAAGGGAATAATGAGGCATTCCTATAGAATTTGGGTTCTGAAAGTTCAAGAGCGTAAGGATGAGATCTTAGACGAAAGCTAGTTTGTGGAATAAGATTTAGAGCAAACCCTGAACGTGATAGTCAGGGAGGTCGCCATCAAGATAGAAGGAACCCATGACATAATGGAGTGGAAAATGAGGATTTTAAATTAAAAGATGACCCCAATTATGGGGAGTAGGATGAAACATTTCATACTAAGGAAATAGAAAGTCGAGTAAGGAAAGGAGACCCGAGACGGTACTCCTATACGGCAATTCATGGACCTGTCTAAAGAGAACTTAGACTATTATCCCCAACCACCACCCTGAGGAAACAATGCGGTGAGAAATTCTTTCAGGACCTTTAAGTCTCTAAGCTCTCAGAGTTCCAAGGAACAGGTTGACCTAGTCGAGGCAAGAGCCTGGCTAAGGGAAATAGAGGAATCATTTGAGATTCTGAATGATTGATGAACCACGAAAGACTATTTTTGTCACTTACCCTCCTAAGAGAGAGGCCACCCGCTGGTGAAAGGCCAAGGAAGGCACGGAGCAAGAGATTATAATAAACTGATTTAAGTTCAGACAATTATTTTCGGGAAAGTACTTCCCAAGGTTATGGAGAGAGTGCAAAAGCTTTAGAACCAGAACAAAAGCAGACTAGTATGATGTATATGAAGCTAAGTTATAAAAGTTATCAAGATTCGTTCTGAGGACACGAATCCAGAATGACAGGACGTTGAAATCAATGCTTATGTTGTGTTGGTTCATGAATTAATGATAAGAGAAAGGAAAATAAAAAGAAACTGAGGTGGAAAGGAAAATAAAGGCAATAGAGTTTGAGGAATGATAAGGGAGTTGGGTATGAGGAAACCCTAAAGACTTGTAGCAATAGAAATGGAAAAGTATGTAATCGTCAGGATGAGGGTGATTCACCATGAGTTAAAATTGATGGTTGAAGGCATAAGAGTTATGTATATTTTATCCCCTTTAAGTTGGGAGGATTCGAGGAAACATTGAGATAGTTCGAAGGATAAACAATGAGACGCGGATAGACTGAGGAGACAAGGAAGTAAGAAACTAGGAAAAATTGGATGAAGGAAGTGACCTTCAAGAATGAGAAGTGTAAGACCGGTGGCATGATACCCAGAAAGGGAGACGCCAGGTATGAAAGATATCCCAACATTGAGGTGACTGTTGAGATAAACAACAAAAGTAAATAAGGAATTATTAAGAAGAAGTTCACGTTGAACATGACCAATATCTTCCAGAACCTCCATGTTATCATTACCAAACCAGGAAAGAAAAGCGGATGACCATTGTTATCTTTTGGAGGCCATATGGATTGACCTCAATTTGAATAAGGATGCTATTATGAAGTTAGGTATAGACTATCGAGGTGGGAATGATGAATATGATAATCTATCAGGGATATATGACTTGATTTATCCATGGAAGGATGCAGGTACCTTTTAAAGGTGGAATTAAGGATAGAACATCGGTAACTTAAAATGAATCCTAGGGGAATGCATAAAGGTTGGAATTTCACCCTTAATAGGGACAGTATGAGTTTTGACAGTATGATTTGGAAAGGGTTAATGTAGCAACAACCTTTAAGAATCAGTGGAGAAATTTTTCAGAAGTATATAGGCAATGGTTCTAGTAATAGTAAATGGTATTTTAATATGCCCTGTATCTAGGGAATACAGGAGGAACGATTGAAGGATAACCTTAGAGGTTTTACAAGGAGAAAGGTAATATTCAAATTTTTCAAGAATAGAAATGTTGATAAAGGAAATATGACGTAATTATAATGTTGCCAAGTGGGGCACGTGTTAAACCACGAGAAAGTATGGATCGAACCAGTAATGGTCGAAATTATTCAGGGCAATTAGGACTTAAGATAAAAGATGTTCTAATTATGATTGAGAGTCAGTCATGACAGTGATTAACCTCTAAAGACTGAGGCAATAACTTACGGAAAATGGTGATTTTTTTTTTTACTCATCAGATTTTAAGGAAAGCATTTTCACATAAGCTGTGATTGAAATAAGGTAGAAAATTTATTTGGAGATGGTTAAAGTGACATTGACTGTAAGAATATTTTACTATCAGGAAAGGCCAAAGAGGTGGCCGACACTTTAAAGGTAAGAGGATAATTATAGGCGCTTGTGCCAAAAGAATACAGTGATGATGGTTAAAACTGTGAAGGTTGTATTATGGTTTGGAAGATTGACATTCCTCCTGATGACTGTGCAATACCCAACCGTAATAGTAGTTGGTAAAGGTTTAATTCGTGTAATTGCCATGAACGGGCTATCTATCTTATAAGGTCCTATCTTGAGATAAGCCAGAACCATGTTTCAAAAAGGACTAGATGAACCCTTGAGTTAATTCTTCTATTTAGGGCGTATGATTAAGAATGGTATTAACCTGCTATCGTTGCTTCAATTGAAACTCTTCTGCACTTTTATTTGCTTCATGTCATGTATGTATGTCAGGATCAGGAGTGTTCTTCATGAATCAGGAATGGTGATTATGTTACCTCCTTAGAATGATTTGATACGACATGTATGGACTCCGTATGGTTAGATATTAAGATTTTATGGAAAAGTGAATGATGACAGTAGGTCAGTAGTGGACCATAGTAATGTAGCAATGATTTTGTGAGTAATGAGCTGGTTACAACCGTGAGAGTTGTATTAGCATGGATGTTGAGGTTGAGTACCACTAATCGGGTCGTGGTAGTGTATAAGTTATCATTGATAGACTAATTAAGTAGAGTATCTACCTAGTGAATATTTATTCTTTCTTATCGATAGAGAGTCGTATTATTATACGAGGAAGGCTGCGGTGCAATCATAGAATTCTAGTAACGATGATGTCTAGAATGAGATCCCAGGTTCGATTTTCGATATCGAGGGAGTTTCAAAGGTGATTGTGTATAAGCTCGAGGAAGAGCATGGGTCCATAGAATGATGGACGGGATAGCGAAAATATTTAGGCACGTGAAATGCGATGCTGTAATACTTGATGTTGATATAAATACGTATATGTTTTGTTCTCCTATGACAAACCTCTATAGTTCAGAGGTAGATTCCAAGCCAGATATTTTATGGCAATAAAATTTTTTTATGAATATACAATTCTCTTCAGTTCGTTCTTTTCTCTTCTTTTCATTTCATGTAAGCTGAGAAGAACAACCCTTCCAGAAGGGGAGGTATTGCCGAATGACTATCTATCTTTGTGATAGAAGCCTAGTAGGATACCACATGTTGTTTAATTGCTTGTCAAGTACTAAAGGCTGGCCACCTTCTGTACTAACTATGCGATATAACAAGTGTTCATGATCATAGTGATCTCTCAACAAATTCCTTTACTTCTATTTGATTGATCAAACTTTGGGAAATAGAAACAGCTGAAAAAGGAGTAATAAAGTTGTGGTAGTATTCGGAATGGAAATACATTCGTGATACTAAGGTTGACGTGGTTATTAAAAGGTTATAGAACGCTAACGAGCAAAAGTATAACCAGTATAATATTAGGAACGGAAGGTGATAGCGATTACGAACTGGAAAAGAATGGGTATTGAGAAGCAAAAGCTTTAATGTTAAAAGCTATAATGAGAGTCTGTGCAATAGACTTGAAAGAAATTGGAATAATCACATAACGCGGATTGAGTTTTCTTACGACAATAGATCATATGTCAGTATTGAGATATCGCCTTATGAGATCCTTGAGGGAAGACAATGTCGATCTCCCTTATGTTAGGACGAAGTTGTAGAGCGCAAGATGCTCGGAACCGCAGTAGTCCAAAGGACCAAGGATATGATAGATCTAATCAGAGGACGGCTGGTAGTAGCCCAAGATGGACATGATAAGTATGTTGATTTGACACGAAAGGATAAAGAGTATGAAATAGGGGACCTAGTAATGTTATAGGTATCCCTTGGAAAGGATTGATGAGGTTCGGAAAGAAAGGAAAGCTAAGTCTACAATTTGTTGGACCCTTGGATATATTAAGACGTTTGGGAAGTTAGCATATGAGCTAGCCCTAACCCCGAACATGTAGCAGGTCGTAACGTGTTTCACGTATCAATGTTAAGGAAGTGTAATTCAGATGCCAGATAAATAGAGGCATAGGAGCGCATAGATATGCAACCCGACGTAACCTATATGGAGCAACCAGGAAGGGTTATAGAGTGAAAAGGAACAAGTGCTTAGGAGAAGGATTATCAAACTAGGCAGAGTTTGATGGTAGAACCACAATGTGGGAAAATTGACTCGAGAGTTAGAAAGTGCAATGCTAAGAGAGTATCCCTATTTATTTCTATCTGATTCCGGGACGGAATCCTTTTAAGGAGGGGAGACTGTAATAACCCCAATTTTTGGAAATTTTTGAAACCCTTATGAATAGTGTTTTTGCTGAATGAGAAAACTGTTCATGCCACGCTATGTAGGGGTTCTGTTATTGATCTTATGGGATATTATTAGTACTATATGAAGTATATAAGTGTATGTAAAGATCGTCAGAATCCAATTCCGAACACTTTGGTTTTTCCCGGAAATCCACAAGATACGGAGAGAATTGAGTATAAGGTAACAGGATAAAAAGGATTTAAATAAAAGGATTATAGGAGAGGATCATAAAAGGGATATAATATATTGAGAAAGGTTAAGGGAACCTAAGTAATAAGATCCCGGGTATGATCCCTCAAACGATAAACGAAAACGAAAGTTAAGCGAACCGTATAACAGATCAGCGGTCATTAGGCAAACGATTAGGAAGTTAATCAAAGGGATTAGTGGGAATGATGTCATCCAACCAATAGAAAGAGGACAAGGAAGGGAGAATGATATCATGAGGATGACATAGGCATGACAAGGAAGGAAGGAGATGTGGTGACTTTTTAACCACACAAAAACCAAGGGCAACTAGGTAATTCACTAAAGCAAACAACAAAAATCAACCAACCAAGCAAATCATTTCATTTCACCAAGCAAAACACAAAAATATCTCTTCTTCTTCTTCAAGCTCTCTGGTTTTTTCTTAAAAAATGAAAGTCCAAGCTCCTCCACTTACTATTTAGCAAGGTAATTATCTAAGCTTCCCCATGGATAGTTACATACTTCCTATAAGTTTAAGCTTCTAATTCCAAGCCAATCTTTTTCTATAAATCATTCAAGAAGATGGTGAATAGTACTTTCTTGAAATTAATTTTTGTGTTCTTGATTTCTTTGAAAGAACAAGCTTGTAGGAGGTTAGATTAAGGCTTCCATGGGCATTCCAAGGACCTTTCATGGATTAAAAGCTTCAAGGAAGGTATAACTCTTCATGGTCTTAGTTTTAAGTTTTGTTGTTTAGATTTCCTAATGTTTAGGTGATGGGTTAGTGTAATGGGTGTGTAATCATGTTTAGAGCTTGTTATGAGTAGTTTAGTTGGTGAGAGGCATGATTATTGTGTGTTTAGAGATTGGTTGATTTTGTGATATTTTTGGAGTTGGAAATCTTGGTTATTAGTTAATGAACTTAAGTAAACTCTTAGTTCATAATTGAGAAATAAGTATGAATTGGAAATATTGAATTGTTGGGGCTGTTGTAGTATGGTATGGATGGATGTTGGTTGTATGAATGATATGAGGTTGAATTGTGGTTGTTTTGAATTGGTTTAAAATTGGGAAAACGCGTAAACATAGCCGTCGTAACGTCCGATTTTCTTTAGACTGTTTTTGTGCATAACATTAGGACCCGAGAACCCCCTGCTAGATTATTACCACTGCCATGATTAGATAGCTCATGTTACGAGCTTCGTTTTGATATGTAGTTCGTTCGATTCCGATGCACGGTTTAGGAGAAACGACCGTTTCAAGTAACGGCGTTTCGCGAACGAAACTTTTTCCCTCGCCTTACTTTGAAACATAGATTAAAGACCAAAAAGGGTTAATTAATGTATGAAACATTTATGGTAAGTGTGTTAGGCAGTTGGTAAGACACTCGCGAAGGAATCGCTTTAAAACTCGTAAAGGTTAAATTATTAAAAATGGTGGAGCCGAGGGTACCCGAGTGGCTTAAGCGAATCAGTGAGCGCAAAACAAGCGTTAGAGTCTAAGTTAGTTAAAGTATAGATTTACAAGTGATTTTGGTTTAATTCCAACTTACTTGTTGTTTATAGGTTACCAGACTCGTCCCGAGCCATTCGTAACCCCAGTCGCTCAGGCAAGTTTTCTACCCGTTATACTGTTGTTGTGATGTAAATATATGTATATGCATTATCTTGTGATATTGCATGATTGTTATTAGCAAATTTTGCGATATATTGGAGCATGCTAATATGGTATATATGCATGTCTGTTTCGTAATCTGGTTATCTATCTGTTGATTTCAATGCTTATAGTTGCATAATACGTATGCTAGAAATAAGCAAGTAGTTGCGTATACCCTTAGTATAGGGGATAAAAGGTGAACATATTTCTAAACCGGGAGTCGATGTTCCCGAGTATATATATATATATACATATATATATATATTTATTTATATATATATATATATATATATGGATATAGTTTTTAAAACTATTAATCGAATAAGGTTTATTCGATAACTTTAACTTTATTTTATTATTGAATATTATTTCAAATATTATTCGAAGGCGTATGACTCCTTTATTTTATTTATTGAATATTATTTGAATATTCATTTGAGGATGTATGACTCCTTTATTTTATTTAATGAATATTATTTATAATATTCATTCGAGGTATTATGACTCAGCTTATTTTATTTATTGAATATTATTTGAATATTCATTTGAGGATCTATGACTCCGATTATTTGCTGAGATATATTCTTTAATTTATTAAAGAATAAGGTGTCGATAATCAAACTTATTTTTGATTATTCAAATAAAGATATTACTTTCGTATAAGTATATCTTTGATTATTTGCTATTCATTTCAAGTATAAGTTTTAATACTTCTACTTCAATTATTTTATAAAGATTATTTTTATGGGAATATTATTTAAATAATAATATTCAGACATTTTCTAAATATTCTGGGGACTGATTTACTTCATTAAATCAGTTTTACTCCAAACACTCTTTAAAGTGTTTTCGAGTCTTTAAAATGATTTTCAAAAGTTAGAGCGGATCCCAAAACTATTTTTATATTTAAGATCTTCCTTTTAAAAAGGGAACTTGAATACTCGCTCAAAAACCTAAGGGATCCGGCTCTGTGGTGTATTTTATATTCGCAACAAGGTTGCTGTTTTGTTAAATGAATCGATTACTTACCCAACACTCGGGAAGTAAAATTCTTGGAACAAGTTAATCCATTAACAGGCATCGCCTGGGAAATATCGGTGAGTTTTCCTTTCCAACTAGATACGACTTCTCGGTGGAGCCGTATCAACAAGTTTCTACTTGGGGAAAGTGGGGACGAGCTTTACGTTTCAGAGTCATGGATTTCATCTGAACTAGGAGTGGCGTAAGTGGTCGAGTAGCGCCGGCCCAGCCTTATTATATTGGCCCAAATGGCCTGGAAGTTCCGCTAAGGCGGTCCATTCCTTAGGAGTTCAGTGTTCGGTTGACAAGTAAATCCGACAGGTTCTCCTCTACATGTAGAAAATGGTGGGGTTGTACTACTACGACTGATCATCGTAAGTGGTCTTCCTGGCGCGGTAAACTCCCGTAATGAGTTCATCATCCAATTGGATATTTCTGCAACACTACCCAGAGCACTTCGATAGAAAGGCTACGGTTGGGCGATTGTTGAGTGTTGGCAGGGTCAAGTTTTCAAAATGATGTTTGCATCAAATGAAGTATCTCGTAACTTCATTTTATTTTGATGATATTTTAAAGATTTAATCTATTCAAATCTGGTCTTGTAGTCTCATCTATGTGATGAACTTTTGAAACTAATTATAACTTGAACGGTGGTAGTTCGAGTAGTATTTGGAAAGATATAAGTATATTGGAGTATCTTGTAACTTCATCTTTTAAACTTATATCTAGTAAATGATTATCTTATGCATGACAAAGATTTTCAGAAAAACGTTGAGACAAGGTTAGATATATGAGATCACCTTGCAACGATATTTTTATACAGTTATACACTGGAATTCTGTGTGTATTATGCATGGAAGAGGACTTCCAATATTTTGAAAAGTATATATGTATATATACTGAATATTTTGCGACTTCATCGCATTAAGATATCAAACTTGGTTCATTTCTTTTGACCAAGACTTTCATGAGTATTATGAGTAGGCTCATATATTGTAAATCATTATACATATTATTTTGGTGGGCTTGCTGCTCACCCTTGCTTTATTTCTTCATCACACAACAACAGTTAGGAAAGATGGCCAGACTCCAGCAGACCCAGCGCAAGCGCGTGGGAAGCGTCCTGTGTCTTCCCGTTGATGTTGTAGCTGCTATAGCTGCAGAGGTAGATCTATTGTAGATCAGACCATCTACTTTTGAGAATCAATTATGTATAATTATAACTTGTGGCAGATAATGGCAATTAACTGTAAATTTATCAAGTAATCATTTTGGGTTGTAATAACTTTTAAATTGTGGATCCAAAGACTTGTACTTATTTAAATTTCATCTCTGAGACTATAACGGGTTGTGGTGTGTGTTAGTGTGGGGTCACAGCATAAGGTTATTTATTAATTAAGTGAAGTGATATTGTGGAAAGAAAGACCGTGACGACCCGGATCCCCGACCCCGGATCTGGGGGTGTTACATTTAAGGTACCATACGGCATAATTTCAGCCTTAAACTGGACTAGCCCCGCTAGCCTCTTACAATGACTGGACTAGTCCCACTAGCCTCTTACGTCCAATCCAATCCTTCAGGAATTCGTTTGGAAAACCTTGAGTTGGAAAAAGTAGGTTTTCTAAATTCATTTTATCATTATCAAGAATATGAAATCATTCGGACTCCTTCAAGTCGAAACTCATTCTTAGATTCAATTTCAAGAATTCAAAGTTAAGGAAATGAATCAAGGATAAACAAGATGAAATTCTAGGGGTTTTGAATCAATGATAACAAGGTACTTAAGTTAAAAGAATCAGATTGTTCCAAGGATCAATAGGGGATATGGTGATCAAAGAATATGGCATCATTACAAGGGGTTCGTAAAGGTAATTATAAGGTTTATAACAGTTCATGGCATAATAAATAATTTGAACAGAAAAGATAGGTTACCAAAGGGTTGAATCAATAAGCTTATCAGTAACAGTTTTACAAGATCAAAGACAGGGTATCTCAAATCGAAATCAGGGGTTCATCATTTTAACAGTTCAATACTCTACATGGTATCAACAATATTCTCTCTATAACCTTTTACACAAGTAATTAGAGTTACTTTCCTGAATTCGCTTTCCTATTTCACAAAGGTTGAACTACTGTCACCTAGTATACCTTTCCCTTTCCTAGCCTGAATGCCCTCACGTTCCGAATCTACAATCAAAACCAAAACCTCAATTAGTTTCTCAGCTCTCGTTCCCGGAACGTTCACTCAATACGATAGCTCGATTATACTTCTGACTCGAACTATACGAGTATAGCTTATATACACACATGCACATAGCACATATCACATTCTTTTCTCATAGCCTTTATATCTCTATATATATACTCGATCACCAACATATACTCGCTAAATCTTGACTATTCTCCAAATCATACATTTATAACTCATACGAACACACAATTTCATTCATAGCTAATTACTTACGACCATAGTTATCACTTATAGCTTTTAAAATCAATCAACTCAATTTCCCTTTTTCTTTTATCCTTAATTCGAACCAAAACAACAATTCAACAAGCAAAATCAATGATTTTCACATATAAACACTCAATCATTTTTTCAATTACCAAAAATCAAGTTTTGACCTTTATTCCCTATGGCCTATTCGGCCTTAACACTTATCACAATCAAGAATCAAACATGCAAAGCCCTTATTTGACATGCATCAAGTATATCATCCCAAACTAGTTTAATTTCATTCTTACAACTCATTTAAACTCATAATACAAACGTAATCATGGATGATCACTCAATTTAACACTTAATTCAACTTAATCGAGTAGAAACATTCGAAATTTCCAAGATTCACAACATGCATGCATCAATTTGGACTATAACTCATTCTAATTACTCTACAATTTATAAAACAATCATTAATAGATCATTTGCACCAACAAATCAACATGATTTTCCAAAAAAAACAAGAACCATTCGGCCTCTTCTAAGAATCCTCACATGCAAACTCAATTTCAAACTTTTGCATCTTTAATCACACTAATCTCTTAACATTAAGCTAGATTAACATTCATAATTAACAAGAATCAACTCATCAACTTGTAAACTACAAAATTATTCGGCCTTTCAAAAGGAACCACATGCAAACTCAAAATAACTGATTAAAAACCAGAGCTCAGTGTTTAACATCATTGCTCACTACCGGTTCACCGGAGTTCATCACCGATGGCGGTGGCATCACGGTGGTGCCCCCATTCGGGGGTTTCCAACCTTCAACCACCGATTTTCTCAAGTGATTACACACATGCAAGCACTCATCTTCACTTTAAATCATTCAAGAACCAAAACCCTTTTGTTTTCATGAAAACCGAATTCAAAACCACTTCGTCGATCATTTTTAAAAAGTCTCTAGGACTATTATGAAGATAACAGAACAAATCCCATGTCTTTATCTTACTCAAATAATTTTATAAAAATGCGCGAAGGTTAAATAAACCTTATTTAAATCAATTAATTCCCTTAAATCCATAAAATATCAACAGATCACGTAATCATGCATACGGACAAGAAAACACTTATACGAGCACATCAAAACTCATATCTGATCATAGAAATTGTCCTTTTTAATATTATTCCCTTTTTACGCGTTCCGGGTCATGTTCTTCCTGACGGCCCGACGCTCAGCGTTTCAATTACGCTTCTCATTATCATTATCGACCGACACATCACTAGGACGCAATACTTCATTTAAACATTCATTTCATATAATAACACATAGTTCATATTTTAAATATCTTAACCCCTTTTTATGACGGGTTTCGTTCTACCTGACGGCCCGACAACACAGCTTAACTCCTAAGCTGACTCTTTAAATTGGAACGCTTCTATTTACGCTCCTAGATTCTAATATACAATAAAGACAATTAATCACTTAATCACATAATCATAACTACTTCACATAAATCATACTTTATTGACTTAATTACGTCACAAAATTCTCGGTCGTCATATTTGAGGCATACTAAATGCAGCATAATAAGGATTAGGTGCAAATGGCATATTAGAAAATTGTCATTTATATTCTGTGTAGACATAGCATTCATAGGCATAGAAGGTATGGCATTCATGTTGGGAAAAGGAGGTGGCACAGATATGGAAGTAGGCACGGCAGTTTTGCAATTAACAGGCAGATGATTTACACTACCACACTTAACACATATTTTACTTGGAGCATACTTATCAGGTGTGTAGTTGTTATGTTTGTTAATCCCCACTTTACCATTTCTATTATTTTTCCTTTTAGCCTATATTTTAACCTCAATCATTTCTAATCTGTCATTCAATTGCTTGATAGACAGATGACCAATATTCACTTTCTTCTCCTTCTTCACTTGACTAGATTCTCCTGAAATGAAGTTTTTGGAGACTGATCCATACTTTCCATTTTACTTGGCAAGTTTGGCTTTACTCACAGGTTTGCTCACAGCCGACGGATGAGGATTTATGTCACTCGACGGATAATCCTTTTGATTATCCGACGGATGACTCTCATCATCCGTCGAGTCCACATCTGTTAGCAATCCTTCAACCAAATTGGATTCCAGCTTCTCCTTATTCTTCTTCCAGGCTGCATCATAAAAGGACTCAATACCTTGAACTTTGGTGATTTGAGCATGAACATCTCTAAATGTTTTCCATGCCTTAATCACCTCATGTTCTCGTTCAAGCTGCTTCTTCAAGATCTCTTCTTTCTTCAAGGACTCAGTTAATTCATCCTTAGCAATTTTACACTCAATTCTCAATTTTTCAAATTCAATAAATTGAGACTCTAGCACATTATTCCTCTCACTTAAAAACAAATTGTGTTCTTTGATTTTAGCATTTTCCTTAGTAAGAGACTTAAGTGTAACACGCAAATTATATAATTCTGTAGACATGTCATTTATTGCATCATTACACTCAGCTTTAGATAAATGTGCAAAGTTAGTGGTGATTACCTGATTACTTGAAGAACTTGTCTCTGTTTCATCAGACTTGGCCATTAGGGCTAGATTGACATAGCTGACATCCTCATCCTCATCCAGACCATCTGCTGCCCAGTCATTTTCTTGTGTAATGAAAGCCCTTTCCTTTTGTTTGAGCAACTCAAAATATTTCTGTTTATAATCCACAGGCTCAAACTTCTTCTTGCTGGAATCTGACTTTCTACACTCACTGGCAAAGTGCCCTGCTAAGCCACATTTGAAATATTTGAAATTTGATTTATCCATCATGTGTCTATTTGGCTTACTTGCTCCAAAGTTCTTCTTGAACTTGAGCTTGGCAAATTTTCTGGAAAGAAATTCGAGATGTTCATCAATATCCTCCATGTCATCTTGGCTCAAAGAATCTTCATTTTCTGCTACCAGCCTCTTGCCCTTGTTTTCACAGACCTTTGAAGTAGACTCAACATCTTCTATCTTCATTTCTTTCTCTTTCTCTAACTCAGCAACCAGTGCAATGGACCCTACTTTCTTTCTCCCTTTCTCCATTCTTTCATCTTGCTCTATTTCAAGCTCATAAGTCTTTAGAATGCCATACACTCTCTCTAGTATAAACTCCTCGTATTCTTGTGAGTTTCTCAAGGAGACTGTCATTGATTTCCATTCTTTAGGTAGGGATCTCAAAAATTTGAGATTAGAATCTTTGGTTTGGTAGACTCTTCTATGCAGCTTTAGAGCATTTAGTAGCTTTTGAAATCTACTAAAAATATCAGTGAGAGTTTTACCTTCTTCAAAGTGGAAATGCTCATATTGCTGAATAAGTAGCTGCATCTTGTTTTCTCTAACTTGTTCAGTGCCATCACAGATAATCTGAATTGTATCCCAAACTTCCTTGGCAGTTTTGCAATTGATGATGTTGTCAAACATGTCACCATCAACTCCATTAAACAGATTATTCATGGCCTTCTTGTCCTTCCTGACTTGTTCAATATCAGGATCTGACCATTCATGCCTTGGCTTGGGAACTGATGGCTCATTTTCAGTTGCAGCTCTCATTGGTACATGAGGGCCTCTCTCTATGCAATCTACATTGACCTCATCTTGAGAAAGTATATGGAGATGCATCTTTACCTTCCAGTGATGGTAATTATCTTTGTCCAGAAAAGGAATCTTGACTCCAACATCCTTCTTGTTCATCTTGTTGTTTGTTGTGATATTTAAACTCTATGTTCTTCAAGAGCTTGCTCTGATACCAATTGTTAGTCCCTAACAATGCAACAAGAATTATAGAAGGGGAGTTGAATAGAATTCTTGAACCTTTTTCAGAAATATAAAATGTCCTGACTTAAGATATATATGACAATGTTTTGATTTGCAAAGTACGGAATAACAAGATAAATATGAATCAAAACACAAAGTAATAAAAACACAAGTCTTTAAAACTTTCTGGTGGATTAGAAAGTATCCACCAGAGATATATAAATATATCGAGAGAACTTTATGAAGCTTGAATAGCTCACAGCTGCTAACAAAATAAGAACAACTAAACTTACAGAGAAATGCTAAGAATGCAGCTTACAAATGTTTCTCTGAGAATTTACTTGCTTAGTCTTGTTGTTGTTCTAATTGCTACTCTTGTTTTATATATCACCAAGATTATACAGTAATAAGACAAGATAATAAAACAAAACATATCAAGTCTAATACTATGCTACTTCATTACTTTATTCCAGCAACTTTGAATATCTTCATAATAGCATGGAAGTGGCAATACTTCTTTATTCTCAAAAATCCAGTTGAATAGGCTTCCACATTCTTTTTGCATACACTTGATGCATGTGACTGTGTTGTCACTGTCAACAGATGTTTGAATTGATTATCCGTTGGGTACATGATCATCCATCGAGTAGCATTGTTGATTATCCGTCGGGTAGCTATTTGGCACTTGACTTCATTTCATTTATGCAAAATTACAAGACATCATATATGTACAATTAATCAACCTATTCTTCATATCTAATTAAAGTCAACATGAATTATATGCTACTACAGAATCTAAATAAGGTGTATGCAGAAATGTGCTACAGACTTATTGTTATATAAGCTACTCACTCGATGGATGTCAAATCTTTATCCGTCGGGACTATATAGGGTCATCCTTCGGGACAATATTTGCTTATCCATCGAGTGCTACATTTTTCACTAAGTTAAATCTACTAAGGTGTTTTGTTAAAGAAATCATCAAGTTCACAACATATCCACAACAATGTTTCTATTTGGCTTGGCTGCTCCAAAATTCTTTTTGAATTTGAGCTTGGCAAACCTTCTTGATAGGAAAGCTAGATGTTCATCTATGTCCTCCATTTCATCCTGACTGAGATGATTTTCATGCTCAGCTACTAGCCCTTTTCCTTTGCCTTCACAAACCCTAGAGTTTGGTGCAGATTCCACAGTTTCAACCTTCATCTCTTTCACTCTCTCTAGTTCAGCTGCCAAAGCTACAGATCCTCCCTTTTTCCTTTCTTTCTCTATCTGCTCATCTTGTTCCAATTCAAGCTCAAAAGTTTTTAGAATGCCATACACTCTCTCCAAAGTAAATTCCTTGTAATCTTGAGTATTTCTGAGAGAGACAGTCATAGACTTCCATTCTTTTGGTAGAGATCTAAAGAATTTCAGATCTGAATCTTTTTTCTGATAGACTCTTCCATGAAGCTCCAGTGTATTTAGTAGTTTTTGAAATCTACTAAAGATGTCACTCAAAGATTCATTGTATTCACAATGAAAGTGCTCATACTGCTGGATTAGAAGTTGCATCTTGTTTTACCTCACTTGTCCAGTTCCATCACATATGATTTGAATTGTATCCCAAATATCCTTAGCAGATTTACAGTTGATAATATTGTCAAACATGTCACCATCAAGACCATTGAACTGAATGTCCATAGCCTTTTTATCTTTGTGCACTTGCTCAATGTCTTCATCTTTCCATTCTGATTGTGGCTTTGGAATGCTTTGCTCATTGCCTACAGCTCCTTCAACATCTGTAGCAGCTATTCGAGGAACATAAGGGCCATTCTCATTGCAATCAACATACCTTTCATCTTGTGAGAGAAGATGCAGGTGCATTTTCACCTTCCAATGGTGATGGTTGTCTTTATCCAGAAAAGAGATCTTTACTCCAACATCATTCCTACTCATGTTATTAGTTGTTTTGATCATTAAACTCTTAGTGTGTCAAAAGCTTGCTCTGATACTAATTGTTATTCCCAAACAATCTAGCAATGGAATTAGAGAAGAGGGTTGAATGTAATTCTAGGTTTCTTTTCGAAATTAAAGAAACTACTTAATCAAAGTATATCAGTGTTTGAATATGCAAGTGTGCGGAATGAAATATGAATGTATTCAAAACACAAAGTTATTAAACACAAAGATTTAAAAAATTTCTGGTGGATTGATCTTTCCACCATAGATATATATTGATTGAGAACTCTGTGATGCAAAAATGCACATAGCTTCTTACAAGTAAATCAACAAATTAAGAACTTAGAAATTCTTACCAGATTATGCCTTATCTATTTCTCAGTTCTTTCAATCGATATATTTCTATTTGCTACTCTTGGTTTATATATTACCAAGTTACATGTGAAAAAGACAAACTAATAAAACAAAAATGTCTAAGTCTAATCACATGTTTCTTCATTTCTCTATCCAGCATCTTTGTATTTCTTCAAGTAAGCATGGAAATGGAAATGCTTCTTTGTTCTCAAAATCCTGCTGATAGGTTGCCACATTCCTTTTGTATACAATCAACCCATGTGACTATCAAGTCACTATCAACTCATATTTGAATTTTTTATCCATCGAGACTCTATTGGATCATCCGTTGATTGAGACTTGGTTCATCCGTCAAAGCCTTGTAGAAACATACGTTGAAAGTATTTCCATAGCAGTTGACTCGATTTCATTTATGCAAAATTACAAGGCATCTAATATTTATAATTAGCCAACCTATTTTGCATATCATTCTAGTAGCCAACATGACTTAGAGTATCCTATAACTTCTAATTCTCTAAGACATTACAGTACATAAGAATGTACTATAATAACTTATTTAAACATAAGTTATGCTTTCAACGGATGACAAAGTAAGATTATCCATTTAAAGATATAATTACACTTAATTAATCTACTAAGGTGTTTTGGTAAAATATCATCAAGCCTACAACATATTCCTGACAAGTAATAGTACTACTAAGGCGATCGTTGGTAAGATTCGTGCCCTGCCAGTTTCTGAAAGGTTGTGGCCTAATTGCCTTGATAGGCCCATAAGAAATGCTGGACAGGTTAATGTTGAAGAATTTGTTGCCATCATGAAGAAGCCACGGCCAAAGAGTGAAGCTGGTGTTTCAAGGAAGTTTGGATCCAAGACTGTCGTAAACAGAACAGGAGTTGGCTGTTTCCCCCATTGTCAAGCCATCTCAATCAATTCAGAGTTTGTCTTCTGAAACTTTAGAGAGTCCTAAGAGTGATCATAATTTGGAAATGAGTTCAGGACGAATGTACGCCAAAGGTATATGTCGTGTCTTCTCTTTTATGACATATCTCTTTTTGGCTTTGCCTGTGTTGATTTTATTACTATCATGGATTGAGCCATGCTTTTTGATTGTAGAGTTTAAGCCCCCGATCATTAAGCCCCTTCTCATTTCTGGTATGGATTTGTTCAATAAGTGATCTCATGAGGAGAAGTCCACTGAAACTGGGTCCTCCAAAGCCCCTATATTAATGAGTCCCATGATGAGCCCTACTGCAAGCCCAATAACTAAAAAAAAAGGTCAACCCCTTTGTTACCAATATAAGTTCTGATGTCCCCATGTCATTGTTGACCCAAATCTATGTTGTCCATGTAAATCCTTTTACATTTGCTCATATGTTTGATGATATGATACATCCACAGTCAATGGAATACCTTTCTGCTAAAGATATTGAAGAGATTCTTGATGATTGTGCTAGTTATTCATTTCATGTATGTCTTTTTATGAAAGATTATTTATCTTTGTGTTTTATTTGATTATTGTCATCATTTTTCTCTAACTCGTCCTTGGTTGTTGTGTAGGCACTCCAAAGTGTTTTAGTTGCTCGTGAAGTTCATAATCACAAGATGCAAATGACTAAAAAACTTAAAGTGGAGCATAAGGCTTGTGCTAAAAAGTTGGAAATTGCAGAGGGTCTTGCCAAAGATAGGCTAGTTGCTATGAATGGTTTGTAGAAAGAGTTTGACGATTTTTCCACCAAGGTGCAGTTTATCGAGCATGATATGCGTTCTAAAGCTGAGAAGGTTATTAACCAACAAATCATGAGGACCAGGGTGGACACTATGTTGGAGTACCATAGAGGAGAGTGGAAATCTTAGGACGTGCTCGAGACTATGAAGTTCTACAACAAGGATTTCCCAATGATGCTTTCCTCTTAGACGAATTTGACACTCCAGCTGATGATGTGGAGATGAAGTCTCCCCCCCCCCCCGATGAAGAGTGACTTTATGTTTACATTATATTTTGTCATGAACTTGTTTTATTAGTAATTTATGTTAATTTTGCTACGTTTGATCTCTGTTTCATTTTTACGTAGGGGATCGTGGTTTGTTTTTGTTGGTTTTCTCTTTATGAATCTTATTTTCATTGTCGTCATATTCTACGTCTTTACTCGTGTTCTTTAGACATATTTTTGGTTCACTTTTTATCGTCGGTCGTTGTTGTTATCTTTATAGGATGTAGCATTTATGATTTAACAATTTGCGAGTTTACTTGTTGCCTAATTGAACAATTTGTAAAGCGAAGTTAAATATATAGGTAAAACAAAAACCTTTTTACGTAATCTTGTAAGGCATATTCGAATGAATAAGCTTTCATCTCGTCAACATAATATACTTTTAATGACTTTGAGTCTTTTTTTCGTATGTAACCGTAATTGTCAATTTATTTTTTGATTTGTTAATATATGTTGGTGCATGCACTCGTAGAGTGGTTAATATGCCTTTATCCCTCTTGAAACTTACCAAGTTTTATGTTATTTGTTAGTGTGGTGTAAATATGTATCAGTGTTATTCGTCATCACAAAAAATCCCATAAAATGTTCATATAAATTAAGACTGTCGCCTGCTCATATTATTTTTTATTCGAAGTAACACAACATAGTAGGGTGATCAGCCCTTACACTCGTAGTTGACATGTTTTGTCTATTTTACTTTGATGTACATAATTATTATAAAAGTAATTATGATAAAGTGGACTAACATAAACACAAGTAAATCTAGAAAACAACCATAATTGGTAGAAACAATTCGCATAATCATGTAACTTATAATGCAAATATCATGAATTAAAAACATAAAACAAAACTTCTTCAAATAAAAATGTCATACCAAACATGAACGAAATTTGATAATCGACTACTGCTATGTCCTAGCGACTTATTTATCAAAGATTTCTAAAAAAAGAAATAAAAAGAGGGATTAGAAAACTTTACACATGATAAAGCTTCAAATGTAAAGCGTTCCAACTTCTCGGCACTTGGGTGTCATCCAAACTCGACAATTGATAAGCCCCACATCCAAAAACTGCATCAATGAGGTAAGTACTTTCCCAGGTGTTAGCGAATTTTCCTGCCATCACGTCCATAATATTTTGGAACGTCTTCCTCAACACCTAGTCACCAACACGAAATGCTCTCACATGAACGTGTTTGTTGTAGGTGCTAGCAACTCTCTGTTAATACGATATCATACGCATCCTTGTCATTTCTCGGAGTTCATCCACAGTATCTAGATCATGTGCCAACTCTTTATTGTTTACTTCAGTCATTAACAACCCATACCTGGAAGTGGGCACTATGATCTCTGTTGGCAAGACAGCTTCAGTTCCATAAACCAAGCTGTAAGGCGTATGTCCTGTTAACAGCTTTGGGGTAGTCATGTCTGATCATAGAACTCAAGGTAATTCTTCATCCCATTTCCCCTACATGATGTCAGCTTTTGCTTGAAGTTGTTGATTATGATTTTGTTACTTGATTCAGACTGTCCATTATCTTATGGGAATCTCGCTATTGACTTGATAAAGTTAATGTTCTATCATTTGCAAAATGCTCCTGTCTTGTCACTTATGAATTGTGACCCATTATCATAAATAATTTCAGATGGTACACCGAACTTGCACAGAATATTCTTCTTGATGAATGAGATCACCTCCTTTGACGTGACTTGTTTAAACTCCTCTGCTTCAATCCATTTAGAAAATAAGTATGTTATGACCAGCATAAAAACTTTTTATCCTGGTGCATATGGCATATTCCCTATAATGTCCATTCCCCACTTCATGAAGGGCCAAGAAGGGATGGAGATGTTCAAGTGTTCAGGTGGCTGATGTATCACGAGAGCGTGTCTTTGACAGGCTTCACATTGTTTTGTGTAGTCTAAGGCATCTTGCCTTAATGTTGGAAAATAATAGCCCAAGCATAATATCTTCAACGAAAGATTTCTTCCGTTAGTATGATTTCCACATTCTCCTTCATGTGCATCCCTCAAAACCATGTCAGCCTCATGCTTTTTCAAGCATCTTTGAAGTAGTCTCGTAGATGTCTTTTGTAACAACTCATCATCCACAACCATGAACCTTGACGCCTTCATCCTAAGGACACCGACTTCATTGTTGTTGATGGGCTTGACTCCAAGTTGTAAGTAGTCCTTGTATGTTTGAATCCAACTGTCTATGACTTCATCTGAATTATTGTCGTCTTTATCGAAGGCAAACACCTCCATTTCATGAACCAATCTTTCAATTGCAGGCTTCATGATGTGTATAACTGGGATGTTATTTAAGTTAAGGCCTTTAAAAATAGCCCCAAGCCCAGCTAGTGCATCAGCTTGAACATTATTCTCCCTTGGTACCTGTTATATATTAAATATGTCAAAACATCTTGTCAATCTCTTGGTAATGTCTAAGTACGAAATCATTTTAGGGTCTTTAGCTTCATAAGAACCATTAACGTGATTAAAAATCAAAAATGAATCACAGTTTATGTCAATGTGTCTAACCTTCATGTCTTTGGCAGTTGTCAGCCCCAAGATCAATGCTTCATATTCAGCCTCATTATTAGTAGCTTTAAATTCAAAGAATATTGAATATGCTATTATATCCCCTGTGATGATTTCAGTACAAGCCCTAGTCCTGTTCCATTCACAATAGAAGATCCATTAGTGTATAGTGTCCACGATTTGACATCTGCCCTTGAAATGATTTGTTGAAATTCCTCCTCAGTTGTCGTCATTTGGCTTGGACTGAAATCAGCCACAAAGTCATCTAAGGCTTGTGATTTTATGACAATCCTAGTGTCATATGTGATGTCATATGTGCTTAGACGTATGGCCCATTTTGTCATCCATCCCATCAAGCCAGGTTTATTCAAAACACTCCTCAAAGGAAAATTTGTCATAACATATATTTTATGAGATTCAAAATAATGTCTTAACTTTGTTGAAGTCATGGCCAATGCAAGTACAAGTTTTTCAAGAGATGTGTACCTTATCTCTGCATCCACTAAGCCTTTGCTGACGTAATAGACGGGTGACTAGACGCCTTCATGTTCTTTGACGAGTACTTCACTTATAGCATGATCAATAACAGATAGGTAGATATAAGGGTCTTCACCTTGATAGGGTTTCAATAAGAGTGGAGAATTGGTGAGATAATTCTTCAAGTCATTCAGTGCAGCTTCATGTTTGTCTGACCACATGAACCCCTTGTTCTTTCTCAAGATATCGTAGAAGAGCTTGCACCTATCTGATGACCAAGAAATGACACTGTTCATGGCTGCAACCCTTCCCATCAGTTTATGGAATTTTTTATATTAGATGGACTTTCCAACTCGAAAATCGCTTTAATCTGTTCCGGACTTGCCTCAATTCCCTTCCTTGTCACCATGTGTCCAAGAAATTTTTTAGAAGACATAGCAAAATTGCATTTGGAGGGGTTGAGCTTCATGTTATATGATCTCAATATGTCGAACACTTCATATGGGTCACGAACATGATTTTCAGCATTCATTGACTTAACTTCCATGTCGTCGATATAGAATTCCATTGTTTGACCTATCTGATCTTTGAACGAGTCTTTGAAATGTTGCCCCGGTATTGGGTATTCAAAAAGGCATGGCTAAATAACAATATATCCATCTTTCTGTGATAAATGATGATTTCTCACAGTCAGATGGCTCCATCTTTATTTGATTGAAACCACTTGATGCATCTAAGAACGTTAGCAACTTATGTCCAGCCGGCGAATCCATCATAGTGTCAATATGAGGTAACGGATAAGGGTCTTTGGGGCATGCCTTGTTCAAGTCTGTATAATCAACACAAACCCTCCATTTCCCATTCTTCTTTTGCACTAAAACAACGTTGGCCAACCACTCAGGATAGTCAACCTCTTTGATCATTCCAGCTTTCAAGAGTCTGTCTACTTCATCATTGATTATCTTATTTCTCTATGCTTCAAACTTCCTTCTTTTTTTAGGGAACATAAGTTGGATCAATATTTAACTTGTGGGTGATTATGTCAATTTCCGTGATGTCATTGTGTTCGCATGCGAACGCATCAAGCCTTGTACTCAAGAATTTCACCAAGTTAGCTTCAATTATTGGTGATAAGTTTTCTCCTATCAAAACTTTCTTGTCTCCTGTCTTTAGGTCAATTTCAGCAATTTTTAGGTCATGTAACTGTGGCTACATGCGTTTCATTCCCATGATATTAGAAAGTTGGATTCAAACACGCTTGTAACATTCACGTGTCATGTAGTGGTCTCCTCGAATTTCCTGTGTTCCCCATGGTGTTGGGAATTTGAGAACTTGATGGTATATTGACGGGACCACCTTCAAATTATGAATCCAAGGTCTTCTCGTGATTATGTTGTATGTGGAGTCGATGTCGATTATACAAAACTTCTCTAAGAGGTTGACCCCTTATACATATGTAGGCAACGTGATTTCACCCATTGTACGTTTGGTCTCTCCACTGAATTCCACCAATGTTGTTTTTTTTAATCATGTCACTTTCTGGAAAACCCATTTGTTGCAACGTGCTAAGCATCAAGATGTTGGCAGCACTCCCATTGTCAACAAATATCCTTTTGATCAAGCAATTTCCCATTGGGAGTGAGATGACAAGACCATCATGATGTGGTTCTCGAATACTCCTCTTGTCTGATTCATCAAACGTCAAAGCTGGTAGAGTACCATTGTCAACTCCTGCTTGTGCAACTCGTATATTTGTATCTCTAGCCACCATTTTGGCTTGCGAGTACATTGATCCACACACTTCAGAACCCCATGTAATGAAGTTAATTACTTTATGATGTGGCGGCGGTGGTGGTTGTCGCATTGGCGTTATGTCATTTTTATTAGGTGATCGTTCCCTCCTGATGTGTGTTGTCTTTTTGGCTATCACGAACTCAGTTAAGTACCCTTTTTTGATTAAAAATTATATTTTTATTTCGTCAAGCCACACAGTCGTAAGTTTCGTGTCCATAGTCTCCATGGTAATCACACCATAATTTGGAATCTGGATTCACCTTGTGTTTGTTGCTTTTCATTGGCCACTTGGCTATGTCCCCCATCTTGGTAAACTCTTTCATCATAGTTAACGGTGTTATCGTGAAACCATAACTATCGTATGGTGGTGGCAAATTAGGGTCCTTTCTCCAGTCTACACATTCTTTCTTTCTCCATTCATTGCGTTCTCGGATCGTATTAACGTATGTCTCTTCCCTAGAAAGCCTTGAATAGAGTTTGTATTCCCTGGACCTTAGTGTTTTAATCTTTCTTTAAGGTCTGTAATATTTATCATCGTCTTCCCTCATGTCCTCTTCCAGTCTAACTTGTGCCATAGCCTTCGCATGTACATCATCTATAGTTCTACATGGATACTTCGTTAATTCTGCATAAAGTGGAGATTCTCTCTCCAAGCCTCTTCTAAATGCCTCAATGGCCGTAGGGATATCACAGTTGGTTATAGTCACCTTCTCTCTATTGAATCGTGTCAGGTAATCATGTAATGGTTCTCTGTGACGTTGCACAAATTTGTACAAATCACTCATGGTATTCTCAAACACTCTACTACTCGCAAATTGCATATTGAACGCGTCTTCCAGGTTGGAAAAAGACTTGATGCTCCTGTGTGGCAGATTTACGAACCACTGTAGAGTTGGTCCTGATAGTGTCGAGCTAAATCCCTTGAACATACAAGCTTCTTTCAAATCATGAGTGAAAGTAACCGTGAATATTCTTTGTTTGTATTGTGCTATGTGCTCCAACGGATCACCAGTGCCATTATATGGCCTCATTTGTGGCACTGTAAAATATTTTGGTATCTCTACCAAAGCGATGCTGTCATGAAAGGGTGAGTCTGCATAACTCGTAGGGGTTGCTTTCTCTAGTGGTTTAGGGACATTAGGGATCCTCTCGATTAGTTCCTTCACCTCTTGTAACTCCCTTTTAAACTCTTCTGGAATTTGACTTCAAGATTTTGTACTCCTGTGTCGTGATCTCCTCCTGCCATGATCCTCATCTCGCTCTTCATGATCATCATAACGTCGTTCATCACGCTGTCGCTTTACGTCATCATCATTGTTTGGTACATTCTTAATGTCCTCTATCTCGATGACATCATCAGTATCCTTTGTTGATTTCTCATGTTGATCCCACTCTTCAGCAACATCCATGTTCAAACGTCTGACTACACTCGAAAATGTCTTTTTTGTAGCCATTTTTGTCTTTGTTTTGACTGTGGTGATTTCTTTCTTCAATGCTTCATTTTTAGAGCATATCTTCTCCATTTATTCCTGTAGTTTCTTCAATGTTGCAGCCATTTCATTGTTGCTTTTGGTCTCATCTTCTTCGTTCATGACTTGTTCTTTTGATTCGTTGCCTGTCATGATATCGAATCAATCAAATCCTTAGCAAAAATCCCACAGACGGCACCAATTGTTTTTACCAAATTTAGTAGGTTAATTGCTAAGGACTATCTGGATTAATTCATGCAATATAGTTAAAACTTACAAGAACGAAAATAGAAATGACACAAGAGATTGATGACGCGGAAAAATCGTGAATGGGAAAAACCCGCGGGTGGGATTGTGTACCCAACCTAATGAAATCCACTATGATTTAATATAGATTGCAAGATATGATTCAAGCTACAAGCCATGTTCATAGTACAATATTTGATATCGTGTCTGTATGCGTGTGTGTGGGAAATGTGTGTGTTGTTTACTCAAAAATGCTTCTGTATCATGCCCAATATGTTGTGCAGAGTGTGTATGTTTTGTTGATGCCGTTTCAGGCCTTTTGCCTCTCCCCAAGTATCCCTTCTTTCTTGCACCACTTAGACCCCACGGCTCATCCTCTCCTTGTTTTTCTCTCATTCGTGCTATTGTTGTTGAAGATTAGGTCATGTTTCCCAATTGTAATCCCTACAAACTCGGCTAGTTATAGACCTAGTCTCTCATTTTCTCCGTTGATCCTTCACATCTAATCCCATCTGATATGTCTCCTTTCTTTTCCTATCTCAACTTGTTATCTGCAAACTTATCGTCCATGCGTTGATCATGTCTTGACATGACTGAAAATCCAGACATAACAGGTCTCATGGCCTAGCTTGGGGTGTTTGGATCCCATACTCCTCATTCACTTCCTTATTCCTCCATAAATCACAACTTTTAAATTAATAATCAAAACC
This sequence comes from Apium graveolens, assembly GCF_009905375.1. NCBI lineage: Eukaryota > Viridiplantae > Streptophyta > Magnoliopsida > Apiales > Apiaceae > Apium > Apium graveolens. The sequence continues at coordinate 78,859,155 of NC_133657.1, forward strand.
CTCAAATTTTGTTTCAAGGAATACTTACATGCAAAGCTGTCTGTTTCTTAGAAGTGAAAAAGATAAGTGAATATGGTTTTAGATTTTTAAAACACAATATTTTACTAGTTGTGAGAGAGAGAGAGAGAGTGAGTGAGTGAGGTTTAGAGAGAGAGTGTTGTGCAAGACATGCCTGAATGATAACAAGACTAAGTCACATTGACAACCCTAAGATTAAGTTGAATGACAATCTATATCTGTATTATGTATTGTATTTCTTAAGTTTGTAAGAATGATTAGTAGATTGGACTGGGGGATTTTTTTATGAACAGTCTCAAGCTAAAGAATAAACTCTGGAAGAAGATCAAGTCATGATCATGCCTCAGAGAAAAGATGTAGAAGCTTGGGGTTGAATAAAGCCATTCTATGAAAAATGTTATAAATCAAGGTATCGACAAGTCACATATCAAGTTATATCGGGATGTCATTCGAGAAGTCTATAATGACTTGTAGATAAGTTCAAAATGGCTTATAGAGAACTCTTAGAGATATCGACATGTTAAATGAAGATATAAAGAATTGGAGATATCGACAAGTCAATCTCTCATATAGAGATCTCATAGATATTGTTAAGTCAAATGGTGTATATAGAGATCTCAGAGATATCGACAAGTTAAATAAAGATGTGAAGAATTGGAGATATCAACAAGTCAATCTCTCATATAGAGATCTCAGAGATATCGATAAGTCAATAGAGATCTCAAAGATATCAACAAATCATTTCTGCATATAGAGATCTCAGAGATATCGATAAGTCATTTCACAAATGGGAAATTGGAGACCTCGACAAGTCAAATAGAACTATAGAGATCTCAGAGATATCAATAAGTCATTATACTTATTGATATGTCACTTCTATATAGAACAATTGGAGATCTCGACATACTTCTTAAATTCAGAATGCAGATAAATTCAAGATTCAAGATTATCGGTCAATAAACAATTCATTCATTGAATTGGAAAGTCTACAAAGTTGCTTGAAGAATACAAGATTAACTGGGCAAAGGGTGGTCACAGACCTGCAAGATTCTGTACAGATTTTCTAACACCAGAAAAGGAAATAGACAAGGTTTCTTTAGAAATTGGTTTAGTACATTTTAGTGCAGGTTTTGTAAACCTATGTTGCTAGTCTATAAAGCGTGGACGGGTCCTTAGTTCACATGTAACAAAAAAAGATCTAGATTTTCTTGTATTTTCTCTCAAGAAAGAAGCTGAGTTCTTATTTTCTTAAGAACACAGATTTGTAGCAAGACAAGCTTGATTAATACAATTAAGTGAGTTTTTGATATATTATGTTTTTATTCATTCTGTTAAACATATATCTATATTTCTAAACTGCTTTATTCAAACCAAAATCCATTAAGCTTACAACCAAGAAAAATCCAAAAACGCATTCACCCCCCCCCCCCGTGTTACACTTTACAACATTCAATATCTAACAAGTGGTATCAGAGAAAAATCTGAAAATAAACAGATAAAGATCTTGAAAGAATGAGTGCTCAAAAGATAAGTAGCATCAAGATACCAGCCTTTGACAAAGCTAACTACACATTGTGGAAAAAGAAAATGATGTTGTTTATAAGAATGGCCAACCGCATATACATTCAAATTCTCAAGAATGGAACTTTCATTCCAATGAAAAGGGTTCATGAGTCTACTGATGGACATATGGTCACTCTAGCTCACTTTGCACCTAAAGACCCTGCAACATACACAGAGCCTGAAAAGGAAAAGGTCTCACTGGACAGTGGATTGTAGTTTATACTGATTGAGTCACTTGGCAATGTAATGTACAACAACATTGTCAACTGTGACACAACCAAGCAAATTTGGGAGAAAATTGAAATTCTATATGAAGGTAAAGAGGAAGTTAGATCAAATCAAAAGAGAATAGTGGTGTCTCGGTATGAGGGATTCATGGCTATACCTAAAGAAGGAATTACTAAAGTTTTTGAAAGATTCAACAAATTGATTAATGACTTGAAACTTCATGATAAATTCTATGAAGTTGAGGAGGTTAACCTAAAATTTTCGCTTACCCTTCTTGACCATCTTGAATAGAAAATATCATATATTAGAGAAGGAAGAGACTTGAGAAGAATGATATTGGAGGTCCTATATGGGATTTTGAAAACATATGAGCTTGAGATGTTGCAGAGAAATTCATTAAAGCCAAACCAAGGACATGTGGTTGATGGATCTAGTGCCTTGATGGTAAATGACAGTGCAATACTTGAAGACGAACAAGAAGCTCAAACTCCAGTCAGTCATGCAATTGAGCAAAAGAATAAGAAACCTCAGAAACAAGTGATATTGAGCTAGAAGAGGATGAATATTACACCCTTGATGAAATAGATGAGATGGATCAATCCATGCCTTATCTTGCCAGAAAATTTTCTAACATTAGGGTGAAAATCCAAAGTATTTTAAGTGCAAGGGACAGACCTCAAACAACAACAACTGGAAAGAAAAAACTCAGTTCAACTCAGGTAGAAAAGGTGGCTACAAGACTGGATCTGTTGACAGATCAAAAATAAGGTGCTACAATTGTGATGAGTTGGGCCACTTTGCAACTGAGTGTAGGAAGTCAAAGAAAGTGAAGAAGGATAAAGATTATTTAAAATTGAAAGCAAAGTATGAAGCTCTCTTGAGAAAATAACAGGGAAAGGCTTACATAGCTGAAGGCAAGAGTTGAGATGACACTAATGAAGATGATGATAATGAAGAATTTAGAAACTATGCACTCATGGCCCTATATCAAGGAGAATCATCCTCATAAAAATCAGAGGTACCAACTCTAACTACCATTGATTTAAATACAAGCCAATATAAAGAAACTGTTGAAAAGATGAGTGTAGAAATATTTCACATCCACACAAGTATGGTGGCAGCTACTGAAGAAGTTAGTAGAGTTTCAAAGATTAATGAGAAGCTTGAGATTGAAAAGTAGGAATTAAAACTGCAACTAGTTGGGCTTGAAACTGTCAAGTAAGAAAATAATTTTATGAAAAACAAGATCAAGTGTGCAAGTGAAATTGAAGCAGTGTTGAGGGAAAAATTGGAAAAGAATGAAGTAAAATTGAAGCCCTTTAAGAATGCATCTCAGTTGGATGGATAATACCATGAGAAAAATAAACCATGTGCCAACATAGCTATAACGACTCGTGTACTTTAATTTTATTTCTAATATTTGGAAGTGTAATAAAAGTTTAAGTAAATAAATAAAAGATGTGTATTGAATTTGGCAGCGGTTATTGATTGTTATATAAATAATTATGATTTGTTGATATGTGAGATTGGAATTATGTGATTTATTGGTGAGTTATGTGATTTTATTTTGCTTGTAAAAGTGACTTTATTATAATTTTAATTCCATAAATATTTGGGCTGTCTTTAAAATTGATTTTCTAATTTTATAATTTCAATGATTATTTTTAGGACTTTATAAAATTGAGAAATTAATATTTTGTTAATTATTCATTTTCAAATGATTTTCTGAGTGTGTTAAATGCTAAAATCCATATTTAATTATGGGAATCTTTAAAAATTATGAAATTTATATTTTATTAAGTTCGTATTATTCGGAGAATTTTAAAATTATTTTGGAAATTTTCGGGAATGGTTTCATGTGCGCGTCGTTTCGTTATTTATTAAAAAGCGGGTATAAAGCGTACCTTAAAAATTATTTAAAAATTTCAAAATTTACGTTTTTATTTACTTCGGGATATTTATAATATTTTAAAGATATTTTCGTAATTTTCGGAGGTGGTTTTATTCGCAACTTATTTCGTTAAATTCAGTTTTCGGGGCAAAATTTCAGTTCCCGGGTAAATCTGGGATACGTGTCAAAATCTTATAAAAGAAATTGACACGTATCCAATTAACAGATATGTGTCAGCAGTTGGCTTTGGGGAGAATTAAAACATCATCTCTCTATTGTTTCTCTCCCTGTTGCTCTCTCTCTTCTCTCTCGTTCTCGGTTCCTTTTTCATTTTCTTCTTCCTTCGCTTGCTTCCACCTCCTCTCGGTAATTACTATGCTGCATGTTTTCTTGTATTCCATTGTTGTCTCTTCCTTTCTCTGGCCGCTGTTGCCGCCGGTTTCCGGTTGGTGGCGGCGGTAGGCGATTGTGTGTGATTGTGTGTGATTGTGTGTGTATTGTGTGGTGTTGTGTGTGTTGTGTGTGTTGTGTGTGTTGTGAGTGTGAGTTGTGTGTGTTGTGTGCGGTGTGTGCGCGCGAGCCGCGGCGCGTGTGTGCTGTGGTCGTGTGATTCCTGTGCTGTGTTGTTTCCCTGTGTTGGATTCTGTTGGGCTTGATTCTGTTGGTTCTGTTGGGCCTGTTATTGGGCCTGGCAGTTGGGTTTAGTAGTGGGCTCTAATTATGGGCTTAATTATTATGCAGTTGGTTTAATATGAATTAATTTGTGTTATTGCAGGGATTTTTGTTGACTGATTTTGTGAAATAAAATACCGTGCAGTAAAAAAATAATTTAAAAAAAAATCGGTGAAATTTTGGTTGGAATCCGAATTGTCGGGTACCCCAGAAATTTTGTCGCCGTACCGCGATGACTCGCTACGAGCGGACGGTGGATGGTGATGACGATGTTCTGAGTCCTAAATTCTATAAATAAATAAAATAAAATAATTATGTAAAATATTTTCGGACTTAAATAATTAGTTGTGATTGGTGTTGGGATGTAAGTTGTATAAAAGGATAAATAATATTGTGGATTATTGAGAATTGTTGACGTCGATTATAAACGACGGGTAGTCTTATAAATAAAGAAGTTGCTGCCAAAATTTTCTAAAATATATTTGTAATCATACATAATTATGTTTTATGTGATATCCCTATTTATGTTCGAGAAATATAATTGCATGATTATGTGTATAATAATAATACGAGTAGGGTTGTCGGATTTGGGTTATTAGGATTTGAGGATATCAAGCATGTCGGTATAACTAATTAGGGTATTCTGTAATTGTAGATCCCAGTCGAGTTGTTCCAGGATCAAAGTCAGCGTGAAAGCTATTAAGGTTTGTAAAGCGTTACAAGGCAAGTACCCCTGACCATTCTTTTATGGTTCAGTGTATATGAATAGCTAAATGTTTTATTCTCGTAATGGAACAGAAACGTTTTAAGTTACGTATCCCCCGTAGTTATAAAATCACTGTTTTCGAATTGTTTTGGGGAGAAGTAACTTCAAAAGGTACCTATCTCGAATGAAATGATTTGCGAACTGGATTTTTATATGTGTGCTGGTTAAATATATGGTTTTGAAAGGAGATAGGTACAAGTGTTTTGAAAACTGGATAAAACGGTCAGATATGGGATACATTGGGCCAGAGTAGGCCTATTGAGGTGACGTAAGAGGCTAATTCGGTTGCGCACATTATAAAACCGATTAGTCCAGCAGGTCAGAGACCTAGCTAGTCTCCGAGTTCCGGAACAGGTAGATGGGATGGCAGTTAGAGCCGTCTGGTGTTGATAGCCTGATCAGCTATCTTCACATATCCGCTATGTATCTGATTGGGATTTGTGAATTATATGAAAGCATGATTTATTGATACAGCGGTTTTTATAAAATGATTAGCATGCTAAAATTGGACTCTGGTATTACGCAGCACACTATAATATTGTTTTCACAAAGCATGCTAGTTAGTGATATCCGGTTACTTTGATTATCATTATAAAATGTTGATATCATGATTACAGCTCTGTTCCCATTATTTTTGTATTATTGTTTTAATCTGTTATTCATATTTGGTACTGCTGAGCGATTATGCTCACCCTTACAAACTGTTACGTATATTTCGTAGATGCCTAGAAGATCTGTCAGACCGACCCGTGTTTCCGCCCCTTCTGGACCTGGCTCCTCTGAGGTAGTTTGTATCAGACCATGAGGTCTGAAGAGTTGCTAAATAATGTTAGTGTGTCGTAGATAGTGAATAAAGAGTTTGTAATAATAAGAAACCTGAATTATACTTGAACCTGGATCAGATCTTGGTTTGGAGTCAAGTTAGTATATTCTAATAATAATAACTTTGTTGTTATAATTTTTGGGTAATTGTGTTTTGTGACGTCAACTCCTGACCCCGGGGTTGAGGCCGTCACAGTTGGTATCAGAGCTACAGGTTCAAGTCCCTGATTCAGGCTAGGGATTATGTTAAGTAGGTGATAGCTTGAGTCTTTAAGTGTGAATCAGCAACTCATATAGAGGAGCAAACCTTTAGAGTCAGTCGAGGGTTCCGACGGCGTTACCCTGGCATCTATTAAATGTTTTTATAGAATTACCTTGACCTGGTTGTGTCTTGCCTGTATATTTATTATGTTGGCAGTGGCCTATTGCGATTTCAAGTTCTCCATCTCGGGTTTCTGATTCGGATAGCTCAGATTCGGAGAAACCCCTTGATGATGTTGCCGAGGAGACCCCTATGCCTCCTCCACCAGACCCTAATTTTGTGCCTCGAGACATCCCTGGATCTGGTCCTCGTCCCCGTTGGGTACGTAGGTCTGTGTCTGCTGTCAGGGATTTCCCTCCCGGCTGCGGTCCCAGTTCTTCCATGATGAGACCTCTGACACCTCCTGTGGCCCCTAGTAGTATTTCTTCACCGATCCCTTATCATGTGCATAGGGCGGTGAATACTTCCTTTATCAGAGATCAGAGTCCAGAGTTTGTTGCCCAGTTGGACCAGGTACCTATTGCACCATTTCAGGGTATTGCTGCCCCTTCCCCTGAGGTGCGAGCCCGTGTGAGAGCATTGACCCAGATGGCTGTAGAGAGGGCTAGGTCTGTTGACCATTTCATTAGTTCAGAGTTCAGAGCTGTGCAGTATCAGGACCTAGTGAACTGGCTAGTGTTTGAGCTAGGTTCCATTGGTGGCAGTGGTAGAGACTAGACAGAGCTGCAGTAGAGGGATGCAGAGCTCAGAGTTGACTTCTAGGAGTTATGTGGTTGTTTACTTTGTATATGTACATTATGTTGTGATAGTTTGTAGTAGGAGAGGCTGTTATGACAGCCAATTTTGGCGTCTATTCGGATGGTTCTTTGTATTTGGATTTTCAGTTGTACTAGTTGGATTCTGTTGGTTACTATAGTTCAGTTGCTTTATATTATCGTTCAGTTTTTATATATCGTGTGTTGCTATTATTGTTGTTTCTGTTGCAGGCATTTTTAGATTATAATCATTCACTCAGGACGGATCCAATTATATGGGGGATGAGAATATTGTCTTAGTGGCAACGCTCTCCTGATGCATAAATATAAACTGCTGGAGCAATCCATTCTCTTATATATGACTATTATGTTTCAGGAGATGCCACCAAAGAAAAATTCTCATCCCAATAACGGATCTGCTGGGGATCCTTCCATGAGTGATTTGATGAACTTGTTGCATCAGCAGACTGTACAGCTGGCCCAACAGCAACAACAATTCCAGCAACAGCAGCAACAATTGCAACAGCAATAACAACAACAACAGCAGCTCATACAGCAACAACAACAACAGCAAATCCAACAGCAGCAACTACAAATCCAACAGCAGCATGAGATGAGAGGGGCAAATCAAGGTGTTAGTTTTAAGTCTTTTCAAGCAGTGAAGCCCCCAGAGTTTAAAGGAGAGGTAGATCCTGTTTCTGCCAGGATATGGTTAAAGGAAATGGAAAAGGCGTTTGCCCTCACCAAGGTGAGTGAGAATTTAAAAACTGATTATGCTAGTTATTTTCTGAGAAATGATTCGAATTATTGGTGGGAATCTACGCGAGCCCTAGAAGGAGAAGGTCCAGTTCCCTGGGCCAGATTCACAGAGTTATTCTTGGAAAAGTATTTTCCAGCTTGTCTCCAAAGTCAAATGGAGATGGAGTTTTTGGAGCTGAAACAAGGAAATAGGAGTGTCACGGAATATGAAGCGAAGTTTACGGAGTTGGCCCGTATAGCACCGGAATATGTGAGTTCAGAAGCCCAAAGAGCGAAGCGGTTTCAACAAGGGTTGAAGCCAAAAATAAGGAGTGGAGTTGTAGCCTTACAACTCAAGATATATACTTCGATAGTTCAGGCTGCCCTGGTGATAGAGAGTGATCAGAAGTTAGCTGCAAAGGAGCAGGGTGAAAAGAAAAGGAAATTTGAAAGTGGACCTGCAAAGTCAGAATCAGGAATAGCAAGTCGAAAGTTTCAGCGTTGGTTCGGCAGAAATAAGAATAAAAAGTTTAAAGGGCAGAACTTTCCCCAAGTTAAGCCCGGTACAACATCAGTTAACTCTGACCCGACGAGGATGAGTAAGCCAGTAGTTGATTGTAAGACGTGTGGGAAAAAACACAGTGGACAGTGCCGAGAGAATGTTAATTGTTTTAAGTGTGGAAAGAAAGGTCACTATTCCACGGAGTGTAAGTCTGAGATTCAAGGAGTTACTTATTTTAGTTGCGGCAAAGTGGGACACATAGCTAGGAATTGCAAGTCAGTGACCCAAGGTAATGCGGGAAGGAGCGTGTCTCAAGGACCAGCAACCAGTACTGCGAGAGCTAGGACTTTTAAGATGACCCAGAAGTCTCCAGTTCATGATTCTGATGTGGTTGCAGGTACGCTTACTCTAAATTTCGTACCTGTTAACGTTTTGTTTGATTCGGGAGCGTCCAAATCTTTTATATCTGTGAGTTGTGTGAATAAAATGCAATTGATGCTAGAAGATTTAGATGAACCCTTAACTATAGAAGTGGCTAATAAGGATAAAGTACTTGTAAAACAATTTTGTCCTAGTTGTTCCCTAGAGATTTCGGGGTATATGTTCCCTGTTGACTTAATACCCTTCGAGTTGGGAGACTTTGATGTTATTCTAGGTATGGATTGGTTGTCTCGATATAGGGCAAATATTGATTGTAAGAAAAAGAGAGTTTTTCTGTACACCTCAGATAATAGAAGGATCAGTTACCAAGGGCAGAGGCAAGATAGGAAGTTTCTCTCAGTGATGCAAGCAAGAAAATTGCTAAGACAAGGATGTGAAGCGTACTTGGCTCATGTAGTGGATACGAAGAAAGAGACCCCTATTTTGGATGACATTCCTGTAGTAAGAGAATTCCCTGATGTTTTTCCAGAAGAATTACCAGGATTGCCACATGATCGTGAGATAGAGTTTTCCATTGATTTGATACCTGGAGCTGAACCAGTTTCTAAGGCTCCATACAGAATGGCCCCGATTGAAATGAAAGAATTGGCTAAGCAACTTCAGGAGTTATTGGATAAAGGAGTTATTCGACCCAGTGTTTCCCCGTGGGGTGCTCCAGTGTTATTTGTGAAGAAAAAGGATGGAAGTATGAGATTGTGTATTGATTACAGAGAGCTGAATAAGTTGACGATAAAGAATAAAATCCTTTATCGCGGATCGATAATTTGTTTAACCAGCTTAAGGGAGCATGTTACTTTTCAAAGATTGACTTAAGGTCTGGCTACCACCAATTGAAGATAAAGCCCGAGGATATCCCCAAGACTGCATTTCGAACAAGGTATGGCCATTACGAGTTTCTAGTAATGTCGTTTGGATTGACGAATATGCCAGCAGCTTTCATGGATTTGATGAATAGGGTATACAAGGAGTATCTGGATAAGTTTATTATTGTATTTATTGATGACATCCTCATATACTCGAAGAATCCAGAAGATCACGTGGTGCATCTGCAGATTGCCCTTCAAAAGTTAAGAGAAAAGCAGTTGTATGCTAAGTTTTCTAAGTGTGAGTTTTGGCTGACGGAAGTACAGTTCCTTGGTCACGTAATAAGTAAAGAAGGTATCAAAGTAGACCCGGTAAAGATTGAAGCCGTATCAAAATAGGAGCGACCGAAGACACCAACGGAAATAAGAAGTTTTCTTGGATTAGCAGGATATTATCGAAGGTTTGTGAAAGATTTCTCGAAGATTGCATCCCCACTAACCAAGTTGACCAGGAAGAATGAGAAGTTCGTTTGGACGGAAAAGTGTGAAGAGAGTTTCCAGGAGTTAAAACGAAGATTAGTGACGGCTCCAGTGTTAGCATTGCCAGATGAGACGGGAAACTTTGAAATTTACAGTGATGCTTCTCTGAAAGGATTGGGATGTGTGTTAATGCAGCATGACAAAGTGATTGCGTATGCCTCTAGACAACTAAGGCCTCACGAATAAAAATATCCAGTTCATGACCTTGAATTGGCAGCTATAGTATTTGCTTTAAAGTTATGGTGTCACTACTTGTATGGAGAGAAATGCGATATTTACACCGATCATAAGAGCCTGAAGTATATATTCACGCAGAAAGATTTGAACATGAGGCAGAGAAGGTGGTTGGAGTTGATTAAGGACTAAAGCCAATATAGTGGCTGATGCCTTGAGTAGAAAGGAAAGGCTGAATATGATTAAGATTGTGGAAGAGTTGGCACGGGACTTAGAAAGAATGGAAATTGAAGTTCGAGGATCTAACGGAAGTCAAGAGCAACTATATGAAATTACTTTCCAGCCGGCCTTAATGGAAAAGATTAGAAGATGTCAAGAAGGAGTTATGGAGCAAGAGTTGGATACTTTGACAGGAGAAGAGTTGTGTACTCAAAAAGATAGTCAAGGTTTATATAGGTTTTCGTCCAGAGTATGGATTCCTGATGTAACAGAGTTGAAGAATGAAGTATTGCATGAAGCATATAACTCTAGGTTTTTTATTCACCCTGGTAGTACCAAGATGTACCAGGATTTGAAGAGAAATTTTTGGTGGCCAGGAATGAAGAAGGATATTGCCAATTGGGTAAGTAAATGTCACGTGTGTCAGACGGTGAAAGCAGAGCATCAACGACCGAGTGGATTGTTACAACCTCTGGAGATTCCTCAATGGAAATGGGAAGACATTGCTATGGATTTTGTAGTGGGATTTCCAAAGACGAGAGCGAATCATGATGCTATTTGGGTAATCATTGATAGATTGACTAAGTCGGCGCATTTCCTTCCGATTAATGAGAGGTATTCGTTGGAAAGGCTAGTGAAGTTATACTTGGATGAGATAGTTACCAAACATGGAGTTCCTATTTCTATAGTATCGGATCGAGACCCTACATTTAATTCTAGGTTTTGGACTAAATTCCAAGAGTGCTTAGGAACGAAATTAAATATGAGCACCGCCTATCATCCTCAGACGGATGGCCAAAGTGAAAGAACAATTCAGACCATAGAGGATATGTTGAGAGTTTGTGTTCTAGATTTTAAGGGTAATTGGGATGAGCACCTACCTTTGATTGAGTTCTCATATAATAATAGCTACCATGCCAGTATAGGGATGCCACCTTATGAAGCTTTGTATGGACGAAAGTGTAGGTCACCATTCTACTAGGATGAAGTAGGAGAAAAGAAAGTGTTAGGCCCTGAGTTGGTTCAGCAGACTAGAGATGCTATAGTGTTGATTCGGAAAAGATTGGAAGCAGCTCAAGATAGACAAAGAAAATACGCAGATTTGCACAGGAAAGACATGAACTTTGAGATAGGAGCTTTGGTGTTACTAAAAGTATCGCCTTGGAAAGGGTTAGTACGATTTGGTCAGAAGGGTAAACTTAGCCCTAGATTCATAGGACCCTTTGAGGTTTTGAAGAAAGTGGGAAGGGTTGCTTACGAGGTAGCGTTACCCCCGCAGTGGCAGCACATTCATAATGTGTTCCACGTGTCTATGTTGAAGCCCTATGTCCCTGATTCGAATCAAGTTATAGAATATGAACCGATTGAGCTTCAACCAGATTTATCCTATGTAGAACAACCGGTTTAAATCCTAGACCGTAAGGAACGAGTCTTTAGAAATAAGTCAATTCCTATAGTAAAAGTTTTATGGAGAAATCCTCGAGTAGAAGAGTCTAGCTGGGAATTAGAGTCAGACATACTTGATAAATATCCTCATTTGTTTAGATGAGTCAGATTCTGGGGACAGAATCTTTTTAAGGGGGAAGGAATATAACGACTCGTGTACTTTAATTTTATTTCTAATATTTGGAAGTGTAATAAAAGTTTAAGTAAATAAATAAAAGATGTGTATTGATTTTGGCAGCGGTTATTGATTGTTATTTAAATAATTATGATTTGTTGATATGTGGGATTGGAATTATGTGATTTATTGGTGAGTTATGTGATTTTATTTTGCTTGTAAAAGTGACTTTATTGTAATTTTAATTCTATAAATATTTGGGTTGTCTTTAAAATTGGTTTTCTAATTTTATAATTTCAAAGATTATTTTTAGGACTTTATAAAATTGAGAAATTAATATTTTGTTAATTATTCATTTTCAAATGATTTTCTGAGTGTGTTAAATGCTAAAATCCATATTTAATTATGGGAATCTTTAAAAATTATAAAATTTATATTTTATTAAGTTCATATTATTCGGACAATTTTAAAATTATTTTGGAAATTTTCGGGAATCGTTTCATGCGCGCGTCATTTCGTTATTTATTAAAAAACGGGTATAAAGCGTACCTTAAAAATTGTTTAAAAATTTCAAAATTTACGTTTTTATTTACTTCGGGATATTTATAATATTTTAAAGATATTTTTGTAATTTTCGGAGGTTGTTTTATTCGTAACTTATTTCATTAAATTCAGTTTTCGGGGCAAAATTTCAGTTCCCGGGTATATCCGGGATACGTGTCAAAATCTTATAAAAGAAATTGACACGTATCCAATTAACAGATACGTGTCAGCAGTTGGCTTTGGGGAGAATTAAAACATCATCTCTCTATTGTTTCTCTCCCTGTTGCTCTCTCTCTTCTCTCTCGTTCTCGGTTCCTTTTTCATTTTCTTCTTCCTTCGCTTGCTTCCACCTCCTCTCGGTAATTACTATGCTGCCTGTTTTCTTGTATTCCATTGTTGTCTCTTCCTTTCTCTGGCCGCTGTTGCCGCCGGTTTCCGGTTGGTGGCGGCGGTAGGCGATTGTGTGTGATTGTGTGTGTATTGTGTGGTGTTGTGTGTGTTGTGTGTGTTGTGTGTATTGTGAGTGTGAGTTGTGTGTGTTGTATGCGGTGTGTGCGCTCGAGCCGCGGCGCGTGTGTGCTGTGGTCGTATGGTTCCTATGCTGTGCTGTTTCCCTGTGTTGGATTCTGTTGGGCTTGATTCTGTTGGTTCTGTTGGGCCTGTTATTGGGCCTGGCAGTTGGGTTTAGTAGTGGGCTCTAATTATGGGCTTAATTATTGTGCAGTTGGTTTAATATGAATTAATTTATGTTATTGCAGGGATTTTTGTTGACTGATTTTGTGAAATAAAATACCGTGCAGTAAAAAAAATAATTTAAAAAAAAATCGGTGAAATTTTGGTTGGAATCCGAATTATCGGGTACCCCGGAAATTTTGCCGCCGTACCGCGATGACTCGCTACGAGTGGACGGTGGACGGTGATGACGATGTTCTGAGTCCTAAATTCTATAAATAAATAAAATAAAATAATTATGTAAAATATTTTTGGACTTAAATAATTAGTTGTGATTGGTGTTGGGATGGAAGTTGTATAAAAGGATAAATAATATTGTGGATTATTGAGAATTGTTGACGTCGATTATAAACGACGGGTAGTCTTATAAATAAAGAAGTTGCTGCCAAAATTTTCTAAAATATATTTGTAATCATACATAATTATGTTTTACGTGATATCCCTATTTATGTTCGAGAAATATAATTGCATGATTATGTGTATAATAATAATACGAGTCGGGTTGTCGGATTTGGGTTATTAGGATTTGAGGATATCAAGCATGTCGGTATAACTAATTAGGGTATTCTGTAATTGTAGATCCCAGTCGAGTTGTTCCAGGATCAAAGTCAGTGTGAAAGCTATTAGGGTTTGTAAAGCGTTGCAAGGCAAGTACCCCTGACCATTCTTTTATGGTTCAGTGTATATGAATAGCTAAATGTTTTATTCTCGTAATGGAACAGAAACGTTTTAAGTTACGTATCCCCCATAGTTATAAAATCACTGTTTTCGAATTGTTTTAGGGAGAAGTAACTTCAAAAGGTACCTATCTCGAATAAAATGATTTGCGAACTGGATTTTTATATGTGTGCTGGTTAAATATATGGTTTTGAAAGGAGATAGGTACAAGTGTTTTGAAAACTGGATAAAACGGTCAGATGTGGGATACATTGGGGCCAGAGTAGGCCTATTGAGGTGGCGTAAGAGGCTAATTCGGTTTCGCGCATTATAAAACCGATTAGTCCAGCAGGTCAGAGACCTAGCTAGTCTCTGAGTTCCGGAACAGGTAGATGGGATGGCAGTTAGAGCCGTCTGGTGTTGATAGCCTGATCAGCTGTCTTCACATATCCGCTATGTATCTGATTGGGATTTGTGAATTATATGAAAGCATGATTTATTGATACAGCGGTTTTTATAAAATGATTAGCAAGCTAAAATTGGACTCTGGTATTACGCAGCACATTATAATGTTGTTTTCACAAAGCATGCTAGATAGTGATATCCAGTTACTTTGATTATCATTATGAAATGTTGATATCATGATTACAGCTCTGTTCCCATTATTGTTGTATTATTGTTTTAATCTCTATTCATATTTGGTAGTGCTGAGCGATTATGCTCACCCTTGCAAACTGTTACGTATATTTCGCAGATGCCTAGAAGATCTGTCAGACCGACCCGTGTTCCCGCCCCTTCTGGACCTGGCTACTCTGAGATAGTTTGTATCAGACCATGAGGTCTGAAGAGTTGCTGAATAAAGTTAGTGTGTCGTAGATAGTGAATAAAGAGTTTGTAATAATGAGAAACCTGAATTATACTTGAACCTGGATCGGATCTTGGTTTGGGGTCAAGTTAGTATATTCTAATAATAATAACTCTGTTGTTATAATTTTTGGGTAATTGTGTTTAGTGACGTCAACCCCTGACCCCGGGGTTGAGGCCGTCATAATAGCTATTGGTTGGGACTATGATGCCTTGAACAGAAACAAGAAAAATGAAGGTGACAAAGGAAAAGAAATTGTAGATCAAGATGTTCCAGATGTGCTGAGAAAAGTACATGCACTTTTATTTAAAGCATGTGAGGTTAATTTCAGTGATGTTGAATTGGTCATCAAGCAAGAACTTGCAGATAAAGACGGTGAGAAGAAGGATGCAGAAACCACTCCTACAAAGGATACTAAAAAAGAACCAATAGTCAATCAAGTTATCAAGACACCAACCAAGGATGTAAAAACTGAGAATGCTGGCAGAAAGAAGAAGAATATGAATGGGAAGATAGGTATAAACAAGAACAACAACCATGCCAATGTTGCAGATGCTCCAAGAAAGAAATGTCAAAAATGTGGCTCAACCAACCATCTAACTCACCTTTGTAAAAAGGCTATTAGTGAGCCAAAAGCAGGAGCATGCAAATATAATGAGGCAGTGGATGAGGACCCCTATTCATTTTTTGACAAATTTGATTGCATTCCTTGCAATATAAAAGTGATGACAAGCTATCACAAATTGAGAGTAGATTTCAAAGAAGTTAATCTTGGATTTATAGTTAAAAAGGAAAATGCAAATCAATCAATAAACACTATTCTTTTTGAATCATCAAATTCTACTTCCGCATCCTCTGTGAAAAAGAAGAAAGTACCCAACACTACTTGGGTAGCTAAACACACTTAATCCTCATTGTATGCAGGGTAAAATAAAAATAGGCATATGAAAGGTGATAAGGCCCTGATATCACAATTTGAGGAGATTGCTGGCCCATTGGTAACTTTTGGAGACAACAACAAAGGATTCACAATGGGATATGGCAAGTTGGTTTTAGGAAATGTTATCATAGAAGCTGTAGCACTGGTTGCTGGACTTGAAGTAAATCTTCTAAGTGACAGCCAATTTACTGACAAGGAATTCAAGGTGAATTTTGAAAAAGAAGACTGCTCAATTATCATCAAAAAGACTGGTGAAACTGCTCTGAAAGGAGTAAGAAAAGGAAGTTTGTTTGTGGCACAAGAAACTCTCTCACCTGAATTACAAACAATTAATACATTGGTGAAAAAGGAATTAGTGAGAGACATGCCAAATTTGGAATTTGCTCAAGATAAAGTTTGTGAAGCTTGTCAGAAAGAAAAATGAAAAGGTCCAGTCACAAGAGCAAAACTGTGAATTCCATAAGTGCACCATTGCAACTTATTCACATGGACATGTTTGGACCAGTTAATGTCTTATCTATTTCTAGAAAGAAATATGCACCGGTGATGGTGGATGATTACTCAAGGTATACATATATAGAGTTTATTCATTTAAAGGATGAAACTCCACACATCATTACTGAACACATAAAGGAAGTTGAAAACTAGGTCGAAGAGAAAAACTGTGTAAAAAGATTGAGAAGTGATAATAGCACAAAATGCAGAAATACAGCTTTAAGTGAATTCTACAAAGACAAAGGCATTGTTCAAGAGTTTTCAGCTACAAGAACACCTCAACAAAATGGTGTGGTTAAGAGGAAATACAACCTTAGTTAAAGCTGCCAGAATAATGTTGCAAGATGCAAATATGCCAACATGTTTTTAGGAAGAAGCTGTGAATACTGCATGTTATACTCAAAACAGATATTTGATACAAAGGCATGGCAAAGCACTTTACTCAATTCTATCAAAAAGAAAGCCTATTGTGAAGCATCTGCATGTGTTTGGAAGCAAGTGCTTTGTACTAAAAGATAACTTTGAATATGTGGGAAAATTTGACTAAAGTTTTTGAAGCAATTTTTTTGGGATATTCATTGAAGAGAACTTCCTACAGAGTTTATTATGGAAAATATAGATATGACTTTTGATGACGACAAGTGTTCAGACTTGGAATGCCTTGATGAAAATGAAGCTCTTTGAAGTTTGAAAATCTCAATATTGACTGTGATTCTGAGGATGATGTTGAGATCAACATAGAAAATAGAATGGAATAAGAAATAACTGAAAAAGAGATCCATGGAAATGAAAATTCTAGTCAAGAAAGAATTTCATCTGAGTTTGATGGCACAAACTCAGGGGAGAAAAAGATGGTGGTTCTCCAAGTCATGCTAATGGTGAGAACAATTCTAATCAACAAGATTACACCAAGAAATGGGATAGAAATCACACTACAGATGCAATAATTGGTGATCCCAATGCTGGAGTAAGAACTAGAAGTGCTACTGCAAATGAATGTTTGTATGCATATTTTATGTCTCAAATTGAGCCAAATAAAACTGAAGAGGCCTTGCTTAATCCTGACTGGATAACTACCATGCAGGAAAAATTAAATCAGTTTGAGAAATAAATTTTAGGATTGGTTCATGCACCAAGAAATAGAAGCATTATTGGAACAAAATGGATGTATAGGAACAAGATGGATAAAAATGGAATTGTGATAAGGAACAAAGCAAGACTGGTTGTTAAAGGCTATTTACAAGAAGAAAGAATTGACTATGATGAAACTTTTGCTCCAATTGCAAGACTTGAAACAATAAGAATCTTCATTGTATTTGTTGCACACTCAAACTTTAAGGTGTATCAAATAGATGTGAAGAGTGCATTCCTCAATGGTCAATTGGAAGAGGAAGTCTATGTGTAACAGCCACCTGGCTTTGAAGATCCATAATATCCAGACTTTGTTTATAAATTATTGAAAGCTCTCTATGGTTTAAAGTAAGCACCTAGAGCATGGAATGACACACTATCAGAATTCTTGATCAAACATGAATTTACTAGAGGAACTGAAATGAACAAAAGTATGTGGAGAACTGAGTTCTCGATAAGTCTGAATGACTTCTTGACAAGTCATTTTGAGACTTCTCGATAGAGTTCTCAATAAGTCTTTTTATGACTTCTCGAAGGACTTTTCGACAAGTTTCATTATGACTTCTTGATAAATATTGTAGATATCTTGACATATGTTTATTCATAGAGTTCTCTACAAGTATAAATTTTAAGACATCTCGATAACTTAGAGCTGAAATAATTTAATTCAATAAATTAATTTAGTAAAATACTTTTGATAAAAATTTATTCTAAACTTATTTTGATTTATTCAAATAAAAACTGGAATAACTCAGTCCATTAGGATAAACTGGGTATTTATTCTACATCTCGATAATTTACTATTTAGTTCTCGATAAGAGTCAGGAAAGCGACATCTCGATATGTGTTTACAGATTTACGTGACTTCTCAATAAGCAAATACCAACCGTATATTCCTACTTCTCGATAAGTCACTTCCCTTTTTCAATAAATACCCAGACATCTCGACATAACCTCTCTTTAAGCTTTTGAGATCTCAAGTGACCTAGTTTTTACAAATCTTCATCATTCTCTCTTATTTCAAGTTCTTTCTCTCTATATTTCTTACCCACTTCATCTCAAACACTATCTATGGAAGCCAACAAAATTAGAGCTATTATCCCCTAGGATGGTACCAACTACTTAGCCTTTACAGATGCTAACCAAGCTCCTGACAGCTTCAAATATTTTGTCAAGTTTTTAGCTGAATCCTATATTGCAGGAGCTTTGACTGCCAATCTTATTCTCTACCTGGATGTGCTCAATGACTTTTGGAACTCAGTTGTGGTGGAAACAGTTGTGCATGAGAACCAGGAAGCTTCTTTGGTGGTTAAGTGCTCAATTCAAGGGAAGCAGATGGAGTTTGGTACAAGTGATGTCAACAAAGCACTGGGTATTCCTACAGAAGGCTTAGTGGATGCACCAACAACACAGGAGTTAGTTGAGTTTATGGATTTTCATAAACTACAGTGAAAAGATTGACTTGGCCAGATTGAATAAAAAGCACCTAAGTAGGGAGTGGTCATTTCTTTTTGACTCCATTATGAGGGCATTTACCTGCAGGAAGACTGGATATAACAATATATTCAGTGTAGTACAGAAGCTAGTGTTCTCCATGGCATACAACAAGCCACTCAATGTTGGGGCATTGATCCTAGAAGAACTCAGCACAAGACTCACTATGCCACTGGTAAGCAGAGGTAAATAAATTTTCTTTCTTAGGTTTATTATGTCTACTTTAAATCATAAAGTTGTAGACATACGTTCACTTGATGGTATTGATAAACTAAAATAGGCAATTGTAAATAAGTGTCCAAAATTTTATTCGGGTTACTAATTGCAAAGAATAAGGTGGAGGTAGGCCTCAATCTCACTAACTTTATATTGAAGAGATTTAGAACATATCTTTACCCCATGCCTGATATGGGATCTAGTGCCATATCTAATACGGTTATGGTTCCTATAATTGTGGAAGTACAAACACAGGATAACCAAGATAACCAATAGGGGCCTTCCACAACTGAGGCCATTTCTTCTCTACCATTAGAAGTTAGGGAACCAACCACTTCATCCTCTCAAAAGAGTGGAGTGAGTAAAAAAGAGAAATAATGCACCCCTAACTGTTATTACTGAGAGTGGTGAGGAACAAACCCAAATAGAGCCTCACTTGGTCAGAAAACCAAAGAAGACTAAGAAAGTTGAGTTGATCACTCAAGCAACCACCTCTGCATCTTCCCCAAAGGATGAAGTTGAAATAGAGGTAATTAAATAAACTTTAGAGGCATCCTCTCAACAGGGTGTCACTATTAAATCAAGTATTCTCCCAAATGCAAACTATAAAGAGTCTGCATCCCAACTTGAGCACTCTCAAGTTGGTGAAAGGAAAATTTTGGATGGCATACACAAAGAGGGCACATCAATTGAAACTCCCCCATTTACTCAAGAGGGGTTCCCAACACTCAATTCTAATCTCACAAATCTTATTTCACAAATTTCTTCTTCCTACAATAAAAAACTTGAATCCACATCTCAAGTTTTGCCAAAATCAAGTGACATAATTCATAAAACTGCGCTCACCACCCAGACACAACATTCAGTTGATGAGAGGCTACATGCTGGGGTAGACCTTGATGACACCAACAAAACACAGGGGTTTCATCAGTTTTAACTAAAGACCCTGTGCAAGTTACTCAAGCGCCTTTATGTGTCCAACAATCTTTACAGATTGGCAAAATTGAGGGTAGTACTCCTGAGGGAGAGCTATCTAAACCCTCTCCAATTCAATTGGAGGTTTCTTCAGTAGGAACAACTTTCTCAAAACCCTAGCTGAAATTAAACTATCAATTAAAGCTGGGAGTAAAATTTCCACTGATCCAGTTATTGGGGAGGCAAGTATAGCATATTCAAGTGCCAGTTCTTTGCAAGAAGAACAAGGGTTTGAGACCATGGTACATTGTGGCGCCCTCCAAACCCGGGTCAGAAGTTTGGGGTCCACACACACACACACCTTATTTATAACCTGCTTATAATAATGATAAAGATAATAATAATGATATGCAGTGACCCTACTTACCAACTACCACGGACCGCAACAGGTTAAAGTATGTACACAAGCCAAACACACACTTATATTACAAACCGTTCAAATCCCAACTATTCCAACGCAACACTGAGTATTAAACATTATTACAAACTTTTACAAACTCAAATTATCCCAAAAGAAGCCTACTAGCTTAGCTCGATCAACCTGAACCCCTAGCTCTCGCGCTGGACTGGGGATCCTCGTTACCAACCTGTTCCTTCTTAACTGGAAAAGAATATAAACAACATCGCACAAATGAGCTAACTAGCTCAGCAAGTCACAATGACAAAACTGAGAATAATGATCATCAGGTAAATATGGTTATGATAACAAGTGAACAATGGATTATGATTTAGAATTGGATATTATATTTTCATTTTAAAAAACCAAGGTTAGGCTGCTGATCAGTCACGCACTAACCCCGAGCAAAGCACACAGCACTGCCCTAACTACTGGATCCAAGGCACACATTGGCCTAACTTGACCATTATATGGTCTGACCACGAATCTGGTCCACAATTTATAAAAATAATCCAATTCTACCATAATAACAGAATAAGCAATAATAAATAATAAATAGGATCATTAATAACATTGGACGTTCAATAATAAAAATGGTTTCAATCTGTATAAAAATCAATATGGCATTTCCAAAGCTTGGCTGTTAGGTAGTGAAAGAATTGGATAACAAAAGAATCAGTGTTTCAGGGTTTCAAGGATTTGGTCTTTCAAAGCATAAGATACAATGGTTTGAGTGTGTAAGCAATCTGGTTCAGTGTTTGATAATTAGTTTGTATGTATTTGTGGAGTAGTATCGTACATTTGAGGTTCGTATTTGTGTTAGTGTATACTGAAAATATTTATTTGAAGTATATACATTTATTTCTGGCCAGTTTAATTGAGAATCATTTGAATGTTTACATGTTGTCTAATATTATATATTGTGAACAATCTAGTATCAAATGGGATACAGAATATTAGATTGTTAAATACGGTTATATAATATAATAAGGTTCACAGCACAGGTGGTGTTGGACAATCCACTGGTATGGCTGTAGTATTATTTAGATTAGTTTATATTGACTAATAAATAATGCTAGTATACTTTGTGTATATTGAACAGGATCAAATTTAGAATTGTTCCCTTAATACTGATTAAGAAGGAGAACTAAGATTCCATGTTATTATTAATGCTTAGGTTCTAAATCCGGAAATAGTAATTGACACGTGTATATTATTTACATGCTTTGATTTATATATGAAATAATTCTTTTGAATTATATCATTATATTTTAGGTGATGGAATTATATACATGGTGGATATTATTTATTGAAGGAATCCATGTCCTGATAATATTCGGGTTAATGATATCCCCTTGAAAGCTCAAAAAGATTTAATTATGTGAAACCCTGCAGGTGGAATTTATTCTGGCATAATTAAATAAAGGTTGAGTGGATGATCAAGGATAAAAGATATTAATTAAATAAATTATCAGTAATTTATTTAATTAATGGACATATGATATTTTAAACATGGGGAATTTAATAAGCAAATAATATTGGAACTGAATTAATTAAATTACGGTATTACGAAAGGTAGTGAAAATATTAATTCTTTAGTGGATTGAATTAATATTTAATTACATTGGGCTAGGCTCAAGATGTAATTAGAAGACCCAACCTAATTATCGATGGTCCCTATTGTAGCCTATATATATTCTTATTCTCTTCTTGCTTGGCAATTGTGTGAAAACATATTGTAGCCACCAAGGAGCAAGAAGAGAGGATAACTTGAGAAGACGGAGGCCACACTTCGCTCAAGGGAATTTGGGAATACAATAGAAGAGCGTGGAATCAACCATTAACAAGGTAATCTTCTTTTCGTAATCTTTATCGTAAAACGTAGTAACACCCCAAGTCCGTGGTTCCCAACAAGTGGTATTAGAGCTTCCAGGTTATAACGGTCCAAAACAATCTCAGATGGGCTCCAGAAGTGACCTAGGAAGAGGTAGATGGGCTTGCCCCAGAATGGGCTCAAGGAAAAGGCAGACGGGCATTCCAGTATAGGCCTAGGGGAGCAGATAGCCAGATGGACTTTCAGTATGGGTCGAGGGGGAGCCTGGTCACACTAAAGGAGGCAGAATCGACAGGTGTCAGGCCCGATGTATGAAGGGGGAGATTGTTAGGAGTTGTCCCACATCGCTTGTGGGAGGGGCAGTTTGCTAGAATATAAGCAGCCAGACAACTCCAATTAGTATGAGGCCTTTTGGGAGGTGCCCAAAAATAAACCCGTGCGGGCTCGGCCCAAAGCGGACAATATCATACTAATGTGGAGTTAGGCCTGCTCAGCAAGCCCAACAATTTGGGTATACAACAATCAATGATTTAGAAAGAATCAGGTTTACAGCTCAAGATCAATAACTGGAATCAGGGTTTAGGGTTCAGTGCTTCAAAGCACTTGCAATATAAAACAGGACTATCAATCACTATAATATCTCGAGAAAGTTCAGAATACTTGCCTGGTACTAGCTTACTACACTGCACTTGCTCTCAATCACCACTGTCTTACTCCTTGACTATCTGTTTCCCTTTCTTACGCCTTTCCTCTTCTGCTCACATATCATAAGCATTTATCAATATTTAATTCATATGATTCTATTCGACACATGCTTCTATCTACCCTTCGTTTTACCCAAATCCGATTAACGGATTGAAAGTTACGCAATAAACAAGTAAATATCCAATATGCAGACCGACAGTTAACCAACAAGTCACATATAACACATAACATGTCACATAATAAATGATATATCATTTATAAAGAAGTCTCGGGTCATAAATAGGCTTTCGGATATTTAAAATGATTTTTTAAACATTTTTCGGAATTAAAACAGATCGTTGAATCAATTTCGAAGTAGTAAACAGGGTTCGGTTGGCCAATTCTGGCTTCAAAACAATTTTATAATAATTATCGAGCCTTGAAAACAATTTAAAATAATATTTAAAAGCTCGAAACTATTTTTTGGAATTTTTAAATCATTTTTAAATAATTAAATCTAATTAAATAATTAATCAAAATCAATTAATAATTAAATAAATAAATAAATCAATTAATTTTTAAATTAATTGACTAATTAATCAATTAAAAATTAACTGAAATTAATTAACTAGTTAATTCAGATTTATTTTTGAATTAAATATAATTTTTGGAATTAAAATAATAATTTTTGGAATTTTCAGAAATTAAAATCGAATTTTTATAATAAAAATAAATAGAAAATATGATTTTTGAATATTTTTAAAACAAGAATCCAAAATTTGCAAGTTCTGGAAACCTAAGGGACCTAACTGTTTCTTCCCCAAAAGATAAGGTACTAAACTGAAATTTTACAGGGGGGGTCGCCGGAAAAGTTCTGTATCGCCGGAGAAGACGATCCCGGCGTCCTCACCCCACCAACACCTCCAGATATGATCTACACATCACCAGGAACTTATTCATGCAATCAAAACACATCAATCATCCATGTTCTGGCCGGAAAATGACCAAGAACATTGCCGGTTTCCGGCGAACATCGAAAATCTTCAAAACACAACTACCTTCGATTCACTAATCCTCTGTTAACGAGCTACATACCAATCGATTGCAAATTTTATAAGGAACATAATCCACTATAAATCAATAGCTAATAACCCCTAAATCAAAAAGCCCCAAATTTCAATTGAAAACATTCATACGGGTTATAAACCCTAATTTTAAAATTCGAGAATTAAACCCACTTTTGAGCATTTATTGAACTCCAAATCAGACGTATGACATATGAAAATCATCAGGAAAACAAGCTCTACAACATGCAAGCATCAAATCATACAAACAATCATCCGAACAAAAATTCATATTTTTAATAAAATTAATTCGAAAATAAATAATTTTTCAGAAAATAAACCTTGATTTTTGCAGTGATTTGGAACACAGAATCTGGTAGAACACCTCAAGACCTTCGTTTTGAGTACTCGAGCTTTTCAAACGGACTCCGGTAACACCTCCAATTGTTGGTTTGATTCTCAGAAAGGTTTATGAATATATGAATTTTCTCTGGAAATTTATATAATTACTGACTGCAAATGATTTTTGATACGAAATAAAATACGGTAAAGGCTATTTATAATTACGGAAAATTAGTATCCCGTTGGATCATTCTGGATATAAAACGGTACGTTTATTTGTAAAAACTGATCCAAACGGTATCGGTTTTCGGGATAATTATCCAAATCAGTACAATTTGTACTGCGGTCTTGGTCTCAGCGCCTGGTTACACGTACTACGAGGTGTTAATTGGGATAGTTTAATAAAAAGCTCCCGTTTATCGAAAATGCGAGTTTTATTGATTTACCGAGACGAATATTGTATCGAAAATGTTGCGCCGGGACCCGCGCAAGACAAACCGTAAGCCGGATCGAAAAAGTCGAAGCATAGAATATGCTCGGATTATTACAATTAGGTTAGGAAGGAGTTCTCGGAAGAGTTTAGGGTTCCAAAAACGTAACCACGGATGAAGTCGATTGGTTCCCGTTTTTATAAAATAGATTTTAAATACCCGGAAAAAGATTTTATGAAATTCATATGATTCCTATAAATTCATAAATCAACATAAATATAATTAGGAAGATATGACAATTATCTATATTTTATTTTGGACATAAAAATTAAAATACTCAATTAATAATATTTTTAAACATCCAAACACATTTAACACTTAACAAATAATTCACAGAATAGATACTGAACACATATAATAATTATTTATTAGCAAAAATAATTACACGATATATCCCGGATATTACATCCTTCCCCCCTTAAAAGGATTCTGTCCTCAGAATCTCCTAAGAAAACAAATAAGGGTACTTTTCTCTCATATCACTTTCTAACTCCCAGGTTGACTCTTCAACCTTTGGGTTTCTCCATAACACTCTTACAAGCTTTACCACTTTATTCCTCAATACCTTCTCTCTTTCCTCTAGAATCTCTATCGGATTCTCTACATATGACAAATCTGCCTGAAGCTCTATTGGCTCATATTCTATTACATGCCTGGATTCTGGATTATACTTCTTAAGCATTGATACATGAAAAACATTGTGAATGTGCTCCATGTGCGGAGGTAATGCCAATTCATAAGCTACTTTGCCAACGCGCTTTAGAATCTCAAAAGGTCCGACATATCTTGGGCTCAGCTTTCCTTTCTTTCCAAACCTCGTTAGTCCCTTCCACGGTGATACTTTCAGTAATACCAAGCTTCCTTCTTCGAATTCCATGTCTTTCCTTGACTGGTCTGCATATTTCCTTTGACGGTCATGCGCGGCTAACAATCTCTTTTGGATAATTTCAACAACTTCTTTTGTCTGCTGTACTAGTTCAGGTCCAAGTATTTCCATGTCTTTCCTTGACTGGTCTGCATATTTCCTTTGACGGTCCTGCGCGGCTAACAATCTCTTTTGGATAATTTCAACCACTTCTTTTGTCTGCTGTACTAGTTCAGGTCCAAGTATTTTGCGTTCTCCTACTTCGTCCCAATGCACTGGAGATCTGTATTTGCGTCCATAAAGGGCTTCATAGGGTGGCATCCCAATACTGGCATGATAACTGTTGTTATAAGCAAATTCTACCAGAGGTAAATGCTCGTCCCAACTTCCTTTGAAATCAATAGCACAAACACGTAACATGTCCTCAATCATCTGGATCGTTCTTTCACTTTGGCCGTCCGTCTGTGGGTGGTAGGCTGTACTCATATTCAGTCTTATTCCCAAACATTCTTGAAAACTCTTCCAAAATCTTGAATTAAATCTTGGATCTTGATCAGATACGATAGACACAGGAACTCCATGACGAACTACAATTTCCTTCAGGTACATATGGACCAACTTGTCGAGTGAAAATCTTTCATTTATAGGCAGAAAATGAGCTGATTTAGTAAGTCTATCCACTAGAACCCAAATGGCATCATGATTAGCCCTTGCCCTTGGTAATCCAACTACGAAATCCATGGCAATATGTTCCCACTTCCACTCTGGAATCTCCAGTGGCTATAGCAATCCACTTGGTCTTTGATGTTCGACTTTAACTCTCTGACATGTATAACATCTGCTAATCCATTCCGTAATTTCCCTCTTCATATCTGGCCACCAATAATTTTCCTTTAAATCTCTGTACATTTTGGTACTCCCTTGATGGATTGAATATCTTGAATTATGTGCTTCCTGTAAAATTTCATTCTTCAGCTCCGTCACCGGTGGAATCCAAATTCTTGAAGAAAACCTAAGAATACCTTGATCATCCTTCTGCGTGTACAATTCCTCACCTACCAAACGATTTATATCTTGATCCATTAGATTTTCCTGACACTTCTTTATTTTCCCTAGCAACTCCGGCTGAAAAGTCATACTGTACACTTTTGCTTCATTAGAGCTGCAAATTTTAATCTCCAATTCCAGTTTCTGAAATTCCTTATATATCTCTTCAGGTATTGATAACACATTTAACTTTTCCTTTCGACTCAACGCGTCTGCTACAACGTTGCTTTACCGGGATGATTATTAATCGAGCAGTCGTAATCCTTGATCAATTCTAACCATCTCATTTGCCTCATATTAAGCTCCTTCTGTGTGAATATGTACTTTAAGCTTTTGTGATCCGTGTAAATCTCACACTTTTCTCCATACAGATAATGTCTCCAAATTTTCAAAGCAAAAACTATGGCTACTAGCTCCAAATCATGAGTAGGATATTTCTGTTCATGTGGTTTCAATTGCCTTGACGCATACGCAATCACCTTCTCGTGCTGCATTAGAACGCATCCTAGTCCTTTATGAGAAGCATCGCTATAAATTACAAAATTCCCTTGATCGTCTAGAAGTGACAAAACAGGTGTTGTGATTAATCGTTGCTTCAATTTCTGAAAACTTTCTTCGCACTTGTCATTCCATATAAACTTTTCATTCTTCCGTGTAAGCTTTGTCAATGGTATTGCAATCCTTGAAAAATTTTGAACGAATCGACGATAATATCCCGCTAATCCCAAGAAACTTCTTACCTCGGTGGGTGTTCTCGGTCTTTCCCAGTTTGTAATTGCCTCAATCTTTGTTGGGTCCACTTTGATCCCTTCATTACTGACTATGTGTCCTAAGAACTGAACTTCCTGTAGCCAAAACTCACACTTAGAGAATTTAGCATATAACTTCTTTTTCCTTAAAATCTCCAAAGCTGTTCTCAAATGTTCCGCATGATCCCCTTCCGCCTTTGAATAAATCAAAATATCGTCTATAAACACAATAACGAACTTATCCAAGTATTCCTTGAAAATTCTGTTCATCAGGTCCATAACGCTGTCGGGGCATTGGTCAATCCAAAAGACATCACTAAAAATTCGTAATGTCCATACCTTGTTCTGAAAGCTGTTTTTGGTATATCTTCTGGCTTAATCTTCAGTTGATGATATCCCGATCTTAAGTCAATTTTGGAGAAAAACTTGGCTCCCTTCAGTTGGTCAAATAGATCGTCAATTCTGGGTAACGGAAACTTGTTCTTGATTGTAAGCTTGTTGAACTCCCTATAGTCAATGCACAGTCTCATACTTCCATCTTTCTTCTTGACAAATAATACCGGTGCACCCCACGGGGACACACTGGGTCTGATTACTCCTTTCTCTAACAGCTCTTGCAATTGCTTCGCTAGTTCTTTCATCTCAGCAGGTGCCATTCTATACGGGGCCTTGGATACCGGTTCTGTTCCAGGTGCTAAGTCGATTGCAAACTCAATTTCTCTATCTGGAGGAAGTCCTGGTAACTCGTCGGGAAACACATCTGGAAATTCATTCACTACTGGAATATCTTCAAGTTTCGCTGACTCCTGACTCCTATCAATCACATATGCCACGAAATGCTCGCATCCTTGTCGTAGTAACTTCTTGGCTTGAATCATCATTAAGAACTTCTTTACTTGTTTCTGACCCTTGAACGTTACTATTCTTTCGTCTGGCGTCTTCACCATTACCTTCTTATTTCGACAATCTATCTGGGCATCGTGCTTAGATAACCAATCCATTCCTAAGATAACGTCAAATTCTCCTAACTTAAATGGTATCAAATCTATACAAAACTTACTACCAGAAATCTCAATCTCACAATTCCCACAAACTTGATTAACAGATACTCGTTCTTGATTTGCCAATTCCACAGTCATTATTTCATTTAAATACTCAATTGGACAATTTGACTTACTAACAAAATCTTGTGAAACAAACGATCGAGTTGCTCCCGAATCTATTAACACTTTGGCACATAAAGAATTCACATTAAGCGTACCTGCCATGACATCTGTATCCTGGATAGCATCCTTCACAGACATGTCAAAAACTCTAGACCTTAGAGTCTCATTCACTGCTGGGGTAGACCCCATAATCCTCAATGCATTACTGATTGGGGCTGGCTTCTTGCAATCTCTGGCTATATGTCCTGGCTTCCCACATTTAAAGCACATAAATCCAATGGCTGGAACCTTCACTGCTGGATTCCGGATAGGCTGATCCTTATTTGCTGGCTCTCTTGCTGGCTGATTTTGGCACTCCCTTGAATAGTGCCCTTTCTGATTGCACTTGAAACAAACTACATTCAACTTATTACAAACTCCTCCATGCTTCTTCCCACATACCTAATAATCTGGAAAAGTTAATCTCAACTGATCTGGTTGATTCGCATTAACTGGACGGTTGCCCTGGCCTCCATCGCTTGCATTTTTTCTTGAAAGGCATATGTTAAGCCTATTTGTTTATTCGAGGATTTAACTCAACTCAAATAAGAATATAATAAGTAAATAGTGGATCTATCGTCGGAGAGATCTCACAAAGTAACATCTGTCAAAGGATTAAGAAACATTGTTCATCTACAGACTTGAAGATTCACTGGAAGAAGCTCAAGTAATTGATCAAGCCTCAGTGATATAAATCAAGATTGTAGATTTAACCAAGTGACAGAGATCTCGTCAGGGTATCAATTAATTACAAGAATTTAATCTGAAGAAAATCAAGACTTGGAGAAACATCACAGAAGTTAGTCATTCATGAACCAGACAGTACATCGAGTGTCAACATTCAAGTGGTGAAATGGATTCAGTGATTTTCAGAAGATTGTCAGAAGAGTGGTTGCTGTTCAAGAGTAGTATTAATTCTCTATTAAATAATTAAGTCATTTAAATTAATTAAGAAAATAAATTAAATCTGCAAAGATTAATTTATTGATTAATTGAATTAATTGGTTAATTAATTCTGAATTAATATTATGCATTTTTCAGAAATGATTTTGAATTTATATTCAAAAAGAAAATCAGCAAAACAGATTTGAATTGGTATGACAATTGGATTGTCATACCGAAAGTCCTACCAAGTCTTTCTGGATAGTTCTACCAAGTCATTCTATTGTCCTACCGATAGTCTTTCCAAGTCAAGTAATTGTCCTACCGAAAGTTCTACCAGTTCAAAGGATTGTCTTGCTAGTTCATTTTGGATTGTCTTGCCGAATGCCATGTTGATTCAATTCGAGTGATCTGTTTACTTAAACAAACAGAAGCAGATCATTTTTTCAACACAATTGAATACACAGCCAACCACTGAAGAACACAAAACAAACAGAAGCAGAGAAATTATTGTAAAATTCTCAGAGCATTTATTTCTAGCAGTTATTGTTAAATCCAATCCACTAGAAATTCTTTTATTGTTCTTGTGTAACTATCTAGCGGATCAAAATCCCTAGAACTTAATCTCAAATCGCTTTTAGCATTTGATTCTAATTATTGCAAAAATAGAAAAAGTTCATGTCGAATTTATTCTAAATTTGTGATAATTAATTTGAGATTAATTCCTTGTAACAGATACCATTGTTGTAACACATTTCAAGTTTAATAAAAGTTTTATTTAACTTGAATTTTGTTTCAATTTTTATTCCGCATTTTATTCGATTAAACGGTATAGTTTGTATTCAACCCCCCTTCTACAAACATATTGGGACCTAACAGAAAGAATCAGGTTTACAGCTCAAGATCAATAACTGGAATCAGGGTTTAAGGTTCAGTGCTTCAAAGCACGTGCAATATAAAATAGGACTATCAATCACTATAATATCTCGAGAAAGTTCAGAACACTTGCCTGGTACTAGCTTACTACACTGCACTTGCTCTCAATCACCACTGTCTTACTCCTTGACTATCTGTTTCCCTTTCTTACGCCTTGCCTCTTCTGCTCACATATCATAAGCATCTATCAATATTTAATTCATACGTTCTATTGGACACATGCTTCTATTTACACTTCGTTTTACCCAAATCCGATTAACGGATTGAAAGTTACGCAATAAACAAGTAAATATCCAATATGCAAACCGACAGTTAACCAACAAATCACATATAACACATAACACGTCACATAATCAATGATATATCATTTATAAAAAACTCTCGGGTCATAAATAGGCTTTCGGATATTTAAAATGATTTTTAAAACATTTTTCGGAATTAAAACAGATCGTTGAATCAATTTCGAAGTAGTAAACACGGTTCGGTTGGCCAATTCTGGCTTCAAAACAATTTTATAATAATTATCGAGTCTTGAAAACAATTTAAAATAATATTCTAAAGCTCAAAACTATTTTTCAGAATTTTTAAATCATTTTTAAATAATTAAATCTAATTAAATAATTAATCAAAATCAATTAATAATTAATTAAATCAATTAATTAATTAATTTTCGAATTAATTGACTAATTAATCAATTAAAAATTAACTGAAATTAATTAACTAGTTAATTCAGATTTATTTTTGAATTAAATATAATTTTTAGAATTAAAATAATAATTTTTGGAATTTTTCAGAAATTAAAATCGAATTTTTATAATAAAAATAAATAGGAAATATGATTTTTGAATATTTTTAAAATAGGAATCCAAAATTTGCAAGTTCTGGAAACCTCAGGGACCTAACTGTTTCTTCCCCAAAAGATAAGGTACTAAACTGAAATTTTACAGGGGGGTCGCCGGAAAAGTTCTGTCTCGCCGGAGAAGACGATCCCGGCGTCCTCACCCCACCAACACCTCCAGATACGATCTACACATCACCAGGAACTTATTCATGCAATCAAAACACATCAATCATCCCTGTTCTGGCCGGAAAATGACCAAGAACATTGCCGGTTTCCGGCGAACATCGAAAATCTTCAAAACACAACTCCCTTCGATTCACTAATCCTCTGTTAACGAGCTATATACCAATCGATTGCAAATTTTATAAGGAACATAATCCACTATAAATCAACAGCTAACAACCCCTAAATCAAAAAGCCCCAAATTTCAATTGAAAACATTCATACGGGTTATAAACCCTAATTTTAAAATTCAAGAATTAAACCCACTTTTGAGCATTTATTGAACTCCAAATCAGACGTATGACATATGAAAATCATCAGGAAAACAAGCTCTACAACATGCAAGCATCAAATCATACAAACAATCATCCGAATAAAAATTCATATTTTTAATAAAATTAATTCGAAAATAAATAATTTTTCAGAAAATAAACCTTGATTTCTGCAGTGATTTGGAACACAGAATCTGATAGAACACCTCAAGACCTTCGTTTTGAGTACTCGAGCTTTTCAAACGGACTCCGGTAACACCTCCAATTGTTGGTTTGATTCTCAGAAAGGTTTATGAATATATGAATTTTCTCTGGAAATTTATATAATTACTGACTGCAAATGATTTTTGATACAAAATAAAATAGGGTAAAGGCTATTTATAATTATGGAAAATTAGTATCTCGTTGGATCATTCCGGATATAAAACGGTACGTTTATTTGTAAAAACTGATCCAAACGGTATCGGTTTTCGGGATAATTATCCAAATCAGTACAATTTGTACTGCGGTCTTGGTCTCAGCACCTGGTTACACGTACTACAAGGTGATAATTGGGATAGTTTAATAAAAAGCTCCCGTTTATCGAAAATACGAGTTTTATTGATTTACCGAGACGAATATTGTATCCAAAATGTTGCACCGGGACCCGCGCAGGACAAACCGTACGCCGGATCGAAAAAGTCGAAACATGGAATATGCTCGGAATATTACAATTCGGTTAGGAAGGAGTTCTCGGAAGAGTTTCGGGTTCCAAAAACGTAACCACAGATGACGTCGGTTGGTTCCTGTTTTTATAAAATAGATTTTTAATACCCGGAAAAAGATTTTATGAAATTCATATGATTCCTATAAATTCATAAATCAACATAAAAATAATTAGGAAGATATGACAATTATCTATATTTTATTTTGGACATATAAAAATTAAAATACTCAATTAATAATAATTTTAAACATCCAAACACATTTAACACTTAACAAATAATTCACAGAATAGATACTGAACACATATAATAATTATTTATTAGCAAAAATAATTACACGATATATCCCGGATATTACATACATGACAGTAACCTGGTCAAATCCCCTTCAATTCAAATGGAGGTTCCCATTATTGGTGAACAACACATTGTCACAACCATAGCTCCAACTATGAGTACAACTGTGGCATCTATCACATGTGATGTTCCTCTATCCATACCCTTTACCTTACACACATCTCACCTTACACCTATCCCAAATACATCACATATAACTAACAACCTTTCTACCTCAAACACCCACCCTCAACCTTCACACCTCCTAACTCAATGGCTGCAAGATGCTTAAGCCCAACTAACAACTGTAAATGATCTTTTGGTTGAGAAACTTGCAGGCCTAGCCAATATCACTCAACAACTCCTCACTACATATGTGTCAAACCAAGACTATCGGGAAATATTACTTTCTTATAAGGAGGATGTTGAAGAGCAACAGGAGAAAATTGCAGATGAAGCATATGGTAATATGGATGCATGGCTTTCCAAGGACTTTACCACAACTATGGAGGAGGCTTTAGCAAGGTTTAGAGAAGAATATGTGATAATTTTGGGAAGCAATTTTAAGGTCCTCACTCCCCAATAAATGTATGATGTTGTGACAGAGGTGTACAAAACACAATTGAAGGCCTTTCATCATATTGGAAGAGTTATAGAAAAACTCTGGGAAAGCATTAGGTTGAGGTGAAGAAATTGTTTAATAACAGGATTGATGAGCTGATACCAACATTTCAAACTATCAAGACTAAGTTCAACATGTTTTATGATATACCTCAAGCCCTCTCTCTAACCCCAATGAAAGAAAGTGTGTCTAAGCTAAGGTCTTTCAAAGCTTTGCATGAAGTAATCCAGAAATAAATCACTCAGAACAATGACTCAAAGGTCAGGCTGGATCAACTGTACAAAGCTAGGTTCGAACCTTCATCCTTGGTCATAGAGGAGGTCAAGAATGTTGTGTAGAATTCTTTTGGTACTTTGGCAGACTTAGTTCACACCAACCAATGTCTACCTCCACAAATCCGCAAATCCAGTCTCTACAACAACAAGTCTCACCTCTTCAAGCCTCTAATGATTTTCTTTCAGCTCAAGTCAGTGCTCCTTGGTGCAATCTCAACAACAGGACACTACTAGAAAAAGTAGAATAGACATCGCCTCTTAGACATCGGTTGCTTTTTTGACCGATGTAAAAGGTGTTTTTTACATCGATTTTGGGCAACCGATGTCTTTTGTAGTTATAAACATCAGTATTTTAGCCCAACCGTTGTTATAGGTCTGTTTTAAAAAAATTAATCAACGTGCCTTCCCCGTTTCCCCTCCCTTAGCCAAATATTTCATTCCCTCTTTAAACTCCCCCCATTTTTTACCTTCTGAAATTTTAAGTAGTCATTTCCCCCTCTTCTTTTCTGAACTTTACACTAAAAATCAAAATCAAAATTACACATATGCAGATCTAAACACTTAAAACCAAAATTAAAAAAGAACATATTTCATCTCTCTCGAAGAACAACTCTCTCGAGAGAAAAAAAATCCCTCTCTCTCCAGATTGTGCTCTATGGAAGACTCGCTCGTCTCCTCTCTATATGTTCTCTCTGGTCTCTCTGCTCGCTCTTCTCTCTCTTTCGGTCGGAGTTTGAAAAGGTCGGAGGTTGAATTGGGTACACTCAAATCTAAGTTTAAAGGTTAAAGATGTGAAGACTTAAAGCTCAAATCATATTTTAAAGCTCAAGTCGTAGGTCAATCTTGAAATAAGTAAGCCTGAAACCCTAATTTTTAATTTGGGGATTTCAATTTTAAACCTAGTTTGAATAATTGTTTCAATTGAGCAAGTTAATCTTTTTTTAGTTGAGTAGTTGTTTGAATTTTTTATATACATTTTATATGTATTGTGTGTTAGTGTTATCTAATCTTGTGTAAGAGTCACTGAGTTAATATTAATGTATATATATATATGTATTTATGTGCTTATATTGTATAATTTATCGGCTGATGGGTGGATAGGCATCAGCCCCTACTTCAGTAATTGATTGTGGTCTTGAGGTTTTTGGTGATTTAGCAAAAAAAATTCCTGCATTTTTTTCTATTTTCAGATGTGTAGAATACCTTGACAGCTACATTGAGCTCTATATTTCATGTGTTAGGTCTGTTTGTATTTCTTTATACATAGCACGGGTTTCTCCATTTTTTTATAACAAATATATGCTTGACAATCTAGGTGTGTTAAATTATATCCTCTGAAATTTGCATTTTTTATTTATGTTTAATCTTGATCATTCAGTCTATATGATGTTTGCTTATAGGAATTTACACGTTCAAGTCGAGCTCGCAGGCGGTATTGGGCAAGAAGTTATGCTCGATAGAGACGCTTTACCAAAGCACAGCCTAGCGCTGCTCATCTTGCTTTAGCAGAATAAGTATTATGATTAGATATCTATTTGGATGGTAATATTTCTTTTTCCAGGATGCCTGTGATTTATTCTCTTTCAAATCAATTTACATGAACCAATATTACTCAACTCTAGTTTCATTTTTTTAAAATTTATATACATTTTAAAGCTTAATTAGCAGTTGACTATGCATCTTAAATTATATATGATATTTCTTTTTGACAGATTTACATACCCTTACATCTGGTACATCTTTTACATGCTCCTTTGTAAAATGCTAATAGACTTATTTGTGATTACAACTCTGTTTTTTCAAACAGTTCAAAAGTTCAATGAAGAAGTCGGATTACTTTGCACTATGATTAGGTTTCATCACCGTGGGTATTTTATTTTTTTTTCATATTATTTGTGGTAAATATGAGTGCTTGTTTTCCTTTGCAATCCCTTCATCCTCCTTCCTCTTCCATTTTAAACTACCTGTTACAAATGTATGCTAATTAGTCTAAATAATCTTGAAGAAGATTGAAATGTTATCCAATGGTTTGGTGCAGCTTGAGAACATTGTGAGACTCTTATTGGATCTAGAACCTGAGTTGGATCCTGTGTGGCATTATTTAATATACAGGTAATCACTTCTTAGATATCTTTCCTTTTGGAGTTGCTTATATAGTTTAGCATTATTGTTATTTTTTTCTTGCATCTTAAACTTTGTACAACCTTATTCAGCACTTTTGATGGTTATTTATTCATTACTGCTTACTTATTACTGCAAACAGGAATGCCAAATACTTGCACATCATAGAATTCAAATAAGTTGTTCTTCCAATAACCCAATTTGAGTTTTGTGATAATATGCAGCTAAATAAAATTGTATCTTGGTTTGTCAGTAGATTAATATATTGTATTGTTTACAGAATCAAAGAATTCGAGGTTTGCTTGAAAAGTGCACATTAGATCATAAAACAATGATGGAACAATTGCAAAATGAGATACGTGAAAAAGTTTTGTCTGATGCTAAGTGGAAGCAGGTGCAACAAGATTTGAATGATGTGATAAATGAAACAACTTGTTTACTCTTGCTCTCTCTCTCTGTATATATATATATATATATATATATATATATATATATATATATATATAGTAGTGTAGAAAGTAGTCCATCAATAAAATTTTGCTCTCGTCATCTACTACCACACCAAACGGATGGCGATTATGGTAGTACTTTAGAAGATATAGAGCCGCTAATGTTTCAGATTATAGGTTTGGTTTAGTATCTCCGACTTTATTTTTTGTTTACTTGCTAATACCTTCTGTGGCATATTAGAGGGTTGTGGAATACATAGCTAGGATCTGTGACACTTATTTGGTTTTGAACTACACAAAAAAGCCAAAAAACTCAATAAGAGCTTCACAATATTCTCAAGCTGCACCAAACCATTGAATAACATTTCAATCTTCTACAAGATTATTTAGACTAATTAGCATACATTTGTAAAAAGTGACTTCACAAACACTTTTTGTGATAAGTTTGGAACAACACAAAAAAGCCAACCCCAGTGGCTTGCTCCAGTGTCAGTGTGCCTGAAGAGTACTGTACTTTTTATTTATAAACTAATGTTTTATCCTACAATGAGAATAGGTCTTCACAACATGACCTACAAATCCTAACCTTTGAGTTAGTACCTGAATGGAATGTACTGTTGTCTGTAATGTACAGGGCGTGAAAGTGTTTTGCATGCTATATAATACGTATATATTTATATATTTGTTAATTTTTTTTTTAGACTGTAGGTTATATTTATTCATTTTATTTTAAAAAGTTTGTTGATTTTATTGTTGTCTATATATAAAAAGCATTTGATTGATGCATTAGAGCTACAGGGTTATGCTAAACTAACGGCTTACCTTTTTCAAGGTCAAGCACTAATTTATTCATCTGCTTTCAGGTTCAAACTTGAAGTTTACTCTTACATATATGTATCAACTAATTTCAGAGCCGCACAGATAGCATTATTTTCAAGCTCTTTGGAGAGGATCCCAGTGGAATACCATCTGACCTGCGAAGCCAGGCATGTTTATATATATGCACAACTATATCATTCCACTGATAACTGAAATACTACTATCTACTTGGTGCATATGTAAAATTTACCCTCTTAATTACATCTGGAAGCTTTTGGCCTGGTTAGCAAATACTCCTACGGACATTGAAAGCAGCATCAGACTTGGATGTATCATATTAACTGTCTATCTTCAAATGGAAAAGTCCAGTTGGAAAAAGGTATTTTCTTCACTTGCTTTTTCTTGAAGAAATGGACTAGGCCACCAGTTTTGTTTAAGTTTGGTTTGGTCACGCCTTGGATATAGAATAAAAATATATTGGCTTGAGTTCTTGTAACACCCCCAGATCCGGGGTCAGGGATCCGGGTCGTCACGGTCTTTCTTTCCACAATATCACTTCACTTAATTAACAATAAATAACCTCATGTTGTGACCCCACACTAACACACACCACAACCCGTTATAGTCTCAGAGATGAAATTGAAATAAGTACAAGTCTTTGAATCCACAATTTAAAAGTTATTACAACCCAAAATGATTACTTGATAAGTTTACAATTAATTGCCATTATCTGCCACAAGTTATAATTATACATAATTGATTCCCAAAAGTAGAAGGTCTGATCTACAGATAGATCTACCTTTGCAGCTATAGCAGCTATGATCTCAACGGGAAGGCACGGGGCGCTTCCCACGCTCTTGCGCTGGGTCTGCTGGAGTCTGGCCATATTTCCTAACTGTTGTTATGTGATGAAGAAATAAAGCAAGAGTGAGCATTACAGCTCGCAAGATAATATATAGTGTAAACAATAACGCAAGTATCTAAATGGATAACTTGCTGGAAACCTTTATCAGGTGTAAGATAATTACTTACTGGATATAAGCAAAAACAATGGATGAAGTTACCAAATACTTCGCTATACTTATATCATTTATAAAGCTATTTGAACTACCACTGTTCAAAGTATTATAGGATTCAAAAGGTCATCCCATAGATGAGACCACAAGTTAAGACTTGAATAAATTCAATCTTTGAAATATTATTGAATGAAATAAAGTTACGAGATACTTTATTTAGTCCCGATATATATATCCACATATATATCTCTTAAACATTTCCTGGAACCTCTGTTATGTAAAGTATGAACAGAGTTTGTAACATCCAATGAATTTTGGAAAGGAAAATTTTTTTGGCATAAACCCGATATCTTGCTGATCAGGCAAAGATACCAATA
Source organism: Apium graveolens (assembly GCF_009905375.1). NCBI lineage: Eukaryota > Viridiplantae > Streptophyta > Magnoliopsida > Apiales > Apiaceae > Apium > Apium graveolens. The sequence continues at coordinate 78,897,708 of NC_133657.1, forward strand.
AGTAACCTTTTCTACTAGTAGATGGATGAATCCCCCACCGGTCATCACCCTGGCCACATAAGGACCTTGTGATGGACCGCCACCCGGCCTCTTACACATTGATGGACTGCCACCCAGCCACTTACACTTTGATAGACCGTACCCCGGCCTGTCGCTTATGCCGACTCAATTAGATGGACTTACTTCCCGAACGTTGGGCAAGTAATCAAATTGTTTTCTCAAAACAGCAACCACGTTGCGAATGTAAAACACACCACAGAGCCGGATCCCCCAGGTTTTGAGCGAGTATTTAAATCCCCTTCGAAAGAAGGATCTTAAATATAAAAGAATGAGTTTTGGGATCCGCCCTAACTTTTAGAAATCATTTTGAAGACTCGAAAACATTTTTAAGAATGTTTGGAGTACTGCTGATTTATTAAAATAAATCAGTCCCGATATATTAGAAATATCTGAATATTATTATTTAAATAATATTCTCATAAAGATAATCCTTATAAAAATAATCGAAGTAGAAGTTTTAAAACTCATACTTGAAATGGATATTAAATAACCAAAGATATACTTATATGAAAGTACTATCTTTATTCGAATAATCGAAAATAAGTTTGATTATCGAAACATTATTCTTTAATAAAATAAAGGATATTATTAAATAATAAGCGGAGTCTTAATTGAATGAATATTATAAATAATATTCATTAAATAAAATAAACGGAGTCATACATCCTTAAATGAATATTCAAATAATAATCATTAAATAGAATAAACAGAGTCATATGTCCTCGAATGAATATTCAAATAATATTCATTAAATAAAATAAAGTAATCGAATAAACCTTATTCGATCAATAATTTTGAAAACTATATCCATATATATAAATATATATATATAATATACTCGGGAATATCGACTCCCGGTTTAGAAATATGTTCACCTTGGGGTCCCCTTTACGAAGGGTATATGCAAATTACCGCTTATCTCTAGCATGGGTATTATCAACTGAATCAACAGATATATGTATCAAGATTACGAACCAAGCATGCATATATACCATATCACATGCTACAATATATCGCAAGACTTTGCTAATAACAAATATGCATTTATCACAAGACAATGCATATACATATATACATCACAACAACAGTATAGCGGGTAGAAAACTTGCCTGAGCGACTGGGGGTTACAAATGGCTTGGGACGAGTCTGGTAACCTATAAACAACATATAAGTTGGAATTAAACCAAAGTCACTTATAAATCTATACTTTAACCAATTTAGACTCTAACACTCGCTTTGCGCTTAACGATTCACTTAAGTCGCTCGAGTAACCTCGGCTCCACCATTTTTAATAAATTAACCTTTACAAGTTTTAAGGCGATTCTTTCGCGATGTCTTACCAACTTCCTATTACACTTTACATAAATGTTTCATACTCCAATTAGTCCTTTAAGGTCTTTAACCTATGTTTCAAAGTAAGGCGAGGGGTAATGGTTCGTTCGCGAAACGTCGTTACTTAAAACGGCCGTTTCTCCTAAACCGTACATCGGAATCAAACGAACCACATATCAAAACGAAGCTCGTAACATGAACTATCTAATCATGGCAATGGTCAAAACCTAGCAGGGAGTTCTCGGGTCCTAATGTTAAGAACAAAACAGCCTAAAGTAAATCGGACATTACGACGGCTATGTTTACGCGATTTCCCAAATTTAAAACACTCCAATTCAACCCACAATCAATCCATAATCACAACCCAATAAAAACTCCATCCATACTACATCATAACAGCCCCAACAACTCAACATTAACAATTTATACTTATTCTTAAACTTGAATTTAACTACACTTAAGTTCATTAATCAACAATCCAAGAACTACCACTCCAAAAACTTCACAAAATCAACTAATCTCTACATTTACAACTAGCAAACCTCTCATGAATTATAACAACAAAACTAAACCTAATTACTCAAATAAAGTTAGGGTTTGGAGGGGTTATACCTTCCTTGGAGAGTGGAAAAATCAAGAGAATGGCTTGGAATCACCCTTAAAGTCCTTATCCAAGCTTAATCTAAACAAAACTTCAAGAACAAAAAATTTAGTTCTTGAAAAACACTATTCACCATCTTCTTCCATGATTTTTAGGAAGAGATTGTGAATGATTTAGGAGCTCAAACTTATAGGATATCCATAACTATGCATAAGGAGTCTTGGATAATTACCTTGTGATTTAACAAACCTTGGAACTAGGATTTTGATTTTTCTTTCTTTGGAAAAGAAGAAAAGCCGAGAGCAAGATGAAGAAAATGAAATGATCTTTGTGTTTTGGGTGAAATGATTGTTGGTTGGTTGTTTTTAGCTTGATTTTAGTTAATTACCTTTTTAACCATGAACTTTGTGTGGTTTTAAATCAACCACACCTCTTTCCCCCTTATGTCATGCTTATGTCACCTTGCTATGTCATCATCCCTTACTTTCCCTCTTCTTATTGGTTTGATGACCTCATCATCCCTGACCTCCTTGATTAACTCCTAATTGTTTGCCTAATGACCGCTGATCTGTTATACGGTCCGCTTATCTTTCGTTCTCGTTTCTCGTTTGAGGGATCATACCCGGGATCTTATTACTTAGGTTCCCTTAACCTTTCTCAATACATTACATTCCTTTTTTATGATCCTCTATTAAAATCCTTGAATTTAAATCCTTTTTATCCTGTTACCTTATACTCAATTCTTTCGTTATCTGGTGGATTTTCGGGAAAAAAATCAAAAGGTTCAAATTTGGATTCTGACGATCTTTACATACACTTATATATCATATGGAGTACAAATAAAATCTCAGAATATCCATAAAAGAACCCCTACATAGTGTGGCATGAACAGTTTTCTTATTCAGCAATATCTGCAAAAATACTATTCATAAGGGTTACAAAAAGTTCAAAATTTTGGGGTTATTACAGTCTCCCCTCCTTAAAAGGATTTCATCCCGGAATCAAATAGAAAACAAATGGGGGTACTTTTCTAGCATTGCGCTCTCTAGTTCCCAAGTTGATTCTTCCACATTATGATTCTGCCATAGCACTCTGACTAGCTTGATCACTTTGTTCCGAAGCACCCGCTCCTTCTTATCCATAATCTTTACTGGTTTCTCCACGTAAGTCAGATCTGGTTGCATATCCACATGCTCATACTCCACTATGTGTCTGGCATCCCGATGATACTTCCTTAGCATTGACACATGGAACACATTATGAACTTGTTGTAGGTTCGGGGGTAAGGCTAGCTCGTAAGCCAACTTCCCAATTCGTCTTAGTATCTCAAAAGGTCCAATGTATCTTGGGCTTAGTTTTCCTTTCTTTCCGAATCTCATTAACCCCTTCCAAGGGGATACTTTTAGTAGTACTAAGTCCCCTACTCCATACTCCTTGTCCTTTCGGGCTAGGTCTGCATATTTCTTCTGTCTGTCTTGGGCTGCTACCAGCCGTCCTCTGATGAGATCCACTATGACTTTGGTCCTTTGGACCACTTCGGGTCCGAGCATCTTCCGCTCTCCTACTTCATCCCAGTATAAGGGAGATCGACACATTTTTCCGTACAGGGCCTCATAAGGCGGCATTCCGATGCTAGCATGAAAGCTATTGTTATAAGAAAACTCGATCAACGGCAAGTGATCATCCCAACTTCCTTTAAAGTCTATTGCACAGACTCTCAACATATCCTCTAGTGTCTGGATGGTCCTTTCACTCTGCCCATCCGTCTGGGGATTGTACGCGGTACTCATATTTAACTTGGTCCCCGCACATTCTTGAAAGCTCCTCCAAAATTTGGAGTTGAACCTGGGGTCTCGCTCTGAGACAATGGACGCAGGGACTCCATGTCGCGTCACTATTTCCTTAAGGTAAATGTCCACCAGTCTATCGACTGTGTATCTCTCATTGATAGGAATGAAATGAGCTGACTTTGTCAGTCGGTCTATAATCACCCATATGGCATCATGGTTGGCTTTCGTCCTTGGTAAACCGACAATAAAATCCATGGCTATCTGTTCCCATTTCCATTCGGGAATCTCCAGGGGTCGTAAAAGTCCACTGGGTCTCTGGTGCTCTACCTTTACTTTTTGGCAAGTCAAACATTTGCTTACCCATTCTGCTACGTCCCTCTTCATGTTGGGCCACCAGTAATATTCCTTCAAATATTTATACATCTTGGTGCTTCCCGGGTGAATGGAATATCTTGAACTATGGCTTTCATCCAAAATCTCATCTTTAAGCTCTTGAACGTTCGGAACCCAAATCCTGTAGGAATATGTTAGATATATTTGATAATGTCATGGCTTATATGTTTTATGTTTAGCTTTCAGATCTTGTGTGAACAGGATAGATCAGTACTTAACTGTTGATCAGTACTTATACTGGAAGTCAGGACTTAAGGATATCAGTACTTATATTATCAGGAGATAATCATCAGAAGATAGATATCAGAACTTAAGTGCTGAAGGACAATCAGATAAGGACAGTAGCTGATTAAAGGAAAGAAGATAGAGATAAAACATAAGAAGAGATATGCATGAAGAAGGAATTTCGTGAAGAATGGAATACTTGGAATAAAAGATATCTGATTGATATATTTTAGGAAGCAGAATTATATTCCATATCAATTAGCGATTATCTTGTAACTGTGTAGTATATAAACACAGACATAGGGTTTACACTAAAAGTGTTATCATTATCGAAGTTATTATTCTTTATAACCCTAGCAGCTCTCGTGATATTTGTTCATCACTGAGAGGTAACAGTTCCATATTGTAACAGAGTTTATTGTTTCAATAAAGTTTGTTTTCTGTTACTCAAGTTCTTTAAGTTCGATTTAAGTGTACTATACACTGTATTCACCCCTCTACAGTGTGCGTGTGACCTATCAATTGGTATCAGAGCCTATCTGTTAACTTACATACAGTTAAAGATCCAAACACAATCATGTCGGACACAGAAACTCCAACTAAGCCTACCACAACTGAGGAACCACCAAAGACACAAATTCAGAGTCGGTATGAGACCATCAGAGTCCCCATACTGAGACCATCTGAATATCCCATATGGAAGGTAAGGATGACCATGTTCCTAGAAGCAACAGATCCAGAATACCTGGATAGAATCAAGGAAGGTCCTCACAAACCAACCAAACTCGCTGTTGTAGTTGCAGGTGAAGCAGCAATGACCGTACCAAAGGAGAAGAGTGATTATACTGCTGAGGACATAGCATCAATTGCTAAGGATGCTAAGGTACGACACTTACTGCATAGTGCCATTGATAATGTAATGTCAAACAGGGTAATCAACTGCAAGACTGCTAAGGAGATATGGGATGCTCTGGAAACAAGATGTCAGGGAACTGACACAATTAAGAAGAACAGGAAGACAATACTCACTCAAGAGTATGAACACTTTGACTCAAAGACTAATGAGTCATTGAATGATTTATATGATAGATTTGTCAAACTTTTGAATGATTTTTCATTGGTTGATAAAGAGTATGATCTTGAAGATTCAAACCTTAAGTTCCTGTTAGCTCTTCCTGAATGCTGGGATTTGAAGGCAACGACAATAAGAGACAACTACAATCTTGATGAAACAACTCTTGACGAAATCTATGGAATGCTCAAGACACACGAGCTGGAGATGGAACAAAGAAGCAAGAGGAAAGGAGGAAAGTCAAGGACAGTTGCTCTTAAGGCTGAAGAAGAATTTCCCAAAGCAGCTTCCTCAAAGAAAGACAAGGGTAAAGCTCTTTTCATAAAGTCTGATACTGAGTCATCAAGCTCTGAGAGTGATGATGACTCAGATTCTGAAAGCTTGCCTGAGACTGATGCTGATGAGGAGATGATGAAACTGTGTGCTCTTATGGTGAAAGGAATCACAAAGATTGCATACAGGAAGTTCAGGAAGGGAAAGAAGTTTCCCAGAAAAAGCATAAGTTCTGATAAGAAGAATTTCAGAAGATCTGAAGGAAGAGGAGGAAAGTCTGACAGAGGAGATTACACCAATGTTAAATGCTATAACTGTGGTGAGAAAGACCACATATCTCCTGACTGCAAGAAGGTAAAGGGTGACAAAGGCAAGGCTCTTGTCACAAAGCAGAAAAGCTGGACAGACACCTCAGACTCTGAAAGTGAGGAGAACTATGCATTAATGGCAAATGCTGATAAAGAAAGTGCTGAGAGCAGTTCTGAAGCTGCTAAAACAAAGGTACCTCGGACTACTTATGCTTTTCATACTGATGATATTAATGAGTTGAGAAGATATCTTAAAACCATGTTTATTAGCTATAGAGATCAAACTTTAACATGTGAAAGATTAACTTCTGAAAATCTTGCATATAAGAAAAGAAATGATTTCTTAGAAAAAGAGTAAGTCATATTCCATCAAACTCAGAAGGATAGAGATGATGCTTTTTATGTTAGGGATGAAGTGCTAAAAATGAATGAATCTCTAAAAACTGAGTTAGAAAAGGAAAGAGAGATAATCAGGACTTGGACTAACTCTGGCAGAACAACTCAAAATTTGCTAAGTAGTGAAAATTGGAAAGAGGGCTTAGGTTATGGAGAAAATAAGAATGACAAAGGAACTGAAGAAATTAAGCCTGTTGTTAAGCAAAAGCCAAAGTTAAAACCTGTTAAGTTTGTAACTGTAAAGTCTGATAATGAGAAATCAGAAGTTAAAGAGGAATTAACTTCTGACAAACTAAAACAGGAAAAGACAGCTGAAGTAAACATAGGCTTAATGACAAAGAAGCAGCTTAAGCATAAGCTGAAAGATGTCAAGAATGCAAACAAGGTAAAATCACCTAGGAAAAATAGGAATGGAAAGGAAGGTGTGAATAAAAGCAATAATTATAAACCTGTTCCTGATGCACCTAGGAAAACATGTCATAATTGTGGAAGTTCTAACCATCTGGCTTCTTTTTGCAGGAAAAATAAGAATATTAACTCCTTACCTTCGAAATCAGGAGTTAAGAGTCAGTCAGTTAGATACAAACCACAAAATCCTTATTTTCATTGTGGTAGTTTATGGCATTCCATTTATACTTGTAAGGAATATTATAGTCTGTACTATGATTATTATCAAATAAAACCTTCTTTGAAGAAAGTTTCCATTGTTCCTTCTAGTATAAATTCTGATTCAAAGTCTGATAATGTAAATTCTGATAAGAAAAATGTTAACATAAACTCTGATGCTAAATCTGCTGCAAATGTTAACAAACTTAATAAGACCAAAGGATCCAAGCAAGTCTGGGTCCTTAAAACTAATAATTAGTGGTATTTATGATTGCAGGGCAACAGGAAAAATATTCTAGTCCTGGACAGTGGATGTTTAGGTCATATGACTGGAAATAAGGCCCTGCTATCAAGCTTTGTGGAGAAAGCTGGCCCAAGTGTTTCTTATGGAGATGGCAACATTGGAAAAATATTGGGATATGGCAATATCAATCTTGGGAATGTCATCATTAAAGAAGTAGCTCTGGTCTCAGGACTTAAACACAACCTTCTGAGTATAAGTCAAATCTGTGACAGAGGTTATCATGTTGATTTCTTTGAAGAACACTGTGAAATTGTGAGTAAATCTAAAGGCAAAGTTGTTCTGAAAGGATATAGACGTGGTAACATTTATGAAGCTAAGCTTTCAACAAGTACTGATGGCTCTGCAATCTGTCTGTTAAGTAGAGCATCAATTGAAGAAAGCTGGAATTGGCATAAGAAACTCTCTCATTTAAATTTCAACAATATAAATGAACTGGTCAAGAAAGATCTTGTGAGAGGATTGCCAAACACAGTATTTGCTCCTGATGGTCTTTGTGATTCATGTCAGAAAGTCAAACAAAGAAAATCTTCATTCAAGAGCAAGACTGAATCATCAATTCTTGAGCCTTATCATCTTATACATGTTGATCTATTTGGTCCAGTAAATGTCATGTCTATTGCAAAGAAGAAGTATGCGTTGGTCATAGTGGATGAGTTCACCAGATACGCATGGGTGTATTTCTTGCACACAAAAAGTGAAATTGCATCTATCTTGATTGATCATGTCAAACAGCTGGATAAAATGGTCAAAGATTCTGTGAAAATTTTAAGGAGTGATAATGGCACTGAGTTCAAGAATTTGATAATGGAAGAGTTCTGCAAAAGCCATGGAATAAAGCAGGAATTTTCTGCTCCTGGAACTCCACAGCAAAATGGAGTTGTTGAAAGAAAGAATAGAACTCTCATTGAAGCTGCACGTACAATGCTTGAAGAAGCAAAGCTTCCAACCTATTTCTGGGCTGAAGCTGTGCAGACTGCTTGTTTTACTCAAAATGCAACACTCATTAACAAGCATGGAAAAACACCATATGAGATGGTGAAGAAAAAGAAGCCAAATCTGAAATATTTTCATGTATTTGGATGCAAGTGTTTTGTTCTCAATACTCATCCTGAACAGCTATCAAAGTTTGATCTAAAAGCTGATGAAGGAATCTTTGTTGGATATCCACTTTCCATAAAAGCATTCAGAGTCTATAATTTGAGAACAAAAGTGGTCATGGAATCTATCAATGTCTCTTTTGATGACAAGAAGATCACTGGTCTTAAAGATTTTGTTGACCATGATCAGCTGAGATTTGAAAATGAAGACTCATATTCTGATACTGAAAAACCTGACAGTCTAAGTCCTGATACTACAAACTCTGACGGATTAAACTCTGATGTTATTGAAACTGTGGTGACTACGTTAAAGGAAGATGCACCTATGCAGGGGGAGCATACTCAAGATCCTACCACATCTCAAGAAACATCAGAACATGCATCTGGCTCTTCAAGTTCTGATTCGTCAAGTTCTGATAAGCCAAGTTCTGATAGTGCTGAAGATCTAAATACTGAAACATCCAACTCAGAGAGCATAGTTTCAGGGGGAGCATCAGAAAATGAAAATGAAGATAGCATGGATCATGGGGGAGCATCCAGTTCTAGAGAAAACCTTCCATCTGCAAGGAAGTGGACAAAATCACATACACCTGATTTGATAATTGGAAATCCTGATGCAGGTGTCAGAACTAGAACAGGTACTTCAAATGAGTGTCTATACAATTCTTTTCTCTCTCAGACTGAGCCAAAGAAAGTAGAAGAAGCTCTTCAAGATGCTGATTGGGTGCAAGCAATGCAGGAAGAGTTGAATGAATTTGAAAGAAACAAAGTCTGGACCCTAGTGCCAAGACCAAAGAATAGATCTGTTGTTGGTACAAAGTGGGTATTCAGAAACAAAACTGACAGTGATGGCATAATTACAAGGAATAAGGCAAGGCTGGTTGCAAAAGGATATTCTCAATAGGAGGGAATTGATTATGATGAAACATTTGCACCAGTTGCTAGGTTAGAAGCCATAAGGATATTTTTGGCTTATGCTGCTCACAAAAAGTTTACTGTCTTTCAAATGGATGTGAAAAGTGCTTTTCTCAATGGAGAATTGGAGGAAGAGGTATATGTTGAACAACCTCCAGGTTTTGTAGATACCAAACATTCAGATTATGTCTACAGGCTTGATAAAGCACTTTATGGACTTAAGCAAGCTCCTACAGCATGGTATGAGAGTTTAGCTCAGTTTCTTCTGGAAAGTGGATTCAACAGAGGGACAATAGACAAAACACTGTTCTACCTCAACCATGGAAAGGACTTACTTCTGGTCCAGATTTATGTTGATGATATCATTTTTGGATCTACAAATGACAAACTTTGTAAGAAGTTTGCCAAACTAATGCAGTCAAGATATCAGATGAGTATGATGGGGGAACTTAGCTATTTTCTGGGCCTTCAAGTCAAGCAGAATGAGGAAGGCACTTTTATTTGTCAAACCAAGTACACCAGAAACTTGCTAAAGAAATTTGGAATGCAAGATTGTTCAAGTGCATCCACTCCAATGGCCACTGCAACAAAACTGGATAAGGATACCGGTAAATCAGTAGATATTACTGACTACAGAGGTATGATTGGCTCTCTACTCTATCTAACTGCTAGTAGACCTGATATCATGTATGCTACCTGTCTTTGTGCAAGATTTCAAGCAGATCCAAGAGAACCTCACTTAACAGCTGTAAAAAGAATCTTTAAGTATCTTAAAGGAATAGCTGCTCTGGGATTATGGTATCCTAGAGAATCAGATTTTAAACTAATAGGTTACTCAGATGCAGATTTTGCAGGTTGCAAAATTGACAGGAAAAGCACAAGTGGAAGCTGCCAATTTCTTGGAGGCAGATTGGTTTCTTGGTACAGCAAGAAACAAAAGTCAATTTCCACATCAACTGCAGAAGCAGAGTATATTGCCGCAGGAAGCTGTTGTGCACAGATTCTTTGGATGAAGAATCAGTTACTGGATTATGGGTTAACATATTTCAAAATCCCTATTTACTGTGATAATCAAAGTGCTATTGCTATGACAGGTAATCCAGTTCAACACTCAATGACAAAGCACATCAGCATCAGGTACCACTTCATCAGGGAACATGTGGATGAAGGTACAGTGGAATTGCATTTTGTTCCCACAGATCAACAGTTGGCATATATCTTCACAAAACCATTATGTGAAGCTACTTTTACAAGATTGGTAAATGAACTTGGAATGGTTTCAGGTTCTTTCTCTAAATCTGCTTAGACTTGTTCTGTGTTATCAGACTTTATGCTCAGTATTTACAGAATTAATCTCATTGTGTATTCTGTGCTTAATTGATAAATGTCTTTAAGCACTGACTGTTGTCTGATATATGTTTCTAAACTCTGATACGTGATATGTCTGTTTCAGTAATTATTCAATCCTATGAGGATAACTGTGCTAGATACTGACCAAGTAATCTTCAATAAACAAATGATTCCATGGACGAAGTAATTATTTCAGTGGAAATTTTATGACACTAGCACATTCTGATAATTGAGCTTAGTTAAGTTTACTTTGTATATCTTATTACTAAGTCACAAATTAGAATAATGTTACTCATCTGTTAAGTTCTGATACTAGTAAAACTGCTGAATGTACTAAGTGCTGATAGACCTCTCTTATCAAAAGAAAAAGCAAAAAGATCAAAGATTAAAATCAGGTACTCCTTTGAGATCTAGAGTAAAATTATGGAAGGGACGACCCAAGTGCATTGCTGGTATTAAGTAAATATGCATTAGAAAAGCAAAATATTTTCTTGGTGACTTTTCACACTCTATGATTACTGGAGAAATACTCTGATAATAGCATAAATTCTGATAAACAGTCGTGACTCACTTACACTGAGAAGCCACTGTAAAATAGAATTTCAAAAGATGCATAAAATTAGCACAAAACAGTTGAGGTGGACTCAAGCATGAACTCATTCATCAGTAGGTTTCAGGATAATGACAGCTCTTTAGCAAAATTTTAGTTATGCCTTATTTCTAAGATGTACTGAAGTGAATCAGACTTTACTCTTTGTCTGTTATTTAGCTTAATGCACACACTAATCACTCCATCTGAATGATGAAAATTTCTGTGGTGGTCTATGTTATTTTAGATAACCAGTCATTGTGTCATTTTTGCACAAATTCTGAGGACAAGTTCTAGTTACACGTTCTGATGATTAAGTTCTGACGTTCATAACTAAGAACTTGTATGAGGATTTACTAAGATGAGCATTCCTTTTTCGAGTTAAGAAATTATGTTCTGATGACTGTTAAGTTCTGGTATAGGTCTAAGTTCTGATTTCTCAGTCTAATCCTTTACTTGGCTTATCTTTGAATGAAATTTAATAACAGTCTCAGTTTGTACACACATATGTTGAAGTGGAAGATTAATAGTCACTATGATTAGGATTAATGGTTTTGTACTTGAACAGTCCACTGTTTCTTGTGTCTTGTGCGGTCTAGACCATGATTCCTCTTTCCAATGATTGTTATTCTTTTTCAAAGTCTAGGGAGACGAGGTAGAATTAATTCTACCTGTCAGCATTAAATATCTTTGCGTCTCTTGGCATTCTTTTGCCTATATAAACAACCACTTCACATCAGTCTTTCCATCACAATCTTCTCACACACTTATCCTCCTTCTTCTGTCAAAAACACAATGGTTCGATACAACATGTTTTTGAACACACAAACCTTCACAATGGAGCTCAGTTGTGCCGACTGGCAGCAGGAGTGGCATATAACAGCCATTCCTGAGGAGATCTGGGACTCTGTCCCACAGGAGGTGCTGGCTCACCTTCTATTCTTCGAGATGGATTATCATCGCCATCTGGAGCGCCTGGAGGAGGAAAGGCGGGAAGCTATCCGTCAGCAAGAGTGAATCATACGACTCGCCATCTTGTTCATCGAAGATAGGAAGAGGAAGATGACTTAATCTCGTCTTCTTCCTGTTCTTCTTCATCCTCAGCTTTGTCAGGCTTCTTAGCTAGGACTAAAGCTGTTGATGTTAGGATTAGAAGCTTAGGGAAAATCTTGTATTGATGTAATTTCTATTTCATATATGTATTGACTTGATATATTAATGAAAACTGTTTTTACTTCAAGATTTTGTATCTGAGTTATTTTATCTTGTGTTGTTAAATCCTGCTTGATATTCTGATGACCATTTAAATTTTGTCTTTATTTAAGTTCTGATTCTTAGTCAGCACTTATTCATCGAAATTATCTCGGTCATTTTTAACATGATTCATTTTCAGAATATTAATGTTGCAGTGAAAGATAATTCAATCAGTGCTAACGGTTTAAATTTTGAATTAAAACTGTGTCTCTTGATAAATGGAACGGTTTTTTTCCTTGAAACAAGGCAACTGGGTAAGTAATCATTCCTGTTTTCTCGAGCCCAGTAACTATCCGTTATTACTGCATGTCTGACAGGTGTCCAACGGTAACATTTTTTTTCAGAGTATAAGAACAACAGAGAGAAGATTTCTTTAATCTTTTATTTTCTTTATACTTTATCTCTCTTCTTACTTTTACTCTCTTTCTCATTCTTTCTCACGTTGGTTTTTCATACAGACATTATCTCAAACACCTAACAGGCATACTTGAATCTCAATATTTTTTTTTTCACATGGCACCAAAGGATTTAATCATTGATGGAGCAAAGTTTGTTCCAAACAACTATGCTGCAATTCTTGATCATGCTGAAGCTCCATCTGAATTGCACTTTGTGCAAGATCTTCTTGCACATAGTGAGGTTGGGTACGCCTTAACTCAGCCTGAATTATTTTCAAGTCAACAAGTTCTGCGGTTCTGGAGGACTGGAGTTTTTGATGATGGTGGTAAATGAGGCACTCCCAGTATTATCTTCCAAGTGGGTGATTCATCCTATGTAGTCACTCCTGGTACAGTACGAAGAGCATTACATCTTCCAGAAGATTGTACCTTCTCTATACCAGAGGAATCAGAACTTCGGGGGTTAATGACTGATTTGGGATATGAAAAGAGTCTGACGAAACTTGGACAGTTGAAACGGGCTAATATCAGAAGAGAATGGAGTTTCTTCTTCGATTGCATCACCAAGGCTTTTGGCAACAAGTGTTCAAATTTTGATGCTATTCCCATTATGAGTCAGCACATCGGGTATGCAATTATCAATCAAACTCATTTTGATTTTGCAACTGCTTTAATTGGTTTTATTGGGGATAGGATGACAGAGGATCGAGATGTTGTTTATTTTGCTAGATTCTGTCAACTTATTTATACGTATTGTACTGATGAACCCCAGTTAGTCAGCACTCAAACCCCACCTTTTAAGGTTGCAAAAAGGTACTTTAACGACCTGATAAATGCTGACACAAAGAAATCAATGGTGAGACAATTACAGATTCCTCAGTCTGTGAAACAGATTCTGGTAAATGCTGATCCTGCTACTTACAAATATGTTTACTCAAATGTTCAACCAACTCACCATAACCAAAATCCATCAACCTCAGTACCTACCTCTCATTCTACTCAACCTACCCTCAGAACTTATCTCAAATCCTATCTCTCCACTTCACAGACTGCTCAACCTTCTTCTTCAGCACCTACTGTGAAGCCTACATCCTCTAAGCCAAAGAGAACAAAGACTGTTCCTCAAACACCTCAAAAGAGGAGGAGAATTACTTTGAGAGATGAATCAGATTCTGAGGATCAGATTCCTTCTTCAGAACCTGTGGTAAATGAAGCTGAGAAGGAAACTTCTCAGAAGGATTCTGCAATTGGGGGCTCTAGGCTTCTCAAGAGGCTTAGACGTATGACGGTTCCTGAAACTCCCAAGGAATCCAAATCAACAAGGAGGTACAAGAAACAGAGGGCACAAAGGCCAGTTTCAGATGATGAGGAGGAAGCAGCTATGGAAGGGGATCAGGAATCTCTGATCTCACAAGACAAGGAATTTGCTCCAGTCACTTCTTCTCCACCAACTCCATCTCAGGAACCTGTATCTGACAAGGCTAATTCACCTTCTGTGTCTCTTGTTGATCCAGGCACAAGTGCTGAAATTGATATTCAGAACCTGGTTGTGCCTGAAATACTTTTCTTAGAAGCTCCAACAGCAAATAATCCTTCCACAACACATGTTACTGATGATGTTCAAACTCCTGAGTTATCACTAACACCTTCTTTGCATCAAGATGCTGATGATCAGATTTTAGGTGAGCATCAGGATATGGCTGTTGATCAGAACTTAGTATCAGATCAGCAATTAGAGGATGCTGAAGCCTCCATTGCTACTCACACTGTTGTCTTATCAGAAGATACTGATTCTCTAAGTTCTGATGCTGCAAATGTTGGAGATACTGGTGAGGCTGCTACAACTGTAAATGCTGATGAAGCAGGTCCTTCAGGACATACTCCTCCACTGACTCTTCCTAAGTCTGAACTGGTAAAGGAGTTTGTTATCAGGGATGCACCAGTACCTTGGAGTGAAACTCCTGCAGGTCAGGAGTGGACTAAGGAATGGAACTCAGTTTCATGTGTTCCAAATGCTTTACATCTTGCTGAGCACTTGACTAAAGCTGATGAAATGTTACATTCTGATGATTTGAAAACCCAACTTAGAGTCACTGCATTGAGTACTAAACATCTACAAGGTCTTCATTCCAACACTCATGCAGAGCTACACAAGATTCAGGAGAACTTTATCAAACAGGAACAAGTTTGGAAAATTGATAAGAAAAAGTTCTTCCAACCTACCATTGACAGGGTTGCTTATATTGAGAAAACTCAAGAGAAGCAACAAGCTCAGATTGATCAAATTCTGACAAATCAAGCTTCTCAGCAATCGCAACTTACTGAAATCCAGACCTCAGTGGAATTACTTATCTATCTTTTATTACCTGCTGATGCCAAAAAGGGGGAGAAGGTAATTAAGTCCAAATGCAAAACCAACAAGACACTGCAAGGAAAGGATGATGGAAAAGATGACCAAGGAAACTCTGGAATGGGTAGTGGTCATAGTCAAGGTAGAAGGTTTACATCAAGACAAGCTAGTCACAGAACAAGTTCTGATACTGGGAAAAGAATAAGTTCTGCTGCTGGTAAAAGGATAAGTTCTGATGAACTTCTAGATCTTGATGAGGAAATGTCAAGACAGTTATTTCTTCAAGAAAATCCAGGGATGGACTTGGAAAGTTTAAAGGAAGAAGAAGCCAGACTTAAATCAGAGAAAGTCACATCTAAATATGAAGCTTCTGGTAAAAAGTTACTTCCAAAACCTAAAGGCATTGTGATCAAAGAAAGGATACATACTGAAGAAACTTTGGCTAGATCATAACCACAGATAGATCCAAGATCCAAGGGTAAAGAAAAGGTTGGTGAACCTATCAAGCCTTATGTACCTCCTGAGGAAGAAGAAATTACTGGTGGAAAAGATGATCTTGCTCTAACTTCAAGAAAAGTTCTTAAAACAACCTCTGACATGGCTCAAGTTGTTCAGAGTCAAGAAATTGTAAGTTCTGATATTCAGAAGAAGCAAGTAACCTCTGACACAGCTCAAGTTAACTTGATATCAGAAGTTAGACCAAAGACACTCCTACCAGGATTCACTAAAGCAAAACAGACTCAACCTTTGAAGACTGCTGCAAGTGGTTTTGAAGCAAGAGTAGTTACTGGAAAGGAAGCTAGAGATAAAACTGGATTGGGAAGTGCTGATGAAAGAAGAGTACACAACACTACCAATGATCCAACTTCCTTGAGTGAACCAGGTATTGGAGCAACTCCTGAGAGATTGAATCAACTAGAATCTGTACAGATGGTTTACCATACCTACTTGAAAGAATACATCATGTTGTATTTCATGACAGATGGTAGGGTTTATCATATAAGACAAAATGCCATTCCTTTGAAGTATTTTAAAGAATTGGAGCATGTACTTTTCTTACTTCAAGTGGATGACAGGATAACAGAGACTGCTGCAAACTACTTAAAAGAACAGATTCAGAGACATAAAAGGCTTTATTCTGTTAAGTCTGACAGCAGATATGTTCCAAAGTACAGAGATCACAATGGGGATATTGTTGATATGAAGCCTAATACTGCACAGATCAGAACGTATCTTGGTATTAAGGGACTTGAATTCAATCTTGAATCTGACAAAGCTTATGTCATAAGACTAGACCAGGAGTTAAGGAAAGCAAAGATTAATGATCTCAGAGCTGCAATCTTTCAAACTGGTGAAGATACTGCAGAGCTTAAAGGTGTTAAAAGGAGAATGATTGATGAACTAAGATATGCTGAGAAATGTTTGTTGAAGAACTATCTCAGAACAACTCCTGACATCAGAGAGATCAGAAGTTAATGAAGCCAAGTCGAAGATCTACAACTGCTTAAATTCTGATATTTATACAGATTGAAGTTGTTATCAGAAGTTGAAAGTGGTAAAACTTTAAGGACTGTAAGTTGTAGTTATCTAGTCTATTTCTCATGCATTTGTACTTAATGTTTTTGACATCATCAAATATATGTTTAACTTGTATATTTTGTTAATTTACAAGTTGGGGGAGATTGTTAGATATATTTGATAATGTCATGGCTTATATGTTTTATGTTTAGCTTTCAGATCTTGTGTGAACAGGATAGATCAGTACTTAACTGTTGATCAGTACTTATACTGGAAGTCAGGACTTAAGGATATCAGTACTTATATTATCAGGAGATAATCATCAGAAGATAGATATCAGAACTTAAGTGCTGAAGGACAATCAGATAAGGACAGTAGCTGATTAAAGGAAAGAAGATAGAGATAAAACATAAGAAGAGATATGCATGAAGAAAGAATTCCGTGAAGAATGGAATACTTGGAATAGAAGATATCTGATTGATATATTTTAGGAAGCAGAATTATATTCCATATCAATTAGCGATTATCTTGTAACTGTGTAGTATATAAACACAGACATAGGGTTTACACTAAAAGTGTTATCATTATCGAAGTTATTATTCTTTATAACCCTAGCAGCTCTCGTGATATTTGTTCATCACTGAGAGGTAACAGTTCCATATTGTAACAGAGTTTATTGTTTCAATAAAGTTTGTTTTCTGTTACTCAAGTTCTTTAAGTTCGATTTAAGTGTACTATACACTGTATTCACCCCTCTACAGTGTGCGTGTGACCTATCAGAATACCTCATTATCCCCTTATTGTCTCTCTCAGTATGGATCTCTTCTCCAGTCATTGACTCTCTGCCCTCACTCATTATTCTTTCTTGGCACAATCTAATCTTTTCTAATAACTCTGGCTGCATTGATATCTCAAACAGCTTTTCAGTTCCGGTTCCGGTTACCCTTACTTCTATTTCCATTCTCTCAAAATCCTTTATCAATTCTTCTGAAGTCGTTATCATTCTGAGTCTTTCTTTTCTACTAAGGGCATCAGCCACCACATTGGCTTTCCCCGGGTGATAGAGAATCTCACAATTATAGTCCTTGATTAGCTCTAACCATCTCCTCTGGCGCATGTTGAGCTCTTTCTGCGTAAATATGTACTTGAGGCTCTTATGGTCTGTGAAAATCTCGCACTTCTCTCCATAAAAGTAGTGCCTCCAAATTTTTACGGCAAAAACTATTGCCGCGAGCTCAAGGTCATGAGTAGGATATCTAATCTCGTATTCCTTCAGTTGTCTCGACGCATACGCAATCACTTTACCGTGCTGCATAAGCACACACCCTAATCATTTGTGCGACGCGTCACTATATATCACAAAATCTCCTTTTCCGTCTGGCAATTCCAACACCGGGGCCGTTACCAACCTTTTCTTTAATTCCTGAAAACTGTTCTCGCATTTCTCCGTCCATTCAAACTTCTCTGTCTTACGAGTAAGTCGTGTCAAAGGGGCTGCGATCTTCGCAAAGTCCTGTACAAATCTACGATAGTAGCCGGCCAATCCTATGAAACTCCTTACCTCTGTGGGTGTGGTTGGCATTTCCCAATTTGAGACCGCCTCTATCTTGGAGGGGTCGACCAATACTCCTTCTTTATTGATCACATGTCCTAAAAACTGTACTTCATTCCGCCAGAATTCACACTTCGAGAATTTGGCATATAACTGTTCCTCTCTGAGTATTCCTAGAGCTATCCTCAAATGCTCTGCATGTTCTACCTCAGTCCTTGAGTAGATTAAAATATCATCGATAAAAACTATCACACACTTGTCCAAGTACTTCTTAAATACTCTGTTCATTAAATCCATGAAAGCCGCTGGGGCGTTGGTTAATCCAAAGGACATTACCAAGAACTCATAATGCCCATACCTGGTACGGAACGCTGTCTTGGGAATATCTTCGGGTTTAATCTTTAGTTGGTGATATCCAGTTCTCAGGTCAATCTTGGAAAAATAAACAGCATCCTTTAGTTGGTCGAACAGATCGTCTATTCTAGGTAACGGGTACCTGTTCTTTATGGTTAGCTTGTTCAACTCTCGATAGTCGATGCACAGCCTCATGCTCCCATCTTTCTTCTTAACAAATAACACTGGTGCTCCCCACGGAGACACACTGGGTCTTATCATACCCTTATCCAAGAGTTCCTGCAATTAGGTAGCTAATTCCTTCATTTCTAACGGGGCTAACCGGTAAGGTGCTTTTGAAACTGGCGCCGTCCCTGGGGCCAACTCAATAGCAAATTCAATCACTCTATCGGGTGGTAATCCCGGAAGGTCTTGTGGGAATACGTCTTCAAATTCATTGACTACCGGAATATCTTGTAAGTTGGGCACCTCCTTTTGCGTGTCTACCACATAGGCTAGGTAAGCCTCGTTTCCTTTTCGTAGCATCCTTTTGGCCTGGGCCATGGTCAAAAATTTCTGCGTCTGCCTCTTTCCCCTAAATATGACTTCTTTCTTTCCTGGAATATTCAACTTAATTTTCTTCCCTTTACAGTCTATTTGAGCATCATTGCTAGATATCCAGTCCATTCCCAAAATTATATCAAATTCCCTTAATCTAAAAGGAATCAGATCAACACTGAAAGATTGTTCCCCTATGCCTAACTCACAGGCGGGGTGAATCAGATTAACAAGAATAACTTCATGGTTGGCTATTTCTACTTGTAAGGGCTCTATCAAGGGTTCAGCTTTAAGTCTTAATTTACGCACAAAGTCCCTTGATATAAAAGATTTAGTTGCTCCTGAATCAAATAAAATGTTTGCACTGACTGAATTTAGAGAAAGGGTACCTGCTATCACATCTGAATCTTTCATAGCATCCTGGACTGTCATGTTGAAAGTCCTTGCAGTAGGTGGCTTATTAGAAGCAGCCCTGCTTGCTCCCGAAGCTGCTGGTTTGTTCATTGGGCATTCCCTCTTCCAATGACCCGGGCGTCCACACTGATGACAAGTGGTGGTTGGGCGGGTAATGGGGGTTGGCGAAGTGCACTTGTCCGAATAGTGACCCTCTCGACCACACTTGAAGCAGATTACCGGCTTTCCTTTACACTCCCCAGAATGCATCCTTCCACAAGTGTTACAGGCTGGCAATGGGGGTCGAGACTGGTTGGAATAGGACATTCTTGACTTCTGGCCGCTCTGGCTCACATTTACACTCATTGGCCGCTTAAACCCAATGTTCTTTCCCGGTAGGGACACTGCTCCCCTATTAACTCTAGTTGGGAAGTTCCTTCCTGCGGAACCTCCACCCATGCTCATACTTTTCCTCTTTATTCCCTTCTTCTCTCTTTCCTTCTGCATCTGTTCACTTCCGGCTTCTATAATTGTTGCCTTTTGCACCAGAGTGGCATAATAAGTAAGCTCAAGGATTGCCACCCTATTCTGAATCCACGGTTTCAGTCCCTGCTCAAACCTCCTAGCTTTCTTTTCCTCGGTGCTCACAAACTCCGGCACAAACCTTGATAACTCAGTAAATTTCGCTTCGTACTCTGCTACAGATAAGTTATTCTGCTTTAGCTCCAAAAACTTGAGCTCCATCTGGTTTTCCATAAACCTCGGGAAATATTTTCCCAGAAACAACTGACTGAATCTTTCCCAGGTTATAATAGCATCTGTCTCCATGTTTTTCTTGGCCTCCCACCAGTAGTTAGCCTCTCCTTTCAGATGGTAGGTATCAAATACAGTCTTCTGTGCCTCATCGATACTCAGAATCTCAAAGGATTTCTCCATTTCCTTTAACCATGCCCTTGCCTCAACTGGGTCGGCTGATCCGTGGAACTCAGGGGGCTTAAGGGACTTAAAAGCCCTGAAAGAGTTTGCCACAGCATTATTATTTCCTTGAGGGGGTGGGTTGGGTTGACATTCCAAGTTCTGCCTTAGTAGTTGCATGAACTGGCCCATGGGATCCATGCATGGGTTTGGTATTGGTTGCTCAACCTCAGTTTCTCCTTCCTCAGCCTCTATCTTAAATCCCTCAACATCATATGTCTCCTCCTCCTCTTCATACAGGGAGTCATCCTGTTCAACATAATCCTCGTCTTCCTCTTCACTGTGTTCCTGGTTCCTATCGTCCTGGTTATGGCTTCCCTGGTCCTCAGATCCAGGGTTCGCTCTAGTTCCAATCTTTCTTGGCGGCATGATACTGATAATTATTTGGGGAAATTCAACGTTAGGTCACAATCATACACAACATTGTGCCTTGCACAGCTCTATAATGGGGAGAATGTATCTCGCAATTCCATTATTTTATGACAGTTCTAATAAGAAGTGCAGTAATAATAATGATAAAAACAGTGATCTCGTCACTAAGGAACTGAACTGAAAGGAAACAAATATATACATAATGCGAGAAATATATAGTTTGATCTGGTCAAAAGTATAACAGTGCTACAGCCATCTGTCCCAAAAGTGATACACAATAGTCTATCTATCTAGTCAGAAAAAGGGATGTTATATACAAGTCAACTATCCCGGAAAACTGGCTCTTACTAAGGCCTCGACTAACTAGACAACTAGACTATCCCATCGCCGGTCCTGAATCACACACCGGAGCGGGTCAGCTCCCATACCCTTTCCATCACATGACGGAAGATATAGTCAGCCTTCCGCCTGGAGATCCTACCATGCATGTCCCCCTGGAGCGATCGGAGTCTCGCTCGGGACTCTATCCCCGTCAGCTCCCTCCTCAAGGATCGGGGTATAGTAGCCCTAGTCTCATAAGCTCGGGCACGCCTACCCGCCCTCTCCACATCCAACTCCCTCCTGACCTCATCCAGCCGGGCGTTAGCAACAGCCACTCGGGTCCTCAGTACATCCTGAACATAGCCGTGGGCTAACAAAGACTGCCTATGGGCAGGGTCGAGAGGTGGTGAATCCGGAGCCGCTGGAGGTGCCTCATCGGTCTGCCTAGGCTCGGAAGTATGGGTTTCTGAGCTGTCCTCATAGGGGATCCAAGATAGTGGTGGAGGGGTAGGAGCTCTGACCACCGGGAGTGTGGGTAAAGGGGTACCAGTGTACACTACCATAGCTCCGACACGCTCCTCAGCTACTGGGACCTCATCCGGGTCCTCCTCATCTGAAATAGCAATGACCTCTGTCTCTGACTCTTCTGACGGATCCTCCTCATCCTCCTCCATCTCAGGCTCCTCCTGATCCTCGACATCTAGCAGTGCCTCATCATGCTCACGCTCGAACATCTCAGGGTCCTCTATCTCATGCGCCTATACATTAAATGAGCTAAGTTACTATCATGATACTTATAAGGGTTCTCGTAAGGGTTTTAACTGTCAGCGCTACTTTAAGTAGTCCGACCATGAACTTGGCAAGAGTTCTTATTATCTTTGTGAGTTTATTATTATATCGTCGCATCATCTTTGAGGTTTATAACGCTTAGCTCTGATACCATTTCTGTAACACCCCCAGATCCGGGGTCAGGGATCCGGGTCATCACGGTCTTTCTTTCCACAATATCACTTCACTTAATTAACAATAAATAACCTCATGTTGTGACCCCACACTAACACACACCACAACCGTTATAGACTCAGAGATGAAATTTAAATAAGTACAAGTCTTTGAATCCACAATTTAAAAGTTATTACAACCCAAAATGATTACTTGATAAGTTTACAATTAATTTCCATTATCTACCATAAGTTATAATTATACATAATTGATTCCCAAAAGTAGAAGGTCTGATCTACAGATAGATCTACCTCTGCAGCTATAGCAGCTATGATCTCAACGGGAAGGCGCGGGGCGCTTCCCACGCTCTTGCGCTGGGTCTGCTGGAGTCTGGCCATCTTTCCTAACTGTTGTTGTGTGATGAAGAAATAAAGCAAGAGTGAGCATTACAGCTCGCAAGATAATATATAGTGTAAACAATAACGCAAGTATCTAAATGGATAACTTGCTGGAAACCTTTATCAGGTGTAACATAATTACTTAATGGATATAAGCAAAAACAAGGGATGAAGTTACCAAATACTTCACTATACTTATATCATTTATAAAGCTATTTGAACTACCACTGTTCAAAGTATTATAGGGTTCAAAAGGTCATCCCATAGATGAGACCACAAGTTAAGACTTGAATAGATTCAATCTTTGAAATATTATTGAATGAAATAAAGTTACGAGATACTTTATTTAGTCCCGATATATATATCCACATATATATCTCTTAAACATTGCCTGGAACCTCTGTTATGTAAAGTATGAACAGAGTTTGTAACATCCAATGAATTTTGGAAAGGAAAAGAATTTTGGCATAAACCCGATATCTTGCTGATCAGGCAAAGATACCAATAAGTAACCTTTTCTACTAGTAGATGGATAAATCCCCCACTTGTCATCACACTGGCCACATAAGGACCTTGTGCTGGACCGCCACCCGGCCTCTTACGCGTTGATGGACTGCCACCCAGCCACTTACACTTTGATAGACCGTACCCCGGCCTGTCGCTTATGCCGACTCAATTAGATGGACTTACTTCCCGAACGTTGGGCAAGTAATCAAATTGTTTTCTCAAAACAGCAACCACGTTGCGAATGTAAAATACACCACAGAGCCGGATCCCCCAGGTTTTGAGCGAGTATTTAAATCCCCTTCGAAAGGAGGATCTTAAATATAAAAGAATGAGTTTTGGGATCCGCCCTAACTTTTAGAAATCATTTTGAAGACTCGAAAACATTTTTAAGAATGTTTGGAGTACTGCTGATTTATTAAAATAAATCAGTCCCGATATATTAGAAATATCTGAATATTATTATTTACATAATATTCTCATAAAGATAATCCTTATAAAAATAATCGAAGTAGAAGTTTTAAAACTCATACTTGAAATGGATATTAAATAACCAAAGATATACTTATATGAAAGTACTATCTTTATTCGAATAATCGAAAATAAGTTTGATTATCGAAACATTATTTTTTAATAAAATAAAGGATATTATTAAATAATAAGCGGAGTCTTAATACCTCGAATGAATATTATAAATAATATTCATTAAATAAAATAAACGGAGTAATACATCCTCAAATGAATATTCAAATAATAATCATTAAATAGAATAAACAGAGTCATAAGTCCTCGAATGAATATTCAAATAATATTCATTAAATAAAATAAAGTTATCGAATAAACCTTATTCGATCAATAGTTTTGAAAACTATATCTATATATATAAATATATATATATAATATACTCGGGAACATCGACTCCCGGTTTAGAAATATGTTCACCTTGGGGTCCCCTTTACTAAGGGTATATGCAAATTACCGATTATCTCTAGCATGGGTATTATCAACTGAATCAACAGATATATGTATCAAGATTACGAACCAAGCATGCATATATACCATATCACATGCTACAATATATCGCAAGACTTTGCTAATAACAAATATGCATTTATCACAAGACAATGCATATACATATATACATCACAACAACAGTATAGCGGGTAGAAAACTTGCCTGAGCGACTGGGGGTTACAAATGGCTTGGGACGAGTCTGGTAACCTATAAACAACATATAAGTTGGAATTAAACCAAAGTCACTTATAAATCTATATTTTAACCAATTTAGACTTTAACGCTTACTTTGCGCTTAACGATTCACTTAAGTCGCTCGAGTACCCTCAGCTCCACCATTTTTAATAAATTAACCATTACAAGTTTTAAGGCGATTTTTTCGCGAGTGTCTTACCAACTGCCTATTACACTTTACATAAATGTTTCATACTCCAATTAGTCCTTTAAGATCTTTAACCTATGTTTCAAAGTAAGGCGAGGGGTAATGGTTTGTTCGCGAAACATCGTTACTTAAAACGGTCGTTTCTCCTAAACCGTACATCGGAATCAAATGAACCACATATCAAAACGAAGATCGTAACATGAACTATCTAATCATGCCAATGGTCAAAACCTAGAAGGGAGTTTTCGGGTCCTAATGTTAAGAACAAAACAGCCTAAAGTAAATCGGACATTACGACGGCTATGTTTACGCGATTTCCCTAATTTAAAACACTCCAATTCAACCCACAATCAATCCACAATCACAACCCAATCAAAAATCCATCCATACTACATCATAAAAGCCCCAACAACTCAACATTAACAATTTATACTTATTCTTAAACTTGAATTTAACTACACTTAAGTTCATTAATCAACAATCCAAGAACTACCACTCCAAAAACTTCACAAAATCAACTAATCTCTACATTTCCAACTAGCAAACCTCTCATGAATTATAACAACAAAACTAAACCTAATTAATCAAATAAATTTAGGGTTTGGAGGGGTTATACCTTCCTTGGAGAGTGGAAAAATCAAGAGAATGGCTTGGAATCACCCTTAAAGTCCTTATCCAAGCTTAATCTAAACAAAACTTCAAGAACAAAAAAATTTAGTTCTTGAAAAACACTATTCACCATCTTCTTCCATGATTTTTAGGAAGAGATTGTGAATTATTTAGGAGCTCAAACTTATAGGATATCCATAACTATGCATAAGGAGTCTTGGATAATTACCTTGTGATTTAACAAAGCTTGGAACTAGGATTTTGATTTTTCTTTCTTTGGAAAAGAAGAAAAGCCGAGAGCAAGATGAAGAAAATGAAATGATCTTTGTGTTTTGGGTGAAATGATTGTTGGTTGGTTGTTTTTAGCTTGATTTTGGTTAATTACCTTTTTAACCATGAACTTTGTGTGGTTTTAAATCAACCACACCTCCTTCCCCCTTATGTCATGCTTATGTCACCTTGCTATGTCTTCATCCCTTACTTACCCTCTTCTTATTGGTTTGATGACCTCATCATCCCTGACCTCCTTGATTAACTCATAATTGTTTTCCTAATGGCCGCTGATCTGTTATACGGTTCGCTTATCTTTCGTTCTCGTTTCTCGTTTGAGGGATCATACCCGGGATCTTATTACTTAGGTTCCCTTAACCTTTCTCAATACATTATATTCCTTTTTTATGATCCTCTATTAAAATCCTTGAATTTAAATCCTTTTTATCCTGTTACCTTATACTCAATTCTTTCGATATCTGGTGGATTTTCGGGAAAAAAAATCAAAAGGTTTAAATTTGGATTCTGGCGATCTTTACATACACTTATATATCATATAGAGTACAAATAAAATCTCAGAATATCCATAAAAGAACCCCTACATAGTGTGGCATGAACAGTTTTCTTATTCAGCAATATCTGCAAAAACACTATTCATAAGGGTTACAAAAAGTTCAAAATTTTGGGGTTATTACAGTTCTAGTGTCACTGGTCTTTTAGTTCAGGTCATAATTTTCTTGAAATCTTTGCTTGATTTGTAGTGTCACTAGTCTTAAATCATTTTGTTATTGAATGCAAATTGTAATCCAATTAATGAATTCTTCCTAATATTTTCCTTACATATTTAGGTTTATTTAAAGAATTTGGCACTATAAATTATAGGTCCACTATAAAAATCTTGGGATATCGTACTTCAGGAGTGTCAAATGTTGATTCCTTATTTTGATGTAGGTCCACTATAAATTTGAGCTGATGCAGGAGACCCTGTATCTTACAGTGATTCTGATTGACAGGTTTTTGGCCATTCAACCTGGTTCGGAAGAAGCTCCAACTGGTTGGGATTACAGCTCTTCTTCTCTCCTGCAAGTATGTAGAAGTGGCAGTCCCGGTTATTGAAGATCTTATTGTGA
This sequence comes from Apium graveolens, assembly GCF_009905375.1. Taxonomy (NCBI): domain Eukaryota; kingdom Viridiplantae; phylum Streptophyta; class Magnoliopsida; order Apiales; family Apiaceae; genus Apium; species Apium graveolens. Next base: position 78,924,292 of record NC_133657.1, read on the forward strand.
TCTCTGGAAGGGCATACAATAGAATAGAAGTCCTTGAAATGGTAATTTTAAAACTTGTTTTTGATTTATTTGCTCTGTATATTAAGTATGAGTGTTATCTTATACATTATAAGAGAAGATGTTTAAGTTGTTGCTTATGCTATGACTTAAAATGGTTGATTTTTTTTATAGGATGGAATCAGTGTTTTGAGTTTTGTTGCTCGAACAAAGTCTTGCTCAAGAAACATTTAAACCTAATCATAGGCTACTTGCGTCGGTAAACAATCATAGGCGTTAACTAGAAACTAGTCTTGAGACAGTAAAGTGGCAGGTGAATGTCAGGTTTTTTGGTGTTTTTCTTTGTTTCTGTTATTTTAGGATAGTTATTTGTTACTGTTTTAATATCTTGAAGTATTCTACAACAAAATTAATCCTCTCAGGTCTGTCAAAAACTTATTGTTATCATACGGGACCAGAGGCTACAGGAGCTTTACTAAGGAGTGGGAAGATGCAGAAGAACAAGGGCGTTCCTCAAATGATATTTTACATGCTATTGTCGGTATCAAATTCTTTGTATAAACAGCAGTAGAATATATGGATGGATATGTGTAGTACTTAATATTTGGATTAGATGAATCCGTTGTACAAGATGTTTGAATATTGGTTGTTAGATTAATGGATAATTGGTATTGTGCAGCAATTGGTTTTGGTAGTTCATTGGTTTTTGGAATCTATATTTTTAAAATGTGCATTAATAAAATAGGTATAAACATCAGTACAATGGAAAATGATGTATGTCAAAGCTTAATACATCAGTTCTAGTTGACCATTGACATCAGTAAAAATCGATGTTAAATACTACAGCAAAAGAATCTTAAAATAAAAAACTGATGTTATTAAGCATTATAGACATCAGTTTGTTACAAATAGACATCGGTTACCAATTAAGAACCGATGTCAAAGGTATTGTTAACATCGGTTTTTGATGAAAACTGTTGTTACTGGTACTAGTAACATCAGTTTATTGGTTAAATTGAAAGATTTTGCTTAGCTTACATATATTTAAATTGATAAAAATATCATATTATGATGATATATGAAGATTAGATATGCATGAGAAATTTAATATCAAAAAACAGAAATCGGTTTTAAACAAAGAACTGATGTTATATGTTGTATTTAACACCAGTTTAAAACCGATGTTAAATGGGGGGTCTTTAACATCACCCACGAAGACATTGGATTTTTGCATTCATAGACATCGGTTTTTAGCCAATGTCTATTGACATTTTTCTAGTAGTGGGACATTAAATCCTTGATAGACTCTCGCAAGCATCTTCAAATGCAGAACTCAATTTCTTTGGGAGCTATCATGGGAGCCTTAAATGTGCCGATACCAGAAACTGCTTAATCAGTAAGATCCCAACTCCCTCTATCTTCAATCAATTTTCCTGCTAACCAGACTAAGGGGGAGATGGTAACCAAGCCAAAATCAACTAGCCAAAGCCAAATCACTCCAAGTACTCCAAGTGTTCATGATGTTGGTAAAGACAGACTCCAGTTGGCTTCAGAAGGACCTTGTCTTGACAAGGAGTTCAATGAATTGCTCACAACACTGAGAGTCTCTGTAAATAACAATTATATCACATACAAGAGGACTTTGGTTAAAAATATAAACTTTCTTGATAGGGGAGATAGTGAAAGTTGAAAATTTCAGAGAAAAGAGAATTATAGCTAATGTCAATGATGGTGGTGTAGACAGATGTTTATAGGTGTCTCTCTCAAATCTTCAATCCAAGAGAGCATCTGAGCTGGATGTCATCATAGAGAAAGTCAACAGGGTGATTCTAGAGGACACTCAATTACTTGGGGAGCTTAAAAAGGCACAAATTGCTACATTTCCTGAAGCCTATCTCTAACCAAGTAAAGGGGTGGCCTATATTTGTCCTTCAACCATAAAATGTAAACAATTCATGATTTCCAAATATTGTGTTATGGGAAATTTAATATTAATCATGACATTGAAGACTAACTTAAAGCACAAGAAGATGAAGACTGTTGAAGATGAAGAAATTATCAAGATTCTGAGCAGATATCTGAGAAATGTTGAAACTATATTGCCTAAAGCTCAAATCAACACTAGAGATGACTTGGATGATGATGAGCAGAAGAAAGATGATCAAAAACCTTATGGCTCAAATCCAAGTCAGTCTGGCAGAACAGCTGGAAGCAAGGTAGTGGAGAAGAAAAAAGAAAATGAAGAGAAGAAATAGAGGTATGATATCAAGAGGAAAAAGAAAGATGGAGAGGGAGAAACAAAACAGCAAAAAGTCCAAGGAATCCAAATCACTCAAACCCTTAAACCTACCATTTCAATCACTCAAAAAACCTCCAACCTCAAAGCCTAAATTCATGTACAAACAAAATGCAAACTCCTTACTCAAAATACCAATCACATTCAGTCATGTCACTCTAAAGAAAATCACAAACCTACCTCCATTCAAGCCTCCAATCAAGACTTACTTCAAAACTGTTGGGAGAAACCCAAAGAAAATTTAAGCTAATGATGGAGCTATCTGGAATTGCTTTAATCAAACTAATTTTCTACCTTTATATGGGAGCATAACAGATGATGACTATCACTAATAACTAGCTGAGGAGATAGTCAAAGTTTGGGTTGTTTCTATTAGAGAAGTCAGAATCTACTACTTGGATGGCTCTTTCATTTTGCTAAGCAGAGAAGTGATAAGTGGATTTTATATCTACTTGGAACACTTCATTACAGGCTTAAGTTAGTGTTTTGGACTCAATTTATTGGTATTTTTTATGTGTTTTTGTATTTTTACATTACAGGCAGTAGTTGGATGAATTAATGAGCTTTTCAAGGAAATATGCTAAAAGGAGGTCATATTATGAAGTCAATACCATTCTCATGTTGAAAATCATCTCGATAGCTTCGCGTGTACTATTGAATCATCAAATTCTGATGAATAGAGCTCAAGTTATGGCAAAACGAAGAAATTGCAGTCAAAGAGCAGAAGCCCCGCGCGCTCGCGCCAAGCTCCTTACCAGAATCCTGATTTGAGTCTATTTTGAAGAATTAGAAAGCCCAGGTCGTCCAGAAGCCTATATAAACCAATAATAAGATGTTTTTAATAACAAGGAGCCAAGGGAGAGCATTGAGAAGACCTAAAGAGCACAAGTTGGCTACAGAGAAGAAGAATTTTGTATTCTTCGATATAGTTGATACTTTGGATGCTTGTTTTCGATTTTTCTTTGAACCCTAGTACTCTTATATTATTTATCATATTTTCATTGGAACCCGTGGTGACGATGAATTCAATTATGAACTAATCGTTGTCATGGGGTTCTAGCGGATTTATTTATGGATTTCAATAGATAATTGTTTTATAATCCTTATTGGGTGAATTAGGATTTCCTAGTTTGGTTGTGCTTATTCGTCTTGGATGCGTAGCTAACATCTAAGATTGTTTGTTAATCTCTATTGAAGCGACAGTGAATATAGAGGCTTAGAACTTGACATGCTAGCATAGGTTTATATATGAATTGACATGCATAATTCATGGTTAATTTTAACCATCTTATTCACCCTATGTAATCACAATAGATAACTTGCTCGTAAACCATTATATTTTCAATCTTTATAGACATATAGGGACTACGCATAATTGGTGTATATTCAACTTCTATCTTAATTATGGATGTTTGATAGTAGGGTGTACGTATTACAAAAGTTAGCATATACTAATTTCGTGTTATCTTATTAGTTGTCATCACCATCACATGCTAAGGTTAAAGACATAACTTTGAATGAAGTATTTAATGAAGTTAGAATCCCATGTTTATTCTCATATAAGTAATTCAATCTTAATTCTCTTAATTAATGTTATTTAGTATAATCTCTTAATTAAATCAAAACTCAATTTGTTATTTGTCTTAGCTGTGAACGATAATCATACATTGTTGCATAAGTGCATATTCTAAACTTAACCTAAACCAGTCCCTGTGGGAACGAACTTGACTTATATCGTATACTACTTGTGATCACGTGCGCTTGTGTGTAATTTCGCGTGTGTTTTAGTGTGAACAAGTTTTTGGCGCCGCTGCCGGGGAAATCGGTGTTAAATTTAGTTTATGTGTTTGACATCAGTGGTCTTTAAAGTTCACTGACTTGGATATTTTACTTACTTGTTTACTTTATTTTTGTTTCAGGTACTCTAGAGAGCGTGTACGCGAACGCGTTCTCAATCTCGTAAGGAAACACTAGACAAAGTTGAAGTAGTTAAAGAAGTTTTTGAAGAAGAGGAAAAAGTTAAAGAAGAAGCTATCATTACAATGGGAGAACCAGTAGTTAATCCAAAAGCTTTGATGGATTATTCTCAACCAAAGATCAATGACATTCAGTCTAGCATTGTCAGATCAGATCAGCCATTGCGGATAATACCTTTGAAATCAAGTCTAGCACGATTCAGATGGTGCCGAATTCAGTGCAGTTTGGGGGTTCTCCAACGGAAGATCCCAACATGCACATTAGAGATTTCATCGAGATCTGCGACACCTTCAGGTTCAATAATGTTTCTGAACATGCACATTAGAATATTTTCCAAGTACAAATAATAATATTAAGTCATCATCAACCCGACTATGGATTCATACCCGGGTTGAAGCATTCAAATTTTAACTTAGAATATCTTCTAAGTACAAAAACCATTACAAAGCAAAAAATTAGTTACAATAAATGAAATCAAATTCATAAAAACAGCAATCTGGATTGGACACCAATCCAAACAAATTCAAATTTCACAAAGAATCCAAAATAACAGAGTACGAGAGAATTAATAATTATATGGGCATGGCCCAAACAGCTTTGCAAATCCGGGAACAATCTAGAGGAAATTGGGGTTGGGACTATCAAAGGTTTCCAATTTTCCCTTCCCATGTTCAGTGGCAGGTTCGCGTCAAGGAACTCATAAATAAAGCTTGGCCAGCTTGCCCCGGGATCAGTCTTGACATGGCTCTCGGCTACAACCCAAGCTCTCTGAACATCAGGGGCCCCGGCTTGAGCAACGGCCATGTCATACTCTTCACTTTCCTTGAACTCGGCAATGATAGCTTCTTTGTTCAAATCCTCCTTGACAACCAATTCATCTTTGAGCTTCTCAACCTCCTTTGCAAGACCATCAGCTCGGTCTTCTCCTCTTTGAGCTGCCTATTAATCTAGGAATCAACTGTCTTGAAACCCTCCCGGGCCTCATTCAACTCATTCTTTAGATTGTCTGCCCTATCCTTTTCTGAATTCGTCCTCTTATTGGCCTCCCGGACCTCGTTGAAGGCTATGTCCGAACAGACAGCAGTAGCACTCCTAACCTGAAAGAAACCAAGGAAAAACAGCTAAGTAAAAAGAAACCTACCTGGGTATGAGAAATGACAAATATATATTTACATATCCCCAATGCCCAATAACTTTCTTCAAAGCAGCCGCCATTCTGGATCCCTCCATCTCGTCCCAATCATCATCACCAGGAATGTCCGACATGAAGTTAGCCAAATCTATCAAGGTCTTAGTACCAATCTTCACAGGCTCCCCATCCGGATCCTTTCCCTCCGAGTCACACACAACCCGGCTAGAAACAACAGTCTTTTCCCGGGGAGGCTTGGAAACCAGGACACTCTTCTTTCTCTTGCGAGAAGGCTCTTCATCACCAGGAATTTCTTGAAGGACAGGGTCAATGTTCACAGGGTCGGAACCCAAATTCATCTCATTTTGAGGAGCTAAAGACTCGGGCCCCCTTCGGCATCCGCAGACCCGGATCCAGCACCAGCAATGCTTTTCTTCTTAAAGGCAAGCCCCAGGCTATTGAAGGAAGCAGCATATACAGAGGAAGATATTATAGCAGCAAGATCCGGATTGTAGTGGGGAAAACCTGAAAGAAAAACCAAGTAAAAAAATATTAAGTATAACCAGGTAAGCACGGCATATATGATCCGGATACCAAATCAAAAGAGTAGTCGGGTATACATAAAGCAGAAATCTAAAAGTAAATCAACAAAAAAACTTACACCCAAAATTGAACAGAGTTTTATTGTACAGAAAAGTATCATGTGTAAGCTGAAACTGAGACAGTCACAGAAAGCCCTAATATGCTCAATTGCCTCACCCTCAAGAATAGCTAGGTGGAATTTTTTCTGAATCCCCTCTAGGGTAAAATAGAGGAGGTAGGTCAAGTCCATACCCTTCAACAAGATTATCTTCTCATTCCAGTATTTCAGGGAGGTGAGATGCATAATCGGCTTAGACCTACCCGGACTGTATCCACACTCGGCAGCCCGGAACCGGATCTCAAAAAAGGGCTTTTGGCTTGATTTTGACAAGTAAAAAAGCTGATGGAACAGTTTCAGAGTAGGCTGGAACCCGGTCTTATTACAACAAGGTATGAACCAGGTCATAGACTTGATGCCATTTGGTGTAATCTGTATTGGGGATATCTTATAAACATGCTTACAGAGATGTTTAATAAACATATGATACCTCGGGTTCCACCCGGATCTAAGATGTTCCATCCAAACCGGAACGAATCCATCCGCTAGCCTATGATAGATCCTTTCATGAGGTTCCGTCCATCTTCACTCGATGTCCGGGGTCAACTGGAACGTGGTTTGGACCGCTTTATCCATTTCAGCCAGATCAGTCTCAGCAAAATGGTCCTTCAAAGTATAGTGGTCCCGGCTTATCCAAGAAAGCTCAATCAAGTGTTGCCTGATTGTAGACCCCGGGGTGACCATTGGGCTATTTCTCATACTTGATCCTCATATAATAAACAGAATCATCAACATCCTTAGCCTTGGTCATAAAATGATACTTCACGTCAATCCAGTACCCCTCAGGAGTGAAGGGTATGGATCGATCTGGGAGCTTCTTATACCGAAACTTGCTGATAACCTCGGTTAAAGTCGCCGCAGTTTTACCCATCTCAACTCAGATCTGATCTTTCTCTGAAGCATCTGGATCACTCTCCTGGCTTGAAGAACCCAGGTAGTAATAAAACAGTTTCTTAACAAGTTTCTTGGTCCGGACTATATACCTATTAAAACCATTATGAGTTAGTCTAGATTCCTACAAGTTTTACATTTTTACTAAATGGTCCGGACCAGGCACGTTATGTTAGTTCTACCATAACCTGCCAATTCGGACCGGCAATGCAAGTCCGACCCGGGCATACATCACTAATCCGGATTAGCACTACCCAAAACACTATATTCCTACTTATCAGAAAATAAAACAAAAATCACTTTTCATTCACCCGTACCCTGGTATGCCTCCAAACCTGGGTACAAACATACTACCAGGCTAAATAAGCAAAAACAAACACAAAAACAAATTATACCCGGGAATACACCTACAAACCCGGCTATAAATAAAAACCCTAAACCAATAACAGTTCTAACAAGAATCAAAATAGCAACATATCTCTTTTATATATAATTATACTTGTTCCAACCAAGAACACCAAGAACACAAACACAAAACCCAGAAAATTTGAAGCAAAAACCAACCAAAAACAGTCAGTCCCTTACAGATCTAAAACAATAAACACGAAACGGAACATAAGGCACAAACACTTAGCCAAAATCAACAAAAACAACCTCTACTCCACATCAAATCCGCGGATGGAAAATACACACATGCAAGAAATTGAAGACAAAGTAACGAAAGAATGAAGAAAAGGGACTTACAAGTCGATCGAGCACGAAGAAAGAGAACAGCGACGGTAGCAACGAAGCAACAGAGAAAAAATAAATCCAACCCTTCAAACCTTCAACAAATTTCAGATAAAAATGAGAAATTCGATTGACTGTTGGAGTTCTAGAGAGAATAAAGAATAAAAAAGAAAAAAAGTGAAGGGCCTCGGCTTTTATAGAGGGGTAGGGGGAACTGTCCCTGCCACGTGGTGCACCCCCAGTGGCTAACTCTTCAGTTACGCCCATATATATACATATATATATAAACACAAATTAAAGCCCATAATGATTGTGGGGCGATTTCCAAGGAGCATTAACTGCGAATAATTTAAAACTGAGGGGGGGAATAACTGAAATAATGTTACAACTCCCCCAATTCTTCGGAATTCAAAGCTTCCTACCCGGGTCCTAGCCTCTTGCCCGGATCCCACCATCCTACCTGAATCTGGATTGGTCTCTACAACACAACACCCGGATTGAGAGGCAAGAAAGAAGCAAACATTTTCTAAGACAACCAGTTTCTCCTACTTGAATTCATATTGGTCTCTACAACACCATACCCGGATTGGGGGTAAGAAAGAAGCAAAAAAAATTCGAAGGCAACCAGTTTCTCCTACTTGAATTCAGATTGGTATCTACAATACCACACCTGGATTGAGGCATACCCCACGGCCCACCAAGGAGGGGCACGTAGGAACGTGACGATGACAGTTATCAACAACCAACAGTTGAGACAAGTATGACACGCGTCAGCACACCTTTGGTGTACCCTAAAGGTTATCCTTACCTGGATATGTGTATGAAATCCATCCAAGCCAGGCGTCCTCCACCTCCAACAACGAACGGCCCTGATCTAAAGGTACCAACCCCTAAACCTTACCTTTGGGCTATAAATACCCCAAGGGGGAAGGTTTTAGGGGTTACGCTCTCTTACACACAAATATACACACACAGCCACCTTGCTTTCTTATCTATCTTCATCTTCCCCAAGTGAGTTCTTACTCTCACACCGGAGGAACCGTGGGGCTCAAACCCCCCTCCGGTGTTATTTTGCAGACACCCCACAACAGCTACACCACAACCGTCACGAAGGTTCAGGCTCGACGTCGGAAGGAGAAGCCCCACACACCGGAGTTATCATAAACATTAACATTTTCTTAATCATCATTCTTATCTCCTCCAAGAATATAAGGAATATCATTATTTGAATCTCAAAAAAAGGCATATATCTTTTCCAAAAAACAGGTGATTTGATAAATATTTTCAACAATTGGAGCTCAAGGAACATGCAGGTTCGGGTGGTTTGTGCTAAATAATAAAATTATTTCAGAGGGGGTGGGCTTTTGTCTTATAACAAAGCTTTTATATTATAACACATTGCACGTTGTAGAGTTCATTGCATATCACCAGGATATTTGTTACTATATATATAAATAATGGTTGATTCATCAACACGAAAGCTATTTAGAGAAAACTACGTTACCATTTCAGCTACTTTCTGCAGTGTAACAATTTGTCTAACGGCTTAAGAGGATAAATTGACATTAAAACACAAAAGACAAACATAATCAAGTAATAAAATATTTACAGTTTCAAGTTATATGTTGCATGTAATATAGATTGTAAGCTAGGAACAAACAATAGAGAAGAAGATGGAAATGTATTTTATTAGAACTTTACTAATATAGAGAGAGAGACTTACTATTTATACATCACAGAAGAATGGACCACTAGGCTGACTTAATGCTAACTGCATAACAGATTGACAGCTTACAATTACTAAGTCGGGTCCATGAGTAACCAAGCAACTCTCTCTTAACCTGTGACTCTGAAGCATGACCTATAGTAGCCTTATGTTGAGGCTTAAGGCTCACTAAAGCAGCTATACACTTAGTTAAGCTGTCATCACTCGTAATACTCTACCCCCCCCCACAAGCTTGAGGCAGACAAGGATTGTGTAGACCAAGTTTAAAACAAATATACCAATGAGATGTTCCTCCCAAAACTTTGGTTAGAATGTCAGCTAACTGGAGCTTGGTGGGAATTTTCGGCGGAGAGATGATGCTATCCTGAACCTTCTCACAGATGAAATGACAATCCAGCTCAATATGTTTGGTACGAGCATGTTGAACTGGATTGTTAGCAATATCAATTGCAGCTTGATTGTCAGAGAAAACTTCAACTGCATAAGAAACCGATATCAAAAGATCTGCAAGAAGATACTTGAGCCACATGATTTCAGTATTGATGGAGGCTAAGGCACGATATTCTGCTTCAGCGGTGCTTTGAGATGTCACTGTTTGTTTCTTGGCCTGACAAGAAATAAAAGAAGATCCCAAGAGTAAACAAAACCTTGTGACAGATCGTCCAGAAATAGTACAACCGCCCCAATCACTGTCACAGAAACCACGCAACTGCAAGGGAGTATCAATTGGAAAAATAAACCCATGCCCGCAGTGCATTTTAGATAGCGAAGAATACGAAACAAGGCATCCAAGTGCTTTTCACAGGGAGCATGCATAAATTGGCTTAGCAGGTGAACTGAAAAGCTAATATCAGGTCTCGTGAAGCTAATAAATTGGCCACAACATCTGTATTTGATGCAATTGCATTAGCAAAAGGACTAACTGGTCGGAGAAGCTTTGATGTCCTTGCCTTTGTCTTCTCATCCTGTTCAACAAAGGAGTAGGCCTGGGAAATAGAAGGAAAAGGATTCATCACGAGAATCTGACCTCGAATATTAGAATTACTCTCATGTAGTCCAAGTAAAAATTGCAATAATTTGTATTTTTGATCTCTTTCAACTAACAGCTTATGTGCACCACAAATGCAAGCCACGGCTGGTTCAAAAACAGAATATTCATCCCAGAGACCTTTCAACTTATGAAAATAAACCTCAACCGATTTACTTCCTTACTCAACATTATGAATATCCTTGAGCACTCGAAAAACACGATGTCCACCAGAAAACCGTTCTCGCAATTCATTCCACACCCATTCTGTCGTGGTAACATAATCCAAGCCATCTGAAAAATCATATGTCATGGAATTCAGAATCCATGTGATTACAAGATCATTCACTCGTTCCCATTGAGCACACAACAGAGATTTCGTATCAGGATTTAGATAATCTCCATTAACCAACACAAACTTATTGCGAGCATTAAGAGCTATTTGCATAGATCTGCTCCAAGATGCGTAGTTATCTAGACTTGTGAGCTTTTTAGCAAGCAACAACAAGCCTGGATGATCACTGTTATGAATGAACAATGGATGTGCATTGTTGTCGACAGCCATATCGCTATACAAATTCAGTGAGACTGTTTCTTTCTCATGTTCATCTTCAGTAATAGTATTGTTATGACTACTTCATGTTCAACTTCAGTAATAGTATTGTTAGACTACTTGACGATGACTCATGAACAGTATTAATAAGTACATGTTTCAACATGACTGAAAGCAGATTTAGAACAAAATTGCGTAAACTTGTTTTACAAAACAAGTCTAAATGACGTAATAATTGTTCGTAAAATGAATCTCAAGATGTAAAATCAATCGATCTAGAGTGTCATCTATGAATCAAACGATTAAACAATGAAAAACTTGCGGGAAAAAGAAAAAACCTGTTAGGGTTTCGAAGCTTCGTTAATGACAAAAATGAACAAAACAACAATTCATCTCAATCGAATACTCAAAACAAAGCAAGAACGATATCATTAGGATCGAATCGGTCATGTTTTGCTCTGATACCATAAAAGATTTACAACTTCAAGCTATATGTTGTATGTAATATAGATTGTAAGCTAAGAACAAACAATAGAAAAGTAGATGGAAATGCATTTTATTAGAACTGAATTACTAATACAGAATTACTAATACAGAGAGTAGGACTTGCTATTTATACATCATGGAAGAATGGACCACTAGGCTGACTTAATGCTAACTGAATAACAAAATGATAGCCGGCAATTACTAAGTCACGTCCATGAGTAACCAAGCAACTCTCTCTTAACATGTGACTCCAAGCATAACCTATAGTAGCCTTATGATGAGGCTTAAGGCTCTAGTGAGCAGCTATACACTTAGTTGAGTTGTCATCACTGGTAATAAGTAAAGACACTGGTAAAAGTAATGGTTTGCTCAAAAAGCCAAACCATAACCATAAGTGTTATTATCATTATCATTTAATTTTGTTTTTCATATACAGCTCCAAACAACTTAACTATCTGCTCCACAGACCCCTGCTCCAACTTGGAATACTGGTCACTCGATGTGTTCAGAAACTGGATAGTTCAAAAGTAAACAACTTTGTCATTGCAGCTACTCCCTTGGCAACCAACATGTCCATGCTCACTTCTGATTTGGCTTTTTAATCAAAGATTTCCTGAGCCTCAATGATACTGTGCTGACTGACAAGTGTTCATTCCAGAAAAAGAAAAAAAGAAGTATAAGTTTTAAGAAAAACAAAGAAAAACTATATTGGAACTTTATGAGAAATATGATCATTGACTAGGCTTACTGCTCATCTTTAGTTATCCGATAATATTTTTCTGCATGTTGACGCTGACCAATAAGTTGAGCAAATCTCTCATCGTGTGTTATTACTATAAGTTGAAAATTCTCCTGACCTTTTCTGTCCTCCATAATTCTACACAAGTTCAACAATAAAATGCTAGCTCAGAATCACATAAAACAAAGATATGCATAGTTGCGGGGTTAATACCTTAGAAGAGCTGCAGCAAGACTCTCGGCATTGGGGCCATCTAGATTTGTAGTTGGTTCATCTAGAGCTAGTATTCCACAATTGAGGCAAAAAGTTTCAGCTAGTGCCAACCGTATGATAAGTGAGGCAAGAACCTGAAACCAAGATAACATATAGAGGGGCCAAATCCAAAGTATTGGTGAATAGAATCATCTTAGAACTTTGTTACAAACAGGTAATGTAGTAGAGAAAAATCCAGCCAATTCTATCATCACTAACCTTTTGACCTGCACTACACCTGCCACGCATCTCTAGTTCAGCATCACCAGTTTGCATTAAAAGCTGAATAGTCATACATCCACAGAGTTTATATGTGCAGGTCTTTATAAAGAAATTCTACTAAAAAATTTAGACACCTCAAAAAAAAAGAGTAAGAGAGAAAAAAGGACCACGTCTTCAAACCTTGTAGCTGTAAGAGCGAGTACCGGCCCCTTCAGAATCGGAATGAATACTAATATAATCAATATCTTGACCTCTGTAAGTTTGCTGCCACAACTCCCGTATAATCTTGTTTATCTCTTCCATTTTCATTGAGTGGAAGCGCATGAGAGCTCTAGAATAGTAGAGATAGAGGATAGACAGGGGCAAATAAATAAACCGCATAAGCTATAAGATAGACAACACATAGAAACACAAGTACAAAACTAAAACATCAGTGTAATCCACTATCATATGCAACACGTCAATCCTCATACAACAATCATTTATATACTTGTAGAGTTGTATGCCTATGGTGTATATATTTACAGCCTTCTGCACGAAACCTAATAAAGAGACTGAGAGCGTCTAACATAATAAAGTCGACACCATTCTATTCCAAAAATTGAGTAAGATAAAAACTTGTACAGGGAGCTTACTTGTCAAGAGCACTATAATATCTATCCAGATCCTTGTTAGCCATCTCAGTTGTCTGTGGAAAGCATTTAACTTATTACCAAAATTAAAATGAGTGACTAAAAAAATCTCATGAAGGTTGTGCTTCACCTTGAGCTGGATCATTTGATCAAAATAACGCTTGTCAATGTCCTTGTACTGTGCTTGCTTAAGATCAATTTTGTTTTTCGAAATGTTGCTTTGATAAACCGAAACTGTACCAATGCACCTGTTTAACTGCAAAATTTAACCAAAATTCAAATGTCGGACTGCTTTCATAATGAAAAGATAGAGTAACATGACATCAATTACTGCAAATTACACTACCTCTGAAGAAAACCTGTCTCTTTCTTGTTTAAGTTTGTCAAGCTCAGTTTCAAATTTGAAAACTCCGCCCATTTTCACAATTTCCTCTTCCATGAGGTTGATCTCGGAAGTAAGGTCATCTATCCTTTGTGCTGTTCTCCTGTAGTTCAAATTGTCTTCGATATTTCTTTTTAGTTCCTGTTGATTCTGTAACAACTGATTACTTTTTGCAAGTTCAGCTGAAATCTCTTGTACCCTGGTATCATAACCTTGGAGCTGAGAATCCAGGACTGCCTTCTTCTCTGACACAACCTTTAACATTTCCCGCTTCTTTAATTCATTATACCTAGTTTAACAGACTGTCTGATCAACACCATCTATGTAAGAAAAATACTAACTCATCATGAGAACATAACATACTCTTTAATCTTTGAGTTCTGATTCAGAAGTGTCCTAAACTCCATTTCGTAATTCTTTACACGTGTATCTTGTTCCTCATATCGTCTCTCAAGCCTTTCTTTTAAAACATTGTGGTCATTGAGCAACTTCTCTTTCTCTGCATGTAAAGGACCAAGTGCCTCTGACACATGCTAAAGAGAACAAAGCAAACATTAAAAGAACTGCATCAGCAATAATACGAGCTAAGAGCCTTGACCACTGATACAACCAGTATAAAACGTTAATATAAGAAGTATATTTATTTAATCAACAAAAGCATAAAAGATAGAAAATCAGAAACATAAAATTTTGCAAATTTATGCATCATTCAATATACACTCAAGCAGATAAAAAGAAATTCAACATACATATGCACACACACACGAATGAATGAATAATCAGTAAAAAAACTAATTCAATCTAAAGTGATAACATCTTGATAGGTACAAAAAAAATTATCAAACAGGAGAAAAAGAAACCAGTTGTATAAACTGCTCAGCCTCAAGGCCCTCAACAGATCAACACAGGTGTATGTACATAATTAACAGATGAAGAAGAACTGTATGTTGTTAAAAAAAATAAAGTACTCAATGGATTCATAAAAAAATACAGTTTATAGATACTGGTGAAAATTTGGTAAAAACAAGAACAAAATTTTAGAAAATAAGATTTCATTTTTACTAGGGCTTTGCACTACAAAAAGTTGGTGATTTTCACCTTAGATAGCAAAACATGGTAACAACATCCTCGTTGATAAATACAAGTAAAGTAAAAGGAAATCAGAACTAAGGTGCAAGCTTAATCACTCTCCGTACCTTCTCTTCAAGAATGATTTGTGTGCGTTCCTCTTCCAGTTGATCCAACTCTGCCTCTATCTTCTTCAGTTCAGTCAAAGCATTAGTTGCTTTCAACTTCTCCTCCCTTGCATCAGCCCATCTCAATCGCAAACGAGAGAGATCTCCTTCCATCTCAGATTGTTTTTCATGCAATCTCTCCAGTTCATTACGTAGATTATCGCTGGTTGCCAAATAGCATAAAAATTACATGCCAGTTACTAAGTCTTCATTAATGAGAAACAAAAGCTGGAAATAGTACAGCTTCTACATAAACATATTAAAGATTTATACATTTTACTCTGCAAAGTATTTATCTCAGACTTAATTTCCTCCATAGATTTGGTATCTTGACCTTGGATAGCAAACTTGGCTTTTAAATCATCAACTTCCTTCTGTACAGTCTGTATATCCTGGAAAATTCTATCAGCTGTTTCTATAGGCTGCACCAAAGCTTCAACAGAGTCCTTATCAGCCTTTATGTGAGCTAAAACACCCAGTACCTGTCAAATAATGATGATTCAGTAAAAAGGAGAAGTCTTCAGCTGCACAATAAATGTGACTATTTTTTAAAATGACAGAACTATGACCAGCTATCTAATAATAATAATTATTATTATTATTATTATTATTATTATTAATTGTTATTATTATTATTATTGTTATTATTATTATTATTTATTATTACAATTATCACCATCATCATCATCATCATCATCATCATATTATTATTATTTCAGTAACAACACATAATAAGACCTGCAAATTTTAATAAAAATTGTTTCTAGGTGGCACTGCTTGGTAGTTGATGGTCAATACTAAAAAGAAGGATGAATACACAGATTTGCATCACACTTTTGCAGTGCATAGTTTAAACTTTACAAGGGCCATTGTGCTTGGGGTAGACTGCAATATCCGGTCATAAAATCCAAGATCTGATTCTAAAATGAGTCTTGATTAGTAAAAAGAGTAAGACTAAGTGGTTCTCCAAAGATTTGAACTATGAAAGAACACCTTAATTAGGAAAAGGACTAACTGGTTCTCTAAATTTTTCAGCAACCTTAATTAGTTAAAAGACCAACTGGTTTCTAAATTTTTCAGCAACACGATGCACATGCTAACACTTTATATCCAATATGAAAACATCAGAATTTCTAGAGTTTTCAATGGTTGAAGTTTGTCTTATTGCTACAGGGTAATCTTCAACAGTATACCATAATTAAGTAAACTGTAAAAGATTAACTAATTCTCTGAATAAATCAGCAAAACTGTTAAAATTTTATGTTTTGATATTTAAACTTGAATACATTTCAATAATTGGTTATATGTTGACTAAATATTTAGGATAATGGTTTATGGCTAAATTTGATTTAATTTTGAATTATAGTTGTAGTGTTTTTAGGAGAGATAAAATTTTTTGGTTATGTATTGGCTTATATTAAGGCCACCAAATGATCATAATAAAATATGCACTACATACGTTATATTTTTTTTCCTCCTAATATAGACACCTACACACCTATAAGCTATAAACCTTACGTACACAACCCTCAAAAACCTAACATGGTATAGAGGTTTATTCTTAAGGGACCTGTTTGCTGAAAAACACCATATCCAAACACTACAATCACACAACTATGAACATCCATAGCCATAATCAAAATACATGACTGACAAGCCTAAAATCACAACACATAAACATAACACATGTCATGACCTATAACTATAACCCCATTACTATAATACATACCATGACTGAGAAGTCTAAAATCATAACATATCATGGCATACAAAAAAATATAACCCAAAATCACATTCATGAAAATGAAAATGAATGGAGACAACTGCAATCTACGAGGAGTACGCACAAGAACAACATGTTTTGTAATACAAAAGGAGATGATAAAGATGTCCAAGAAATGAGAGGCTGCAAGTCAAGAGGAGCTTATAATTTTTTTGATAAAAATTAACTATCAAAACAAGGAGGAGTGTTAGAATTTTATGTTCTGATATTTAAATTTAAATATACTTTAATAACTGGTTATATGTTGACCAAATCTTTAGGATAATAGTTTATGGTTAGATTTGATTTAATTTTGAATTATAGTTGTAGTGTTTTTAGGAGAGATAAGATTTTTTTGTTTATGTATTGGCTTTTATTGAGGCCACCAGATGATTATAATAAAATATGCACTACATATGTTATATTTTCTTTCTCCTGATATGGACACCTACACACCTATATCCCTAGCTACATACACAACCCTAAAAAACTAACAAAAATAATGCACATGCTAACACTTATGAAAACAGCACACTATCATGTAAAAGCTAGAGTTTGGAACGGTTAAAGTGTGTTCCTGTTTGCCTACAGAGTACATGCGTTAATTAGTTTAGTCATTTGATTACCCCAAACCCGCTTTGGTGACGTCATACTTTTCACGTACGTAATTACCATGGCCTTACTAACTGCCCGGTCCGCACATCGAGATTGTATGAAGCATGACTATGTTATAGTTGAAAATGTGAAGCAACAAATCAGATCTTAAAGAATGTAAAATGTGATGCAGGGTATTTTGGTAACATGTTACTGTAAAATTGCATAGTTGTGGATATATGATGAATTCAGTCGTGTTCTGGTAGAGGACAAAATTTCCGAATTAGAGTGTCAAATTAGGGTATAATGGCATCTCAAGAAGAAGAATAAATAAGTGCGTCCTAAGTTGTCGGAGGTTTAAACTTGATGCTTCCTCTTCGTTCAGCTTTAATATCGGGCATATTTACTTATATGTGGCGGGCAAAAATAATTTTGAGCTACAAAAGGCCTAGCAAGAGAACTCGAGCTATAAAGTTCTCAAATGTCCTGTCTAAATTGAGCAATAGGCCAGATGCTGAGGTACATAACGAGCAATGATGCAGAGAAGGGGTCAAAAGGCATAGTGAGAGGTGAGGGGGAAGGGGCAAGCAGTAAATGGGTCTTATCACAAAGACAACAGTCATGGACTACAAAATATGGCATATGGAAGTAATTTCAGTTTTTTTTAAATGAAAGAAGTATCAACATGCATAGAAAAGAAGTTGAAGAGTTGTATATGCATCTCCAGGGGTTCAAGAACATTGCGGAAATTTAGGGCAAAATGAAATATAACAATCGAGAAAAAGGATCCTAGTCAAGTGATTTTATTGTTATTCTCGAGATACTGGAATCTTTTAAAAAGTTAGTATCACTAACAAAGTGAATGTTCAACAATGAGAAATGTGGCAATCTAGTAAATCCTTCCCAATACATAGTTCTCCCCAATAGTTATCATGTAAAAACTCTGAACATCAGGCTTAGGAAGTTGCAGATTATCACAGGGAAACATATGAATATCAGCCACTTTATACACCTTGATGGAGAACTATAATTAACTAAGAATAGTAAATTTAAAACACGTCAGCAGCTATCACAATTCAATATTTAATCAGATTAATATCATAAGAATTGAACAAAAAAACATGGAGAGAGTCAGGTTACTCTGGAGAGTTACATCATCAAGGGATTGAGACTTCATATCCATCTCTGCACTAAGCTCGTTCAGTTTCTTCTCGGTAAGTGGAATTGTGTCCTTCCAAATTTTAGTATATTCTTCATATACTATACGTAGCTTTTCTAACTGCTGGAAACAAGAATCAACATTTGAACACTCCACGGACAACAACTTGATACGCTCTGCAGAATTTGTAGCTTTCACTCTTTGCTGTAAATGAAAACAATTAATCCCGATCAATTTTAATCTTATTATGTACAAAATATTTACTTCAGAGCATGTTGATAAAAATTACTTTGATGCTTGATATACTAAACAAGATATCAAATGTACCACCTTATTAACAAAGTCATCTTCCTCTTCAGCAGAGAAAGACCGCTCACAACAAGGGCAAATATGATGAGCACGTGCAACTCTTTCAAAGGGATCAAACATTTGCCTCATTCCTTCAGCGATACTGTACTTGCTGCAGGCAAAGTATCAAGTAATGACAAAACAAATATTTAGTATCATTGAGAACAAGTGTCTGTACTAAACTGTTTGAAAAGAATAAGGTTAAAGAACCTCTTTTTATCATCTCTTAGTTCTCTTGCTCTGTCCAAGACTTCAAGATACAAATCTATACTCGCAGTCTGCTGATCTAAGGACTTCAACTTTGACTCGATAAATCTCTTTCTTGCTGCAGTAGAAATAGGGCAAACAAGCTTATCACATATAACCAATCGGTCAAAAAAATTACTGAAATCACTTAACTCTTTTACTGAATAAGTATAATACGAATTTTTAAGGAAAAAACTATAAGTAGATCACTGTTAAGTTACCAACTTCCCTAAAACATAAAGGTGTAAGCAGTACGGCGTGACTGGACATATTTTCTATTTAACACTCACTCGAAAGCCTGTTTTGGGTTGAAGAGTGGATCACTACAAGCCCATCTTCGGGGCAATAATCAACCCAGGTGTCTTATTTAGACGAGTAACTTTTAGGATAGGAGAGGGTTTAAACTCGTGACCCCTGTTGACCTGTGATGGAGGTTAAGTTTCCAACTTCCCTAAAACCTTAATGTGCAAGGAGGGCTTAAGTAATCATATATAATATATACAAGAGGAAGTTGCAGTTTGATGGCCTACAAAATATATTTTATACAGATTGATGGCCTAACTTGAATTTTAGCATAATGATGGCTTGTTTAATTAATTTTAAGACATTTAAATTATTTCCGTCAAATCAATTAACATCCGTTACTTTAGTAGGGTATTTCAGCCCAAGCAAAACTACTACTAACATTACCCTCTGGTGACATTCTTAATTCTATTATCCTCACCATGTCCACCATCATACTTCTCAATTTCAACATGTGGATAACTAAAACACTAACGACAACATTTTTATCCCCGTCTCCTTTCTTGTGTTTGCACTGCCACCATTTGTATAACTGATCAGAGCTTGCAAAGCAATTATAAGAAAACAATCAACATAGCTGACAATTGACATCAACAATGTAAGCAATTTAAAGAACTGATAAGAACAGATACTACACTGTATATATATATATATACATTATAACTGTTTATTAGCTGAAAAAAAATTGAAAAACAACATTGCCTCGTATGTATCTATAGTTACTGTCTACACAAATAATAGATTCTCCATCAGTGCTTGCTTTTTCATCTTACTAATTAGTTTTTTTCCAAAAAGTCACAGATCTATCCATCTCCCAAAGTGTTTCAGTGTCAATTTCATTGCATTCTTGAGCTAACTCTTCATTTCTGTACCTTATAATGTTCATATAGGATCCCTGTTCCGGAATTCTGGCATTTAAAATTCAACTTGATTAATATGTTCTATGCTTCAATCCATCTGAGTTCACCTCTCCAGAATGAAGGTAAAGAACTACGAAGGTTCACACATGATCATGTTAAACCTTAATAAATTCTCACAGTTCCCATTTTGTTTGGTTTTCATTTTGAACGAGACCCCACATATATGTATCAAAGACAGCACATTAGTTAGATTGAGCGCCTTTTTGCGCTTTTTAGCGCCCTTTTGCGCTTTTTAGCGCCTTTTAGTGCTTCACGATCTCCTTTTGGGTGATTTCAGAATCGTGCTAAATCGCAATTATCAAATCGCACACCTTGCACGAAGCGCCATTAGTCGCGCAATTAATCGTGCCTTTAACAACACTGACCAGGGCCAAGGGTTAGTAAAACATATACAGCATGAGCAGCTCCCTGTTTAAACTTAGGAGATGCGCGTTAAATTTCCAAAAACTGTAATGCAAGCATAGAGGCTACAGAAGTGTCAAAAAGGGACACGCCCAGATGTTATGTTACTGTGGACCTTTTTATCTTTGAAATTATAAAATGAAACTTACAATCTCCATCCTTGTGAAGCTTGGAAAGGTGATTCTCAGCTTCTTGTATTTTCATCTGCAACATATTAACTTCCTTCTCTGCTTCACGTGATTTAACACTCAAATCATCATATTCCAATTCAAGTACCCTGCACAAGGAAATATAAATCAGTAAACACAATTTGAAAAGAAGTTAATTTAAAATGAGGATGGTGTAAAATGTCTGGGAGAGCAGATCTATATATAGCACAAAAACACAAAATAAAAGATGTTGCTCACTAAATTGTATACAGCAGTTTAAAGTCACAATTATAGACAATAAAAACATTGTGACTAAATGTTTTATATGCATTTTACACTATTCTCAGAAGAATCTAGAACTATGGTACTCAAACTTGGCAATACGAAAACACCAAATGGGTTATAGACTTATAGTTGTTTTAAGTAAGCTCGTGGGCTTAGGATAAAATTCTGCAAACAAATAATGAAAAATACTGTCAAATCTTATGTATTGAACTCGGACTTCTTTTCAACGCTGGAATCAATGGAGAAATGAATAAACAGCATATAAATTTATCAATTATGGTTTAGAGTGCACAATAAATTGTTAAGAAAACCCCTATATAGAGCTAACTAGTTTCAAAATCAGATTTTCCAAAATAGTGTTTAGAAAATACATGATGCGCAGGAAGGCTTGTAAAAAGCCACTAGTTTAAATTTATAGATTTGTAATAATAATCCATGTAAACTGGATCATGGATAGCATCAATATAGAAAACATGGTACAGCCTGACTTATTCCTAGGTGTCTGTAAATTTAGCATTGTAAGAGCATGTCCAATGCAATTCTATTAGTAAAGTTATATCTATAATTCGGCACCCAAAGAAAAAACATCACTCCAGTGAAATGCCAAACATGGACGTAATATAGCAAAATACCTACACTTGGTCCTAAATATAAAAGCAAGTGCACATGTTCCTATAATAATCACATAAGCAACTGGGAAAATGGAGAAAAATTGATATTCAAAAACTAGCATTCACTTTTTTCAAATATGACTAGATTCCAAATGAGTTAAATAAGTTTACTATAGAACTATTTAACACTTTTTTTAAATTATGCACTGAACCTCAAATTATATTCTAGCACCAAAAAACTCACCATCCAGCTTTAACCCCCCCCCCGGTCCCAAAATAAACATCCTAAATTTTTTCAAGTTTTTCCCATGCATTTCCATGCTTATAAAAAATATATCTTTGTAGAATTTTTTTTTTCTCATTTTTATTGTTTTGTACGAAACAGGATATACAAACTTTTACACAAAACAAAAAATCGAAAAACTAATATCTACAATCATGTATTTTATATGCGCAAAAATGCGTGAAAACAACTTGAAAAAAAATTAGGATGTTTATTATGGGACGGAGGGAGTATAATATGGCAATAACAATGAGGTTTTAGGATTAGCATTCAACATGCTCCAAGAGCAGAGGTCCAATGGTCCATTGCAGTGTTATAAGTGATGATATATCTATAATTTGGCATCAAAAATAAAATACATCACCCGAGCACAATGCTAAAGATGGATGTGAAATAGCATTATGCTATATTTGGTGAAAAAATTGAAATCAAGTATAAATGCAAAACAATAAAATACACCACTCCATTGCATTATGCTATCAGTGAAAAAATGGAGAGAGATGCATAATTAGAAGCTAACATACATTTTTAGTATGCAATTTAGCTATATTATTAAGACGGATATGGATGCAACATAGAAATGAAACTTAGTTGCTTAGCATCTTGAACTAGGAATTTGGTAATAAGCCCCGAGAGATGGGAAAGACCAAGTTAGAACTCTTACACTTGGCAAAGGAACTTACCAACAATCACCTGGGCATAAACATTTATTACCACAAAAATGATATGATTAGAAGCTACTAGTTGTCGATCAGATATAAAAGTAGGGCTCTGATGAAGGTTAATAAGATGGTCAAACACCAATATATAATATCAATCAAATAACTATTCAACATTGTATATAGATTCTTTGTGGATACATCACACCATAATACAACTAGATAGAGAGAGGGGATCAAATGGTAACTAATATTATTTGGATAACTGGGTAACTTGAGATCTGAACCGTCAAATATACATATACATGGACATAACTACTCCTTTCTATGCGGACCCTTTTTCCTCACCATTCGCATACCGATTCATGATTTAAACATATTTTATTATGAATAAGATAAAATTTTATTTTTTAAAAAATCACATATATCACTTGTAAACATATTTTACTATTTTCTATACTTTAAGTACTTTGTTTACTAATTTAAAAATATATTTAATGGTCTATAACATTTTTTTGTATTCTATAATTTATGTGTATTTTGCGTTCTAAAAAGTAAGTGTTTTACAATTTTTTGTGTGATATAAGTCTTTTCGTGTCTAGTAAAATTCTTGCGTTTAGTGTTTTTTTTCAGTTTTTCAATGCTCGGTAATTTTTTTGTGTATTTTATGCTTTTATTTCTTTTTGAAATTTAATTTACTGAATTGCATTACATGTGTCAAGACAATTTACATAATTTACGTATTTAAAACTGATTTTTTTTATATTAAAAATACTAAAAAAAATAGATAAGATAGAGAAGTACAACACTTCAAATTACAAGGGAAAAAAAACTAATACGTGTAGAAGATGTGTGGTAAGTACATGTTTATTAAATGTATGTTACATTTTAGTCCGTTTATTATGTGTCAACCAATATTGGATGTCTGTTACATTCTAGTCCGTTTATTATGCGCCATCCAACCGATCACATAAGTTACTTAGTTACCCAGCTACACAAGTTACCATAGAATCTCACCCACTAAATAGATACTACCTTAGAGCTCGAATAACTTCTTTTTTCACATCCTTGTCTGGGGGAAGCCTTCCTTTTAGCACTCCTCTGATTCTATCCTTGAACTCATCTATTCTGAAAATTATAAACATGAAAAGTAGGGTATTAGGGGGAACTATATGTGGGGAAGAAAATATAAAGAACAACTTCTATTCCACAAAATCATAGTAGAGTGTGGGAAACAATATGACTTGCATCTTTCGATGTTTCTTCTTATGGCTCTCTAGTGTTTTTTTCCTGTCAGAGAGAACCCCCCTTTCTTCAGAATCAGCAACCATGATGTCTTTCTCACGGTTAAGAGCTTTAAGCTGATGTGTTAAAGTTAATATCTCCATATGTGCTTGGTCAATGAGTGTCTTAAAATTTCTCTGTTCAAGCTGATTTATCTTTCTAGTAACATCAATCCCCTAAAAAATTTAAAAATAAGATTGAGTCAACCATAAGCTATAAGGTTGTCAAACAAATTCAAGGTGCAATAATTAAAGTATATCACAACCATGTTCTTTTCCCTCTCATCAATGCGAACCAGGTTAACATCTGAAATTTGCTTTTCACTTGCATCCCGCTCATTTTCCTTCTCTTTTATACGCTTTAAATTCCCATTCTGAAAATAATATGTGGGAAAATTAAGCTAACAAGACAGTTTGACATGTAAAATGAAGGACTGACAGTATATAGCATGCAACCCTGAGCATGAACCTTGATTTTAAGTTTAGCATTTTGTTCGGCTTGAAGATATTTCCAACGGTCACTTGCACCCATGTAAAGTCCCCATGCCATCTCAATCTCTTCCCTGTTTGATTTCTGTTATATATATATATATATAGGGGGAGTTCCAGTCAGATTTAGTAAGAAATATAATATACATTAATACACTAATTATAAAAACATATGAAAGTGGGCCTCATTCATTAGTTTTTCAATAGGGATTAATTATCTCGAAGATGTGACAATAATCGAACATCACGCAAAACACTGTAATAAATGTCTAGTGAGGTGTGGGATAAAAACAAATGGTGAATTTTAAACAGCTCATAGAGATGCACATTGGCAAAATAATAACATAAACACAAATAATGATGCAAGTGAAGATAAAAAGAAAATTATTAAAAAATTTGGATGTATCTCTTTAACTTATTTATGAGGTCCAGAAGAATTAGAATAAACTCCTAGGGTATCGGTGTTACTTACAATTATACTTATTGTTGCATTTAATGTATGTCTAACCTTATAACTAAGGTTACTTGAATAAATATTCTCTACCATCTTATTAACATATAAAAGTATTTCTTTTTGTTACCAAATGATGTGCGCCACTTTTCTGTTCTGCTAACTGTAAGATAAAAAGGTTGATTGTCGCTTAGCAAAGGAAAAAAAAGGTTGCTTGTCACTTGATGTTAGTTTTATTACTTACACGTAAAAGTAACTTTTCTACTTCTAATTTAATATATGTTTGGATAATTTACTAGTTATACATAACTTCCTTTTTTTGCTAATTAAACACACACACACACACACCAACCTTGTCCTTCACGAGATTACCCTCAACATCCCGTAAAGGAATCGAATGAGTTACAGATAGACCATGAAGTCTTGGGTTAGTTATACATAATTTACAATATCTGAAAAAACAAAGTAATAAAACAAAAGCACTAGAAGTTACTTCAGGAAGGATAATCTTCGTCTTTAGAAGCCAAAATACATATTTAAAATGAATAACTGAGATAAGTATCTATATCTTACTTCTCAAAATTCAACTTGTAACTTACTTAGAAAGTTATTTTTACTTTTTACACATGACTATACTTAACAAAAAAACACTTTGAAAAGCCCACATACGGCGAAGACTTTTTGACAGTCAAGTCATTTTAAAACATAAAATTTATTCTGAAGCTCAGACAAACAGCAAAATCTGGTCAGTGATGCATCTATCACAACATCTTAAAGTTGCCTAACAATTAGAAATTGGGCACAAAATCCCTAAGTTCATAATATCTTTGACATGAGCACAACGGTTATATCAGTGTATTACTTATGAAGACAGTTCTGTGATGATTTCTTGAATATCTGGTCTATAAAGAAAGAAATGGGTAAAATTATTTTAAATCCCAAATAACTTATTTGTAGGAAATAGAACTACTGTGATATTAAATAGGAGGACATAAATTTGATCTGGTCTTTTTGCTTTACAATACTATCAGTGATCTTATAAATCAGTATCATTCAATACAGATAACACTATTAAAAATTTACATGTTTGTGAATAAAGGTAAAGAACGATAAACTGTGTCCATGGTGTAATATGCTCAAAGCGTCTTGAGTAATAAAATTGTTAAAAGAAGAATAGTAATGCCACAAGAATACAAGTGAGCTGCATCTGATAAAAACAATAGTGAGAAATTATTCACCTTTTGATTTTCCAAGTCTTTTTTGCAATCTTTCAACCTTAATTCTATGCAATTAGTTAGGTTCCGAGCAACTTCGGTGCTGAAGGGACTATTTGGAAGAGTTCCCAAATTTAGCATTTCATGAATCTTTTGGATGGTTACATCTCTTTCCTTTTTCAAAGACATAAATGCCTGCAAAATGTATGTAAACATTAGTACAATTATAATGCAAGCTGGGTATGAAGATTAATTATTAGCAAGTGCATGTACTTCAGCCTCAGTTTCGAGCTTGCTGATCACTTGGATAGATTCCTTAATTTTGTCCTTGTGTCCATCAGCCATGATGTCTGTATCTACCTTTTCCCTCTCCCACTTACGAATTTTAGATTCCAAAGCTGCGGTTCTTTCTTCAAATTTATTTTTCCATTCCTCTAATTCTTCATCAGGGTCTAATCGATTGATATAAAATGGCAATTTGCACACAAGTTTGAAAAAAAAAACAAAGGTCAGCATCACTAGATCATGCTTAGTCGAAGTAAAAGTGCATATCAAAGAGAAGTACCCCAAATTATTTAAGAAAGTAACCACAGCAAATCATCAAAAAGTAAAACCAAAAATATAAGCAAGCGGGCTTTCCGCTTTCAGCATCAAGAATTTGGCATACCAGTACTCTCTTCTTCACCCAGAGCGTCCTGTTGTCTATCTTTCTCCTTCAGCAAGGTGCTTCTTTCAGTGCTCCTATTTGAGATCAGTTGCTGTCGATCTTTCAAATAATTTAACGTGTCTTCAGTATTTTGGATCTTAGCATCTAAATTTCGAATTTTATTTTCTATTTCTTGCATTTGACTTTTCAACAATTCCGTTTTCTCCTGATCTTGAGCAATACTTTCTCGAAGCTGTAGTAAGGAAGGAAAGAACAATGACTTAAACAAGTGAAAGAAGAACTTTTCAACAACTGCAACTAGCCAAATAATTTATAAAATACAAAAACTACTACAAATCTAGCAGCTTCACAACTTGTTTAATATATTATCTTAACAAATAAAAAATTAATTTCATTTAAGTTTTTAGAAATCAGTTATCTCGCAAAGTGTGTCGTTTCCCAGACACAATCTGAATGACAAAACATACTAAGCAGTCAAAACAGAGAGACATAATGGACACCCCTGTCCTACTAGAAAAGTAAACCAATTGAAATACCTTGTATGCAGCATCTTTCAAAGTTTGAAGATTCTCCAACTTCAGCTTGTATGTTTTTATTTCTTGAGCCTGATCCTTGTGAAGCTTTTTAATAATCTCCAATGCCTTCGTATATCTAAGTAAATCAAATGACAATTCAACAAATCAATGTAACAGGTGCAGCACCATGAAATTACAAGGAATACGAACATTCTGAACCACGATCTTGCTATAACTTTAAATGCAACAGACCTTCATCATCAGTTCCAACAGTACACAATTTTAACAAAATTCTTGTTGATTACACATTGCTAAAGTTTCCTTATATGTTCTTTACATCTGGTATCAGTAGTTCAGTACAAATCAAAATACCTGAAAGACTAATTACTCTATCCGAGCTTAATACTAGTGTGTGTGTGTGTGTGTGTGCACGCGTGTGTATATATAATGCAAAAACTAAGCAAAACTATGTTTGTCACGATACACTCGCAATTTTAAATTTATGGTTCAGTAGGATAATATGTGAACCAAAATAACCAATAGAAACTAACATGTATTTAATAGGCGAGCTACCTTTTGTGTGTGAATAATAGTACAGATTACAGTGTATTGTGTGTGACTAGTATGATACGATTGATGTGTAATCATTTGCTAAATGCTATCTGTATGACAAATCGAAATCAAAGAAATTGGGGCAGAAGTGATCGAGAATAATGACGATGAAAAGGACCTGGCATGAATTTTTTTTAAATGATTCATTAAAACAGAAATAGAGAAGCAGGACTCTAGGAATATAAACTCAAAATGATCTAGAAGAACTAGGGATGATCATAGATCAGTTTGGCCCAGCTTGATGGTCAAACCTAATCCCAAACCATAAGATATCGGGGTTTTATAGTTGGAAAGGCAAACCAGAAACTGGTTTTAGGCCTGCGAACCTTGTTTGTAGACCGACTATCAAGGTTTGGTTCACTTCACATAAAAATGTAACTAACCATATAATAAAAATTGGGCTTAAGAATCCTAAAGTTAACTTCAGAAAATTATCTAAAGTTAAGTGAGATTTTAATACAAAGTTAGGGTTATTTTTGTGAATGCTGGGGGGTTAATTCTATTTTTACAAAAATGTCATTCAATTTTTATATGCATAATCCTAATAACTTTAGATAATTTCCCTGAAGTCGACTTTAAAAACCTTTTTCTCATAAAAATTTCCAAACCAGTCTTTAGTATAAACAAATGGGTTCGGGTCTGGCCTGGCTAAATTATGTACCGCCAGCAATGCGAATTTTGGTTCAAATTGTTTTAATTAACCGAGGATCACCCTACACATAACTCATAGTATTAGAGTTCAGTGTGTACAGGTTAGTGCAATATAAGTTGCTGTCAGAAGCAGATAGATATCCACCTGCGCTTATCAAAGACGTCTCAATAGATATAATTTTAAGAATTTGAATTTCTCTCGTCCAAGGATATTTAGAATAAGTTGAGCTAAATACATAACGTGACCAACTAGCTGAAAGCCTGAAATGATGCATGTTTAAGGGGACACCTAATGTGCAATTGTGTGTCTTCTTTCAAGCATCTAGCAGAACTAAAATATGTTGTCCAGCTTAAAAAAGCGTAGTAGTATTTTTAACTTCCAGGCGACCGAAATATCGACATTCAGCTAGTCGACATGTTGAGTCGACCTCCAATCACTGCTTAGTCGACTAATCGCCGACTAGTCGCGACTAGTCGACCGACATGACAACCATGACCTTGGTGCCCAAAGAATGAAACAGTAAAATTAGAGGACAAGATGAAATAAGTATAGAAGAACAAATAGAAGAGGGCCGCATAAATGCACAAATACATTGTAACAATACTTAGCCCCAGGTTTAAAGCATCAAAATTGTTTTAAGAGATCAATTGCGATATCTTTTATGTGTCTATGTATGTGTTTGTATACATCTACCACTATCAATTTTATTTATGTGGAGCTCATGCATATTATCAAAGGGCACCACCTACTGTACAAGTTCTACTATACAACACAATAATAACCTTTATGCAAAATTAACCACAGCACTGGAATTGAAGGAAAATCTGGAATCAGTTTAAATCTTGTACTTATACAGGAAGCCTACATAGAAGCACGAATTGATTAGAGCTAATAAAAATAAGCCAAAGCTCCAGGCTAAACTTAGAGGAAAAGCTAATATACTTCTTTTACTCATTTTTGACAGGTTTAGCCTTGATAAAAGAAAGTGTTTTATACAGGGGTAATCTGAATATGGAGTGCACTTATTCTTTAAAAGCGTCTTTTAAACTATCCAAAATTCAGCTAGACATGTAAATGCTAGCACACGTTTCATGACTATTTCTTCCAGCCTTCCTTTAAGTAGAGCATGCTTTCCCATTTCAACTAAAAGTGAACAAAATGAAGGTCTTCAACATATGCAACAAAATAGTGGATGCTATAACGGACTGACAAATGTCGAAAATTATAGACATGTACATGAGTACATCATCTGGAAACTTGTTTAATTTTTAACAGATAATAGAATACCTGGTTGCTGAGAAAATATCATCAAACTTCTTTTTTAGTGTAGAAGGATCTTGCAACGGCCAGTTGGCCTCATCTTGATGTACAAATATAACATTTTCAAGAACAGCCTTGGAGACACCCATAAGTGCTGGAATTTCCCGGTCCATGTCAGCACAACGATAGCTGAGACAAACTTTCTGTAATATTTGAGAAAGAGGAAATTAGTCTTGATTTAATTATTGGCTAGTAAATTGAAGGGCAAGTGGTGCTATATGATTACATTTGTTGTTTGGGGGCATAAGAGATTGTTTTAGGGAAAATTGTAAGTACCTCCCCGGTGTGAGGATTAATAGTCTGAAGAACGCTCTCAATTGCCTTGTACTCCATCTTGGAAGTTTTTTGTGTAAGCTGAAAAGACCTAATGCACACAACATCCTTACCAGCTGCTGTCTTAAATCGAAGCTTGATTTGGCCTTTGGTTTCGGTTTCTCCTGCTACCTACACCCAAATATTAAATTATGTTTAAGAGAAAATGAGAGAGAGAGAAGGAGAGAAGGGGAGAGAGGGAGAGGGAGGGAGAGGGAGAGGGAGAGAGAGAGAGAGAGAGAGAGAGAGAGAGAGAGAGAGAGAGAGAGAGAGAGAGAGAAGGAGGGAGGGAGAGAGAGGGAAAGAGAGAGAGCATATATAGGGGGTGGGATTATACAACTAAACAATAGTATTACCTTGGGATCGTGAACAAAACTGTGGCCAGACCTGGCATTAGGCGGTAATTCGCCGGTGCAGGAGAGCTTAAGGCATTCAATAATGGTGGTTTTGCCAGCACCGTTGGGGCCCACAATTAGAGTTAAGGGACGGAAGAAGGTGATGACATGCTTGTTTTCAGGGTCGAATGCCCGGATGCCCTTGATAAGCATCTTATCTACTGTACTCATCCTGAATATCCAAAATGAATGAATGCTTTAATCAATTCACTGCTACCCCTACATCTATATTATCTCTGCTTTCTTGCCTGCTTTGCTCTCGTGAGGGTTTATGCTGGGTTCACTATCCCCCTCTTGTTAACGCTGCGAATACGGAGGACTCTTCTCTCACCAAAATCATACTCCCTCTCCTATTAAATGTTATTGTATAATTTTTTTTAAAATAAAAATAAAAATTTCAAACTTTTATAAAAGAAAGAAAATTTTAAAAATAAATTATATAAATATACTTTTTGGTTTTTAAACTTTAAAATACGTGAAGTATGTGCAAAAAATCATAAAGAAGTGAGGGGACGGAGATAGTATGTTTTTATATTAAATTTTTTTAATTTGTTGGTTTTCTCCAAAAAAATTGGTTAAATAAGAATGTGATCACCGAAACACATGTATTAGTTTTTTTATTCTTGTCGCAAGGACTCTATTAGACAATAATGACACGTTGTTAGTGAATTCTGTGTTGACTTTTTAATAGACTAACGTTTTCATACATTTACTTAGATACAGTCTAACGTGGTGATCGACATGGTAGCAGACTCAATTTAACGAGTATATTATAAACATATAAATATTTTGAGGTAAATTGAAGGGTTAGTTTAGTGTCGGGTCTTGAAGAGATCAATTAGGGAAAAAACAAGGATTCCTTCAATCGAGCGAATCGAGTTTGTTAACATATGCAGTAGAAGTTTTCATAGCATAATTTATGTTAACATTCTTACTATCAGTATTTATACATGCAGAAACAGATTTTACTTTAACTAAAGAGGGTTTCAGTTTATAAAAATTATAATACAAACTGTGATACTCTTTACATGTAAAAATAGAGTGTCATACACTGCCACAATGAAAACAAGGATTCAGTGATTTCTATCTAACTGTTTTATTCCTAAACCCTGATTTAGAAGGAACAGCTTTTATCTCTTTATTCTTCCTGCAAGAATTAGCTAGATGATTAGTGCTACCACGGTTTGAACAGGTCTTTCTAGGTGCGTTAGGAGGAGTCACATAATTTCCATTTTTATTAACACCTACCTTGTCATTCATATTTTTCCCTTTTCCTCTTGTCTTTCATGTGTTAATCCTTCAGCTTTTGCTTAAGCTATTTCTGAGTCATTGAACCAATATTTACTGAATTTGTGTGAACTTGTTCACTCTTTTCAGTAATTAAGTTTGATCTAGGTGCAGGGGCAGTACCTTCTGCATGGATTGATTTAACATTATTAGCACTTGGATTAAACTTAATGGTCTTTATTTGAACCTTGTTCAATTTGACCTGACTACCAGTTTTTATTGGTTCTGTTTTCTCAGTTTCTTCTCCACTTTTCTTATCAAAATTAGATGTAACTGAATATCCTAATCCTGATCCCCAACAACCATTTTCTAAGATTTCCTGAGTTGTCTTTCCTGAGTTAGTCCAAAGTTTAATGACTTCCCTTTCTTTAGCAAGCTCATTTCTATATAAGCATGTTTTTCCAACAATTGTTCTTTAACATAAACAACATTATCTCTTCTTTTTTTAAATTTCTAGCATGGAAAGCAACTCAATTTCTAGGTAATCATTCTTTTTCTTTAACACAGAGTTTATACTCTTGATTCTATTATTCTCTAAGGTTTGAACCCTAAAATTAACATGCAGAGACTTAAGAAATAATCTTAATTCATATATATCATCAGTATCAAATGTAAGAGTGATAGTGTGTACTTTTATATATATTTTATATGATTTTGTCCTCATATTAATTATGTTTTACACTGATTTGGATATTTAATTAATAGATTTTGATGTTTTATTGTAGGTTACAAGGAAATTATAGACTTGGAAGGATTTGGAGCAAAAAGTCCTATTTTGGAGTGGAAATAGAAGAAAATTTGTAATATTGGACTACACGGGTTGCAAATACTGTTTGGGCCATATCTAGAGATCCAGAAGTCCAATTTTGACGATCTTATAGTCCACGCGAAGTCCACGGAATTTTCTTTAATTCAGAGATAGTCCAGTAAGGAGAATACAGCTGGAGCAGCCCAGACACTGCAGCAAACAGGCAGCTACGAATTTTAATTATAGAATCCTACTCGTTCTAGAATTCTCACTTGTAATTTGATTTGAATAATTATTAGACTAGAATTCAGATTTTATTTTTAGCTAACAACAGAGATACATACATACGTACTATTATAGGGAACTAGGGTTTTTTCTTCATCTCTTTCATTGGATACACTTATTTTAGCTTGGATTCATTATTCTCCATTAGTATAAAGTTCAAGGTATTCCTTATTTTCTTGTTTTCATTAGTATATGTTTTACATGGCGTTCATCATTGTTTTTATTGCTTTTACATCTAGCATGAGTTAGTAGTTTCATTCTAGGGCGCAAAGTGAAGCCATGTTTGCACCATGAATATGCTTTAATTTTATTAGTAGTTTAATGGGTAGAAAGTAATTCTAGTTGATATGTTTTAATATTTAATCTGTGTAACTGGCCAATATCATAGATTATTTGTATACAATAGGGGTAATAGATCGGGAGATTTTACTCACTAGAGGCACACATACGATAGCAGAATTGAAAGTGAGAGCAGGAGCATCACTGGATTCCTGAAAGTGTTAATTCTTGGGAAAGATTAACTTTTACTTTAATTACTTGACCCACTGAATTGCTATACTTTTATGATTAGCTTGGTGTAAACATGGTGAACCTGCATCGCCCTAGACCTTTAGTTAATTGATTTAAAACATATTTAATTTGCATTAGTAAGCTAGTTAAAAACCTTCAATATTCGTTCTTATCTTGGAAATAATTCATAACAGTTAAATTGAAATTCTTAGAACTTAGTCTCCTTGTGGATACAACCTGCATTTGGCACTTTGTACTAGAAATAGACACCGTGCGCTTGCGGTTAGATATAAAATAACACATCAAGTTTTTGGCGTCGCTGCCGGGGAGACGCCTAGTTTTCATAGATTTTAGTTTAATTGTTTTAGATTGTTTCCATTGTCTCATTGGGAGTTTACTTCCAATTGAGGCATATTTCACTGCTTTTTCTTGTTTTAGTAGCTGATGCCCAGGTCCAAAAAAGAAGCAGAAGTAACTCCTCTTAGTCCAGATTTTTGGATTACTTGTCAGTAATACATAGATCGAGTAAGAAAGAAAGGCAGCAAAATCTCGGTGATTCAAAGATCATAATGGCAGAACTTCCTATTAAATATTTGAAGAACTATTCACAACCCTCTCCGAGTGGTGTGCCAACTGGACTTACTATGCCAACTATTGTAGCAACAAATTTTGAGATCAAACCGGCATTGCTCACTATGATCCAAAATAATCAGTTTGTTGGTCTTCCCTCTGAAGACCCTACACTTCATCTGCAAAGATTTTAACAACTCTGCTCTACCATCAAACATTGGGGTGTCACTGTAGACCAATTGAAAGTCATGTTGTTCAGGTTTTCTCTTCGTGATAAAGCTCAAAAATGGTTGAATGATATCAACGTGACTGAGTGGAACGAAATTGCTCAAGCTTTCTTAATTGAGTATTTCCCTCCTAACAGAACTGATGACTTTATTGACAAGATGATGGGTTTCAAACAAGAATATGGAGAGTCTCTTAAAGATGCTTGGGAGAGATTCAAAGATCTTCAACGTGCATGCCCTCATCATGGTCTTGAGAAGTGGTTTCTGATTAAACGCTTCTATAATGGTCTTGACCCTGAAACAATGGGTAATGTTGATAATGCTATATGTGGTGTTTTTCTAGATAAGAGAGTTGATGATGCGTATGCTTTTCTTGCAAATTTGGTTGCAAATCACTTTAATAACCCGAGAGCACCTAAGAAGGGAGGTAAACTTGAAGTAGAGGCTTATTATCTCTTATCATCTCAGCTCGTTGCGTTAACTCAGGAGATTTATTCTTTGAAGACTTCACAATCATCTAATCCTCCTATGAGTATTAATGCATTGTCATCCATGGCTCCTATGAATAATCTTGTTTGTGAAGTGTGCGGTGTTCAAGGACACTTAGGTAATGAATGCTCTTATAATTTTCAGAATTCACAAAATTTTCAGATGGAGCAAACTAATGTTTTTCAGCAAAGGCAACAGTATAATCCTTACTCCAATACTTATAATCCTGGTTGGAGAGATCATCTGAATTTCTCAAATAGGAACAATAATGCTCAAAATCTTCCTATACCTAATCAGCAGCAACAGTATCAGCAATCTTATCAGAGTTCTCAACAACAACAGTATAAGCCTTCTCAGGGACCTATGAATCCTCCTGGATTTCAGAAGCCTCCTCAAAATTACGCTCCTCAAGCTAGTGAAGCTGCACATCCTGATCAGACAAATGAGATGCTGAAATTACTAATGCAAGAGATTAAAGATAGGAAAGTTCATAACAAGATGATGGAAACTCAGTTTGCATAGTTAGCTAGTTCTTCAACAGCAAGGAAGCCTGGCTCTTTACCATCACAACCAACAAATCCAAAAGAGAATGTGAATGCCATTCCTCTTAGGAGTGGTCTTACCTATGATGGTCCTTCAATGCCTACTGCTGATGTGTCTGCTGAGCAAGAAAAAGAAATCAGTAAAGATGATAATGTGGATGATGTTGATTAGACAGACAAGAATGGAACTGAAGGAAGCAAGAAAGCTGATATCGAGAAGATTGTAAATGCTCCTTCACTATTTGTGCCTAAGTTGCCGTTTCCTAGCAGGATGAACAGAACTAAGGTAGATCAACAATTTGGTAAGTTCATGACACTTGTCAAAAATCTTGAGACTATTCCTTTCACTGATTTAATTTCTCAAGTTCCATCATATGCAAAGTTTTTAAAGGATATTTTGACAAAGAAACGATCTTTTGGTGAGGTGGAGACAGTAGCTTTTACTGAAGAGTGTAGTGTTGTTTTATAAAATAAGTCTCCACCTAAACTTAAAGATCCTGGAAATTTTTCAATTTCTTGTCATTTAGGTGCATTATTTATTGATAAAGCTTTATGTGACTTAGGCGCTAGCGTCTCTGTCATGCCTCTCTCAATTTTTCAAAAATTAAATATGGGAGAGTTGAAATGCACACAAATGATACTGTAAATGGCGGACCGTTCTATAAAATATCCTTTGGGTATTTTAGAGGATGTGCGTGTTAGGGTTGGAAAATTTTATATTCCTGTAGACTTTGTAGTGTTGGATATGGAAGAAGATAACAAAATCCCTATAATCTTGGGCAGGCCATTCCTCTGTACTGCAGGTGCTGTTATTGATGTTAAAATTGGGACTCTAACTTTGAGTGTTGGTGATGATAAAATTACTTTTACTCTAACCTCTGCTCTTAAGTCCCCTTTACTTGAGAATACTTGTTGCAGGATTGATATCATTGATGAAATTGTTCATGATGAGCTACCTCAAATTTTATTGAATGATGCGTTGGAAGCAGTTCTTATGCTTGAAGCCTCAGAAGGGGAATGACATGCTGAAGTTGACTCGTTGATTCTTGAGTTGGATGGTAAGGCTGATCCAAGCCGAGGTTGTGAGGTAACAAACGCTATTACTTCTTGTGATAAACCTCATGTAAAGAAATTAGAGTTAAATCCTTTGCCATCTAATCTCAAGTATGTGTATCTTGATGATAATGAGTCTTTTCCTGTGATTGTTAGTTCTAATATTGATGATGGTCAAATTTCTAAACTTCTTACTGTGTTGCGTATGCATAGAAAAGCAATTGGGTATACTATTGATGATCTTACAGGGATTAGCCCAGAATTTTGCATGCATAGGATTCATCTAGATGAAGATCATAAGCCTTGCATACAGGGACAACGTCGCTTGAACCCTAACATGCAAGAGGTTGTTAAAAAGGAAGTCTTAAAATTACTTGATGCGGGCATCATTTACCCAATTTCTGACTCAAAATGGGTAAGCCCAGTTCAAGTAGTTCCTAAATAAGGAGGAACCACAGTGGTTAAAAATGATAAAGATGAATTAATTCCCACTAGAGTTGTCACCGATTGGATAATGTGTATTGATTATCGTAGATTAAACACTGCCACTAAAAAAGATCACTACCCTCTTCCATTCATTGATCAAATGCTTGAGAGACTTGCTAAACATAAATTCTTTTGTTATTTGGATGGGTACTCAGGGTTCTTTCAGATCCCTATACACGCTGATGATCAGACTACATTCACATGTCCATATGGCACCTTTGCATATCGAAGAGTGCCGTTTGGATTGTGCAATGCCCCTGCTACATTTCAACGTTGCATGACAGCCATCTTTTTTATTTCATTGAGTCTATTATGGAAGTATTTAAGGATGATTTCAGTGTTTATGGTTCTGATTTTGACGTGTGTTTGCATAATCTCTCTAAAGTGCTTAAACGTTGTGAAGAGGTTAATTTGGTTTT
Source organism: Apium graveolens (assembly GCF_009905375.1). Lineage (NCBI taxonomy): Eukaryota > Viridiplantae > Streptophyta > Magnoliopsida > Apiales > Apiaceae > Apium > Apium graveolens. The sequence continues at coordinate 78,961,512 of NC_133657.1, forward strand.
GAATTGGGAAAAGTGCCACTTCATGGTCAATGAAGGAGTGGTACTTGGTCATCTTATATTTGAACGTGGCATCCAAGTTGACAAAGCAAAAATTGAGGTCATTGAGAAACTTCCTCCTCCTGTTAATGTCAAGGGAGTTAGGAGTTTCTTAGGCCATGCGGGGTTTTATCGTCATTTTATCAAAGATTTTTCAAAAATTGCAAAACCCCTCACTCAATTGTTGCTTAAGGATGCCACTTTTGTCTTTACTAATGCTTGTTTGGAGTCCTTTTACAGGATTAAGGAAGCTTTGATAAGTGCACCGACCATACAACCTCCAGATTGGAATCTTCCATTCGAAATCATGTGTGATGCAAGTGATTATGCTGTTAAAGCGGTTCTTGGTCAAAGGAATAACAAAGTATTGCACACTATCTACTATGGAAGTAAAACCTTGGATGAAGCTTAGGTGAACTATACTACTACAGAGAAGGAGCTTCTAGCTGTTGTCTATGCTCTTGACAAGTTTCGAACATATCTCATTGGTTCCAAAGTCATTGTTCATACAGACCATTCTGCACTTAAATATCTGTTGGTCAAGAAGGAAGCAAAGCCGAGGCTCATTCGATGGATTACTCCAAGAATTTGACTTGGAAATTAAGGACAAGAAAGGTGTTGAGAACGTGGTTACAGATCATCTCTCACGGTTGCGTTTTAAATCGGATATTGTATTATACACTCCTATTGACGATTCTTTTCCAGATGATCACTTATTTGCGGTTGCTACTCAAACTCCTTGGTATGCAGACTTTGCAAATTTCTGTGTTAGTGGATCTCACCCTCCAGAATTGACCTATCAACAACGAAAACGGTTCTATCATAATGCTAAACAATATTTTTGGGATGACCCTTTCTTGTATCGAAAGTGCGCTGATGGTATCTTTCGTAAATGTGTTCCCGAGTTTGAAGTAAATGACATTCTTAGGCATTGTCCTTCTCTAGCATGTGGGGTCGTGTCATCATGGTACTTCTAAAACCGCTGCAAAGGTGTTTCAATCCGGTTTCTTTTGGCCTTCCCTATTTAAAGATGCTCGTACTTTCTGTCTGGCCTGTGATGCATGCCAAAGAACGGGTAATATTTCTAAACGCCATGAGATGCCACAAATCGGGATTCTAGAAGTTAAAATTTTAGATGTATGTGGTATTGATTTCATGGGACCTTTCCCAACTTTTTGTGGGATGAAGTACATCTTGGTTGATGTTGACTATGTATCCAAGTGGGTTGAAGCTATTGGATCACCAATCAATGATTCAAAGGTTGTGATGAAACTCTTTAAAAATATTATCTTCCCCCGCTTTGGAGTTCCAAGGACTGTGATTAGTGATGGTGGTCCTCACTTTTGTCATCTCCAATTTGAAACTCTTCTCAAGAAGTATGGTGTTACACATAAGGTTGGCCTATCTTATCATCCTCAGACAAGTGACCAAATTGAGGTTTCTAATCGTCAAATCAAAAGCATCCTAGAGAAGGTGGTTGCGAAGTCTCGAAAAGATTGGTACTTGAAGTTAGATGATGCTTTATGGGCTTACAGGACAGCTTATAAGACCCCTATTGGCACTACTCCATATCGACTTGTCTATGGAAAGGCTTGTCACTTTCCAGTTGAGCTTGAACATCGTGCCTTTTGGGCTATCAAGGAGCTCAATATGGATTTAAAGGCTGCGGGAGAGGCAATGCTTCTTCAAATTAATGAGTTGGACGAGCTTCGTTTTGATGCTTATGATAATTCTCGGCTGTACAACGAAAGAACGAAAGGAATGAATGACAAGATGATCCAACGATGTGATTTTAAAGTTGGTGACAAGGTCCTGTTATTTAATTCGAGGCTTCGACTATTTTCCGGAAAGCTCAAATCTAGATGGTCCAGACCATTCACTGTTACTGATGTTAAATTTTATGGTGCTATTAAAATAATGAGATCTGATGGAGGAAAATTTAAGGTCAACGGTCAACGCCTGAAATTATATGTGGATGGTGCATTTGTTGGAAAGTTGGAGACGGTTCGTCTCAACAACCTCGCTACTGAGCGTTAAATCGAGGTTAGAAGTCAAGCTAATGACTATAAAAAAGTGCTTCCTGGGAGGTAACCCAATGTGTTGGTAATGTAATTTATTGTATTAATAATAATATTATTATTATTATATATTTTTGTATATTTTTCGGATGTTAGTATTTTTTTCATTACTCCCGTAAGGTGCCTTGATGAATTTTGTGTAAAGTGTTTCAGAATTATGAAATAGAAAAAAAAAGGGTTGCTCACAAGATATTCAGGGAGTGCAGAATTAATACACAAGGCGTGGATTTTTATTTCGATCAGATGTGCAACATTTACACCCCATGGTGGGGTAAAGACTCTGGAAAATATTTATTTTCAACCCACGGTGCTTGTTTTTGTACCCGCAGTATGATGGCCTTCTATTCAATTAATGCACTTCGGTGCGCGACTTTTTCCCGTGGTGCATAGCATCTCTGTAAGACTTCTGAGAGCGTCTCATGTATTCCCGCAATGTGGATTTTTCGACCCGCGGTGCAGACGTTGTCTGTTTCTTGCTGCCTTGTGGAAATTTTTCAGACAATCACACCCCAAAGATTAAGGCGTGTTTAAAGTCCAACCATCACCTTCTTGCATTTGGGCCCATCTTTCTTCTGAGCCAGTGTAACAGCCCGTACTTCCGGACTATTAAATCTAAATCAAAACTAAAACAAAATACATTTTCTTGATCAAAAAGTCTATTACAAAGGTCACTATTACAAACGCGCAGCTAAAAACGGAAGTCCCAAAGTCAAACCACTTCAAATCCTAAGTCCTCGAAACTCCAATGATATCAAACCCGAACTTAGACGAAACCTGAAATTGTAAAATGGGTGAGCTACAAAGCTCAGCAAGTACAAATTGACTAACTATTTAACCGGAAATCAATGGGTGTTTTAATAAAACGATTTTTCTCAAAACAATAATAATTTTGTAAAATATTTTTTAAAATAAATCCAACCCAAAGTTTTATATTTTAAAATTCATAATTTAAAACAGAACAGAACAGATTTTATAACAGGTCAGAACAGAATAAAACAGAACGAAACGATAATTCTTATAAATACCACAGTCTTGATCTACGACCACACTTTGCCAGTAGTCGGCATCTAATTCTTATTCTTATTCTTTATACCACACTTTGCCAGTGGTCGGCATCTAAAGTTCAATAATTACGCGCCCTTAATAGGTATCTAAAGTTGGACACATGTGCGCCTAATAAGGGTATCTAAGGCTAGTTCCGGAAATATAGCGTAAATTACGAACATGTTCGAAAATGTAGAGACTGGTTTCAAAAGATTCTCGTATCTTATTCTTATATAGTTCGAAACAGAATTCTTATATCTTATACGAAATTTGAAAATCAGAGTATCAAAACTTTTCCGAAAAAAAAACAAGTCAAAAGGTACTTACCCCAAAGCCTAACCAGATCTGAATATAGCCTTTTTGACCCTCTAAACGACATTTTCTTGAAAAACACAAAACACGAAAGTGGTAGAGAACAAAAAGACCTTTCCGAAAGGTCCAGAATAACTGAATTCTGACTTACGATGAATTTTCTACTAATTTTATAAAACAGCTGATTTATGCTGAGAATAGCCCTACGAATTTTTATATTAAAAATGAGGACGACGAATATGATCTATTTATAACTATACAAAACTCTATATCTTATCCTACAAGTTATCAATATTAGAATCTGATCCAAATTTTAGGCCCATTAGTCTGATCCAATTTTAAATCTTAATCTTTATCTAATTTTAATACTTTTTTCTATTATTCTATTATTAATCGAATTCTAAAAATTATGGGATATTACATATTATCCTCCTTATAAAGAATTTGGTCTCCAAATTCACAACAAACATAAAATTTGTGACACGCCTACCCCTGATCTACCAAGGTCAAACTATGGTCCACAAGATCGAATCCTAAGGAATATACTAGTCCCATATACCTAACACATTCCGAAAGACAGCCTGCTCTGATACCAACTGAAACAACCCGCACTTCCGGACTATTAAATCTAAATCAAAACTAATACAATATACAATCTATTTATCAAAAATTCAATTACAAAGGCACTTCCCAGGATCGAAACTTGGCTCTGATACCAACTGTAACAACCCGCACTTCCGGACTATTAAATCTAAATCAAAACTAAAACAAAATACAATTTCTTGATCAAAAAGTCTATTACAAAGGTCACTATTACAAACACGCAGCTAAAAGCAGAAGTCCCAAAGTCAAACCACTTCAAATCCTAAGTCCTCGAAACTCCAATGATATCAAACCCGAACTTAGACGAAACCTGAAATTGTAAAAGGGGTTAGTACAAAGCTCAGCAAGTACAAATTGACTAACTATTTAACCGGAAATCAATGGGTGTTTTAATAAAACGATTTTTCTCAAAACAATAATAATTTTGTAAAATATTTTCTAAAATAAATCCAACCCAAAGTTTTATATTTTAAAATTCATAATTTAAAACAGAACAGAGCAGATTTTATAACAGGTCAGAACAGAATAAAACAGAACGAAATGATAATTCTTATAAATACTACAGTCTTGATCTACTACCACACTTTGCCAGTAGCAGGCATCTAATTCTTATTCTTATTCTTTATACCACACTCTGTCAGTGGTCGGCATCTAAAGTTCAATAATTACACGCCCTTAATAGGTATCTAAAGTTGCACACTTGTGCGCCTAATAAGGGTATCTAAGACTAGTTCTGGAACTATAGCGTAAATTACGAACATGTTCGAAAACGTAGAGACTGGGTTTCAAAAGATTCTCGTATCTTATTCTTATATAGTTCGAAACAGAATTCTTATATCTTATACGAAATTTGAAAATCAGAGTATCAAAACTTTTCCGGAAAAAAAACAAGTCAAAAAGTACTTACCCCAAAGTCTGACCAGATCTGAATATAGTCTTTTTGACCCTCTAAACAACATTTTCTTGAAAAACACAAAACACAAAAGTTGTAGAGAATGAAAAGGCCTTTCTGAAAAGTCCAGAATCACTGAATTCTGACTTACGATGAATTTTCTACGAATTTTATAAAACAGCCGATTTATGCTGAGAAGAGCCCTACGAATTTTTATATTAAAAACGAGGAAGACGAATAGGATCTATTTATAACTATACAAAACTCTATATCTTAACCTACAAGTTATCCATATTAGAATCTGATCTAAATTTTAGGCCCATTAGTCTGATCCAATTTTAAATCCTAATCTTTATCTAATTTTAATATATTTTTTCTATTATTCTATTATTAATCGAATTCTAAAAATTACGGGATATTACATACTATCCTCCTTAAAAAGAATTTGGTCCCCATCACAACAAACATAAAATTCGTGACACGCCTACCCCCTGATCTACCAAGGTCAAACTATGGTCCACAAGATCGAATCCTAGGGAATGTTCTAGTCCCATATACCTAACATATTCCGAAAGACAGCCTGCTCTAATACCAACTGAAACAGCCCGCACTTCCGGACTATTAAATCTAAATCAAAACTAATACAATATACAAACTATTTATCGAAAATTCAATTACAAAGGTACTTCCCAGGATCAAAACTTGGCTCTGATACCAACTGTAACAGCCCGCACTTCCGAACTATTAAATCTAAATCAAAACTAAAACAAAATACAATTTCTTGATCAAAAAGTCTATTACAAAGGTCACTATTACAAACGCGCTGCTAAAAGCGAAAGTTCCAAAGTCAAACCACTTCAAATCCTAAGTCCTCGAAACTCCAATGATATCAAACCCGAACTTAGACGAAACCTGAAATTATAAAAGGGGTGAGCTACAAAGCTCAGCAAGTACAAATTGACTAACTACTTAACCGGAAATCAATGGGCGTTTTAATAAAACGATTTTTCTCAAAACAATAATAATTTTGTAAAATATTTTCTAAAATAAATCCAACCCAAAGTTTTATATTTTAAAATTCATAATTTAAAATAGAACATAGCAGATTTTATAACAGGTCAGAACAGAATAAAACAGAACAAAACGATAATTCTTATAAATACCACAGTCTTGATCTACAGCCACACTTTACCAGTAGCCGACATCTAATTCTTATTCTTATTCTTTATACCACACTTTGGCAGTGGTCAGCATCTAAAGTTCAATAATTACACGCCCTTAATAGATATCTAAAGTTGCACACCTATGCGCCTAATAAGGGTATCTAAGACTAGTTCCGGAACTATAGCGTAAATTACGAACATGTTTGAAAATGTAGAGACTGGGTTTCAAAAGATTCTCGTATCTTATTCTTATATAGTTCGAAACAGAATTCTTATATCTTATACGAAATTTGAAAATCAAAGTATCAAAACTTTTCCGAAAAAAAAACAAGTCAGAAAGTACTTACCCCAAAGCCTGACTAGATCTGAATATAGTCTTTTTGACCCTCTAAACGAGATTTTCTTGAAAGACCTAAAACATGAAAGTTGTAGAGAACAAAAAGAACTTTCCGAAAAGTCTAGAATCACTGAATTCTGACTTACGATGAATTTTCTACGAATTTTATAAAACAACTGATTTATGCTGAGAAGAGCCCTACGAATTTTTATATTAAAAATGAGGAAGACGAATATGATCTATTTATAACTATACAAAACTCTATATCTTAACCTACAACTTATCCATATTAGAATCTGATCCAAATTTTAGGCCCATTAGTCTGATCCAATTTTAAATCCTAATCTTTATCTAATTTTAATACTTTTTTCTATTATTCTATTATAAATCGAATTCTAAAAATTACGGGATATTACATACTATCCTCCTTAAAAAGAATTTGGTCTCCAAATTCATAACAAACATAAAATTCGTGACACGCCTACCCCCTGATCTACCAAGGTCAAACTATGGTCCACAAGATCGAATCCTAGGGAATGTACTAGTCCCATATACCTAGCACATTCCAAAAGACAGCCTGCTCTGATACCAACTGAAACAGCCCGCACTTCTGGACTATTAAATCTAAATCAAAACTAATACAATATACAATCTATTTATCGAAAATTCAATTACAAAGGTACTATTCTGTTAGCTGCGCTTTTGAAATAGTACCTTTGTAATTGAATAGTACCTTTGTAATTGAATTTTCGATAAATAGATTGTATATTGTATGAGCAGGGGATTGAACCCTAGACCTTGTGCTTGCAAGGTTTTTACTTACACTACGGAACCAACTGTGCTGCAATACTCCATGTGTAATGTTTTGCATTAAATGTATACATAATCAAGCGGAGCCTGGAATTAAAGAATGAGAACAACTATTCTTAATTCTTTTTGCGCGAGGACTTCGTGCGCAAGCACTAGGGGAGTATTTCTTACTTTCTTTGTATATTATTATTATTATTATTATTAATATTATTATTACTATTATTATTTTATTCTTTTTGTATTTTTTTAGGATTGTGTTAGTTATTATTATATTATTATATTATTGTACTATGATATATAGTTTTTTTAGTAGATTTTTTTTCCTTCTTTTCTTTTTCATATTTGTTCATTGAGGACAATGAACCACTTTAGTGTGGGGATGTGATCTCAATAATATTATATTTTAAAAAAATTCAAAAAAAATCATATATTATAAAATTAAAAAAAAATAAAAAATTGAAAAAAAACATTTTGTATATAAATATCTTGTCTCAAGAGCATGTTAGCATGGATACGTACCCATTGTGTAGATTAATTTTACATGATTAATTCTGAGTGTCATATATGTGAAAATCATTTGATGCTTGATAATTCCTTGTGTGTGCTTGCGAAAATTTGAAACTTTGAGATGCTTCTTAGTTAATTTCAGTGAGTCGAGCATGCTTTTGCCTTGTGAGGATATAAGCCTAATTTATGATTGATGCATTTTTTATCAATTTATTTCGTTTATTGTGTGATGTTCATCATTTACATGTTGCTCTAGAACTTGTTTTAAAGCTTGTTGAGACTACATGATATTTGTGTGCATGAATATGATAAAGGCACTAGGGTTAACTTTATTTACCTAAACAGTAACCATGAGAAATATATCCTTAGTGAACCCATTTGAGCTTATATCCTGTTTCTTTCATATATCACCAATCTAAATTTCTTGAGCCTACTTATTTATTCTTGTCTTGATTTACTGGTAGAGCGTATTACTTCAACTTTAGGGGTTGTGAATCTTAAGTGTGGGGATTTCTTTTGTTAAGGTGGTACATTTCAGTGGGAATAAACATAAAATAGCTACTTTATCTTGAAAAAAAAAGAAAGGTCAAGTACTCCTTTGAGATCATTGGGTGGCAATTGCAATGTCATCTGAAACGGACGATCCATGGATGTGCTGGTATTAAGTTCATTCTTGGTGACTTTTCACTGCCCCTGATTACTGGAGAATTACTTGAATTTGAAAAAAAAACAAAAAAAAGAACAAGATCAAGTTTATGTTCATTGCTTGTTACAATATGAAAGTGGGGAAAGTACATAGGTTATATGTGCTTTGAAATTTAATGCTTGTGAGAGACTTATCTTCTTTTACATGATCTAATTTTCATGTTGGGTGCTTTAATTAAAAGTGAACAGTATGCTCTATTGGTTTATCAAGTTAGCCACTTGTTAGCCATTTTCTTGATATCCTACCTGTACCTAAGCCTCATTACAACCTTAACAAAGACCTTTTGATTCATGTATGCATGTATACGAAGTAGTGGAGGTTCGGTGGACAACCAGGCATATGGTAGCACATATACATTAACTGAAGTTGAGTGAAACACTTACACCTATACACTTGTGTGATTTCCATCCATAGCGTGTTCACTTACTGATTGCGACTTTGATGTATATTTCATGATATTTTTGTCTATTAAGACATTGTGTGCATACTTGGATTATTTTGTGTTAATTGATGCTTACGTGAGAGTACTTGTACTTTTCAGACACTTTCAGGTTGTTATGTGATTGAGGTTTACAATGTGTGGAGTACCATGATATGTTGCATGTTTGAGAGACTTGGTGATTGAAAATATTTGATTTTGTGGGTACATCTTCTATAGACCCTCACGAGACAAAACTCGTCCTACTAGGGCTGTCTAAGGGTTTAACGGCTTGTTGCATTCGCTCAATGCAATCATGTCATCTACGAAAACGATGTTAACTAGTTATGAATTAGTTTTTATTTCACTTATTTGCCCGAGGACGTGCAAATGCTTAGTGTGGGGATGTTTGATAAAGTATATTTATATATATATATATATTTTATATGACTTTGTCCTCATATTAATTCTGTTTTACACTGATTTGGATATTTATTTAATAGGTTTTGATGTTTTATTGTAGGTTACAAGGAAATTATAGACTTGGAAGGATTTGGAGCAAAAAGTCCTATTTTGGAGTGGAAATAGAAGAAAATTCGTAATATTGGACTACACGGGTTGCAAATACTATTTGGGCCATATCTAGAGATCTAGAAGTCCGATTTTGACCATCTTACAGTCCACACGAAGTTCATGGGATTTTCTTTAATTCAGAGATAGTCCAGTAAGGAGAATACAGCTGGAGCAGCCCAGAAACTGCAGTGAACAGGCAGCTACGAATTTTAAATTATAGAATCCTACTCGTTCTAGAATTCTCACTTGTAATTTGATTTGAATAATAAAATACTTTTATTATTAGACTAGACTTCAGATTTTATTTTTAGCTAACAACAGAGATACATACGTATGTACTATTATAGAGAACTAGGGTTTTTTCTTCATCTCTTTCATTGGATACACTTATTTTAGCTTGGATTCATTATTCTCCATTACTATAAAGTTCAAGGTATTCCTTATTCTCTTGTTTTCATTAGTATATATTTTACATGGCGTTCATCATTATTTTTATTGCTTTTGCATCTAGCGTGAGTGAGGAGTTTCATTCTAGGGCTCAAAGGGAAGCCATGTTTGCACCATGAATATGCTTTAATTTTATTAGTAGTTTAACGGGTAGAAAGTAATTCTAGTTTATATGTTTTAATATTTAATCTGTGTAACTGGCCAATATCATAGATTATTTATATGCAATAGGGGTAATAGATTGGGAGATTTTACTCACTAGAGACACACATACGATAGAAGAATTGAAAGTGAGAGCGGGAGCATCACTGGATTTCTAAAAGTGTTAATGCTTGGGAAAGATTAACTTTTACATTAATTACTTGACCCAATGAATTGCTATACTTTTATGATTAGCTTGATGTAAACATGGTGAACCTGCATCGCCCTAGACCTTTAGTTAATTGATTTAAAACATATTTAATTTGCATTAGTAAGCTAGTTAAAAACCTTCAATATTCGTTCTTATCTTGGAAATAATTCATAACAGTTAAATTGAAATTCTTAAAACTTAGTCTCCTTGTGGATACGACCTGTATTTGCCACTTTGTACTAGCAACGGATACCGTGCGCTTGTGGTTAGATATAAAATAACACATCAAAGAGTAGACTGAGGTACCTTTAATTCAGCATTGTCAGCCTCAGCTTTAGCATTTGCCATGAGAGCATAATTGATCCCATCATCTGAGTCTGATGAATCATCCCAGTTTCTCTTCTTTGAAATCAAAGCTTGTTTTCTCTCAGCTCTGGGTTTTCTACAGTCAGCTGCAAAGTGTCCGTGTCCAAGTCCATCACAGTTGTAACATCTCTCTTTTGACTTGTCAAGTTTTCCAGATCTAGCTTCCTTCCAATCAGTATTTCCTCTGTTGTTCCTCTTATCGGAGTTTGAAGAACGGAAACCTTTTTTCGAAAATTTTCTCCCTTTCTTGAAGTTTTTGTAGACCATCTTCTTGAAACTTTTTAACCAGTAGGGCAACCATTTTATCGATATCTTCATTGTTGTTGTGATCACTGTTAGTATCTGATTCAGTATCAGGATTTGAGTCATCATCAGAATTTTATGATTCAGTATCTGACTTAGCAATCATGGCTTTCCCTTTAGAGTAGCTTTTCCTCCTAGATTTCTCATTTGGCTTCTCTTCAACTTTGAGTGCAACTGGTCTAGCTTTTGATCATTTCCTCTTGCTCCTTTGCTCCATCTCTAGTTCATGAGTTTTCAAAACTTCATAGATTTCATCTAGAGGTGTGATATCAAGTTTTTAGTTATTCCTGATTGATGTGACTTTAAAGTCCCACTTTCCAGGGAGACCAAGTAGGAACTTCAAGTTTGAGTCCTCCAAATCATATTCTTTGTTACAAGGGATAAGTCATTCAGCAACTTCTGAAATCTGTCATAGATCTCAGTTTCGGACTCATTGTCCCTTGAGTCAAAGTGCTCATATTCTTGAGTAAGTATCGTCCTCATGTTCTTCTTGATAGCAGTTGTACCTTAACACTTTACTTCTAAAGCATCCCATATCTCTTTTATTGTTTTACATCTAATAACTCTATTGGACATAACACTATCAATACTGTTGTACAGGATATGTCTAACCTTAACATTCTTCATGATAGATGACATATCTTCAGGAGTACAGTCCTTCATGTCTTTGCTTATCATCTTCTCTGGTTCTCCTGTAAGCGAAATAACTACCTTCATTGGTTTATGAGAACCATCATAGATCGTGCTTAGGTATTTAGGATTCGTGGCTTCCAATCACATGGTCATCCTGACTTTCCAGATTGGATATTCATGTATCTTTAGGATATGCACCTTGATTGCTTCATACCTACTCATGTTGCTACTTATCTGTGATGTGGCTGGGGGTTGTGGTTTCAAATTATGTGTCTCTTCTTCTTTTTCTGCCATTGTAGATTATTTTTCAGATCTTAAACTGTTTGTACGTTAACAACAAGCTTTGATACCAATTGTTAGGCATTAAATCAACTGTAGGGGGGTGAATACAGTTAATACAATTTATTTGACAAAGCTTCAACAGAATCAACAGTTTTTATATTAACTGATAAAAACTTAGTACATAAGTACTCTCTCGAAAGGATGAACAAATATCCTTGAGAGCTGCTAGGTTATGTGAAAGATAAAACATTGTCGTAATGCATATAACATGAATTTAATCTGTGCTTTATATAGAGCACAGTGTTCATAATAAAACACACGTGAAAATATACGCAAGCGTATGCAATCACAAGTAGTATAAGATTTAAGTCAAATTCGTTCCCACAGAGACTGGTTTAGGTTAAGTTCAGATTATGCACTTATGCAACACTGTATGATTATCGTTCATAGCTAAGACAAGTAATAAATTTGAGTTGATTAACTACTTAACAGATTATACTAGCATGCATTAACTAAGAGATTAAAAGTTAATTTCTTATATGCGAATAAAACATGAGATTCTAACTTCATTAAATACTTCATTCAAAGTTTATGTCTTTATCAATAGTATACAATGGTGATGATAACTAATCAGATAACACAAAATTAGTATACGCTATCATTCGATGTACGTATAACCTACTACTAAGCATCCATAATCAAGATAGAAGTTGAGTAGACACCAATTATGCTTAGACCCTATATGTCTATAACATTTGAAAACATAACAGTTTAAGAATAAGTTATCTATTATGATTACATAGGGTTTGTAAGATGGTTAAAATTACTCCACGAATTATGAATGTCAGTTCATACATAAACCTATGCTAGCATGGCAAATTCTAAACCTCTATATTCACTGTCGCTTCAATAGAGATTAACAAACAATATTAGATGTTAGCTACACATCAAAGACAAATAACCACAACTAAACTAGGAAATCATAAATCACCACATACTAAAGATTTAAAACAATCAACTATTGAAATCCATAAATAAATCCGCTAGAACCCCATGACAACGATTAGTTCATGATCGAACACATCATCACCATGGGTTCCAATGAAAATATGGTAATAAATAAGTTCAGAATACTACAATAGAATACAGAAGAACTAGAGTTTAGAACAAATCAAAACAAGCATCCAAAAGTATCGCCTAAATCGAAGAATACAAAAGTATGAAACTAAATCTTCTTCTCCTTGGTCGTCCCGTGTGTTCTAGGTCTTCTTAATATTCTCCTTGGCTTCCTTGTTATGAAAAACGTCTTCTTTTCATTATATATAAGCCCCCGGTTGACCTGGATTATTCAAATCACCCAATCAGACTCAAATCAGGATTCTGCAACAAGTGTATGGCGCTGGCGCGCTCTACCTAGCACGGGCGCGCTGTCTTACTGGATTAACTGGTGCGGGCACGCTCCTTCAGGCGTGGGCGCACCTGCTTTCTGGTAGAAAACTTTGCAGTTTCTTGTTTTGTGCTCTGATCTTCTCGTAAACTTCCGTAACTCCATTCCCTGATCTCTTATCAATCTAAAATCATTTGAAATCTCGTTTCCACCTCCGACTAGTGCCCTAAAACGACTCAACACAAAACACATCAAAAATACCAAATACTTGAGTACAAAATACCAACTTCAGCCGATATAAAGTGTTCCAAGTGGATATAAATCCCATTTATCACACCCCCAAACTTAAATCGATGCTTGTCCTCAAGCATAAACAGACTCAACAATAAAAACACAACTAAACTAATATAAATATGCAACGATCCCCTCAGAATAACCATAACCAAATCAATAAGCAATGTCTTATGTCTCTAAGAATGCAATGACTTTAAACAGAGTTCAACTAAATCCCATAAACCAACATACAAACCAGAAAGGTGCGTGTATGAGATGCTTATCAGATATACTCTCAACACTAGATCAATAATCATATCCTATTTTTCACCAAAACAATCATAAGTTTATAAAAAGAATGAACGTTAAACACATAATGACTCACAACACCTCAATTTTACTAGAGTTAGGCAAGGATTCATGCTATAATACGGAAACATAAACACAAAAATACTTATTTGACCATGCAATGAATGAGGTCCCAAAAGACTTATAAAATAATACCCATATAGCGAGCTTTAGGTTAGCGGATCCCATACTATACAAGCCTTTTGTCACTAGGCACAAAGTCCCCTAGAACTTACTTGCTCGAGTATTAAAGAGCTCACTCGTGGCCAATTCTGCATAAAAACGTAACAACACATATTTTCTTTTCTTTTCTTTTCTCTTTTTTTTCTTTTTATTTTTATTTTTTTTCTTTTCTTTTTATTTTTTTTCTTATTTTAATGATTGTGAATTAGTGTGTTTCGCTCCATCTCATTCAACCCTAGACTACTCATAAAAATATGATCCGGCTACGAGCCATTTGGCGCCTAGCTTTATTTACAATTAGCAATGAAATCCATGACCTTCCCCTAGTTTAAAAATCAGTGTTCATACGTCATTACGGGAATAGCGAAAATTCTAAATATAACCAAGTGATTAAATTCCAACAAACAAACAAGTATGATCATGATCTAGTTCAAAAGCAACCTATAAGACTTGTGAAAAAACTTTGTTTTTGGGCATGCAAATCAATTCATTTGGACTTAATTATCCCTCTATTCGACATCATTACACTCAAACTAACATCAACCAATCAATCAAAAACAACTCAACCTACGGGATCATGTTATATGAATGCAAATGTAACTATACATGGACTCACATAATAACATGAACAAATATGCAAAAAAATAATATGAACTAAATGAACAAACATGCAAAAATACAAATAAACTACTACTTAACATGCAATATGAATCTATATGGACACAATAGACACTAAACATGCAATATGAATCTATATGGACACAACACACTACTAATCCTTACATTATCACCCCCAAACTTAAATTATTCAATGTCCCCATTGAAGGCAATAATAAGGATAAAAGGCATACATAGTCATCAGTAGGATCACCCTCCTCGGGTGGAGTATCATGTGATGGGTAAACAGTGCTCGCTCCAAATACAGGCCAATCGACCTCGACACTAGTGGCTCTAAAAGCAGTACCCAAAGCCTGTGTCAAATCCGCAGCAAAACGACTGTGGATATCGTGTATCGCATCCATGCGCCTAGTCAATCGCCTGTACTGCACATCTCCAAGTCCAGAACTATCCCCTATCTGCTGAGCACGAGAAGATCTAGCGGCTGCACGAGAGGATCTAGTAGCTGCCTAACGTGCTTGAGAAGAACCCCCTGCATAAGTCTAATCACCTGGATGGCTACCCGGTAGATGATCATATGTATAACCCAATCCCTTCTCATGGGCTTTACCACTATACCACTCCTGCATCATCGAAATTGATGAGCTAGCAATGAGAGCACTCGGCATCTGCAGATGCTCATGCTCGGGCCACCTAACACCAACCGAAGTATACAACTTCGTAACAATGGAGGCATTATAAATCGCCCCCGTGGTTCCCCCTCACAGAAAACACAGCATACTCTGATGAATCGCATAGCCGAGATTAATATATTCTCCATTCAAAATCCCCCACAGGAGAATAGCCTGATCCACAATAACCTCGTGTGAATGTGAAGATGGCATGATATTAGCACACACAAACATGTTCCAAGCCCTAACATACCTATTCATACAAGAAGCAGGAAAAGTAAGGGGCTCAGTAGTGCATGCTTTGTATTTCCCCTCCGTGCCTGGAACACACAACTCAGCCAAAATATAATCCAAGTCAAAATCCTCCTTAGTCTTGCTAGACCAATCCTCAACACCCCTCTTCCTCGCGGGTTGATTTATGACCCGACGAATAGCCATGGGATAATAATCAACCGTCAACCTATGAACAACAAAAAACCCATTCTTGTCCGCCTTAACATTCGCGTAAAATTCCCGCATAATGATCATCGGGACCGCAACGGGTGTCTCACATAAAGTCTGCCAACCCATCTCAACAATTATCCCCAAAAGCTTCCAATCCTTCACCGTGGGTAAAAATCCCCTCTCCTTAGCAATCGACTTAGACATCAACCTAGTAAACTCTGCTTGAGCCTTCAGAGAAGAAAATCTATTTTCTGTGCCACCCACACTAGAATCCTCGGTAGACGAGGGATGTGTGCTACTACTCCCCGTGGTTCGTGTTCTTTTGGGTGCCATAATCACAAGTGATAGCCATTTGGGTGTAAGTATTGTATAGGAGAGGTTAGGGTTTTGTAAGTATATGAGATAGTTGTGTATATAAGAAGAGATGTATATATATAGGAGAGGTATAGGATGGGTGGGGAGTTGTTTAGGGTTATGGGATAATGGGTAGTTTTAGGGTGTAATTCGGGTAAGGAGTGGGGTTTGATTTGTAACTAATTTTTTTTCCTGATTTTTCGCTCTTTTTTTCCAGAAACCTAGCGCGGGCGCGTCGTGTAGGGCGCAGGCGTGCGGACTTCTTGAAAAATTTTCTGTTTTTTGGATTTTTTCCTATTTTTCCAAAAGCAAAAATACAATAATGCACGGGTTACCTCCCACGAAGCGCTTGGTTTACGTCGCTAGCTTGACGTGAAACTTCGAAATCAAGTTATCGCAAAAACGGCGCTGACCACCTCATGGTTCACCGTATCACCATCGTAATACTTCAACCCCTGACCATTTACTTTGAACGCTTGGTCTGGATGCTTATCAAAAATCTCCACAGCTCCATGTGTGAAAACAATGAATGGACCTGACCACCTCGACTTAAGCTTTCCTGGAAAAAGACGAAGACGAGAGTTGAACAATAGAACTTGCTGACCAGGCATAAATGACTTGTGCACTGACCTCCTATCATGACATCTATTGACCTTCTCCTTATATAACTTGTTGTTTTCATAAGCCTGTAGACAAAATTCGTCGAGTTCATTAATTTAGAGCATTCTCTTTTCTCCAGCAGCTTCCATGTCAAGATTCAACTTCTTCAAACCCCAATATGCTTTATGTTCTAGCTACGCAGGAAAATGACACGCCTTACCATATACCAACTGGAAAGGAAACATGCCTAGAGGAGTCTTGAATGTTGTTCTGTAGTCCCAAACGGCTTCATCGAGCTTCAACGACCAATCCTTTCTTGATATACTCACAACCTTCTCCAAGATTCGTTTGATCTCTCGATTAAACACCTCAGCTTGCCTATTAGTTTGAGGATGGTAGGCTATGGAAACACGATGATTCACATGATACCTTTCCATCAATGCAGTGAACTTGCGATTGCAAAAATACGATCCCTCACCATTGATTATGACCCTTGGAGTACCAAACGTGTGAATATCTACTTATGAAGAAAATTTAGCACCACCTTCGCATCGTTGGTTGGAAAAGCTCTAACCTCAACCCATTTGGACGCATAATCCACCGCCAAAAGAATATACTGATTGTTGCATGACGAGACAAATGGCCCCATGAAGTCGATTTCCTAAACATCGAAAATCTCAACTTCAAGACGAATATTGAGAGGCATCTCATCTCTCTTGGATATAATTCCAACCCTTTGGCAGCGATCATATCTCAACACGAACTGATGAGCATCTTTAAATAACGTAGGCCAGAAAAATCCCGCTTGAAGAATACTGGCAGCTATTTTCTCTCCACCATAATGGCCACAATACCCAGTAAAGTGACAATCTCTCAAAATACCCTATGCCTCACTATACGGAATGCACCTTCTTATTATCTAATCTGGTCCCTGTCTGAATAAGAATGGCTCATCCCATCGATATTACTTCACCTCATGTAGAAACTTCTTCCTTTGAGCATAAGAGAGTTATGGGGGAATAACATTACTCACAAGATAGTTCAAAATTTCTGCAAACCATGATTCTTCTTCTTGCACCCCAAAGAGTTGCTCGTCAGGAAAAGATTCATTGATCAACGTGTTATCCTGTGAAGCCTTACCTTGATCTTCTAGTCGTGAGAGATGATCCGCTACTTAGTTTTCTATACCTTTCCTTTCTTTGATTTCTAGCTTGAACTCCTAAAGCAATGGAATCCATCAAATCAATCGAGGTTTGGAATCTTTCTTCGAGACGAGGTATCGAATAGCAGCATGATCAGTAAAAACCATCACTTTTGTCCCAAGTAAGATCGAAATTTCTCGAAACCATAGACAATTACCTAGAGCTCCTTCTCTGTGGTAGTGTAGTTCAACTGAACACCATTAAGGGTTTTACTAGCGTAGTAAACCACATGGAATATGTTCTTCTTCCTCTGGCCAAGAACTGCTCCAACTGCATAGTCACTAGCATCCCACATCATCTCGAAGGGCTCATTCCAATCAGGTGCAGTGATAATAGGTGTTGTAATCAAACTCTTTTTCAAACTCTCGAATACAGCTAAACATTCTTCATCAAACTTAAAAGGCACATCCTTCTCTAACATATTGCACAAGGGTTTAGAGATTTTTGAGAAGTCTTTTATGAATCGCCGATAAAAATCCGCATGACCAAGAAAACTATAGATTCCCTTAACTAAGATTGGTGGAGGAAGATTTTCAATAACCCCCACCTTGGCCTTATCCACTTCAAGCCCTTTGCTAGACACCTTGTGCCCAATAATGATACCATGTTGCACCATGAAGTGATATTTTTTCCAGTTGAGCACCAGATTGGTCTCAACACATCTTTTCAGCAACAAACCAAGATTATACAAGAACTCGTCATACGAAGTCCCAAACACAGAGAAGTCATCCAGGAACACCTCCATATTAGTGCCAATCATATCAGAGAATATGGCCATCATGCATCTCTAAAAAGTAGCAGGTGCATCACAAAGTCCGGACGTAACTCGACGGAAAGCGAAAGTGCCAAAAGGACAAGTAAAGGTGGTCTTCTCCTGATCTTCCGGGGTAATGCAAATCTGATTATAGCCCAAGTACCCATCCAGAAGATAATAATACTCATGACCAGCCAACCTTTTAAGCATTTGATCAATGAATGGGAGCGGGAAGTGATCCTTCCTGGTGGCTTTATTCAGCTTTCGATAGTCCATGCATACTCTCCACCCTATGACTGTCCGAGTAGGAATGAGATCGTTCTTCACATTAGCAACAACTTTAATGCCTCCTTTCTTAGGCACACACTGCACCGAGCTCACCCATGAACTGTCAGAAATCGGATAGATGATCCCTGCATCCAGCCATTTAAGAATTTTCTTCTTCACAACCTCTTTCATGATAGGATTGAGTCTTCTCTGCTGTTCAACTGTTGGCTTACTCCCTTCCTCAAGCAAAATTTTATGCATGCAGTAAGAAGGACTGATTCCCTTGATATCTGCTATAGTCCAACCAATTGCTGATTTAAACTCTCTCAAAATTCTCAAGAGATTGTCTTCATCACTACCTAAAAGGTCAGATGCAATAATAACAGGCAAAGTAGATGCATCGCCTAAAAAGCATACCTCAAGTGATCAGGCAGTGGTTTGAACTCAAGTGTGGGAGCTTCCTCAATAGATGGTTTGAGACGCTCCTGATAATTCTTCAGCTCTGCTAATCCAAGAGACTCGAATGGCAAATCCAATCTCCTTTCCATGGAGAAGCATTCAAATACTGCAGCTGCTCTGCCCCCTCTTCATCTTCACTATCAGATTCCCCTGTCAAGGCTCTCTTTAAGGCATCAGTCCTTAGCATTTGATCAAGCTCCGAAGTCACTACAGAGTAGACCAACTCTACTTTAAAGCACTCCTCTTCATCAGTAGGGAATTTCATTACATTGAAGACATTGAAAGTCACGTCCCGTCCCTGAACCCTCATAGTAAGCTCACCCTTCTATATATCGATCAGAGTTCGGCCTGTAGCTGAGAATGGTCTCCCCATGATAATGGGAATCTTCTTATCTTCCTCGAAGTCCAGAATGATAAGATCGACAGGGAAGATGAGTTTATCCACCTTAACCAAGACATCCTCCACTACTCCTCATGGATAAGTGATGGAACAGTCAGCCAGTTGCAAGGACATGTTTACCGGTTTTGGATTAGGCAGACCAAGTTTTTTAAAACGGACAAGGGCATCAGATTGATGCTAGCTCCCAAGTCACACAAAGACTTGTCGAAAGATAGATTGCCAATGGTACGGGATATCGTGAATCTTCCTGGATCTTTAAGCTTAGGAGGAAGTTTTTGTTGTAACACAACACTGCACTCTTCCCTTAGAGCAGCGGTTTCTAACTTCTCAAGTTTTAGCTTCTGAGATAGAATACCTTTCATGAACTTAGCATAGCTCGACATTTGTTCTAGAGCTTCCGCAAAAGGTATGTTAATGTGCAACTTCTTGAAAACTTCCAAAAACTTGGCAAACTGCTTGTCAAACTTCTGCTTCTGAAGCCTTTTAGGATATGAATGAGGCAGATAGACTTGTTTATCCTCTGTATTATCCTTAGGAATAGTATTTTCAACAACATTCTTCTTCGATTCCGCTTCGCCATCCTTTTTCTCAGCTGAATCAACAAAATTGTCAATTTTTGGAATTTGAGAGGGCGCAGGCACGCGCCTTTTGGGCGCGGTCGCGCTGCCCTTCTGGAGAAAAATTTCAGCTTCTTTGTTTTGATGATTTTTAGGGTTAGCGACCTTTCCAGACCTCAAGGTGATTACCTTAAGCTGTTCTTTGACTTCCCTCTTGCCTGGATTATCTTCTGTATCACTTAGAAGAGTTCCTTGTGGTCGGTTCAATAAGGAATTAGAAATTTACCCTATTTGATTCTTCATAGTCTTGATCAAAACCGCTTGACTTTTGCACATAAGCCTCAACTCCTTCAATTCAGATTTTTCATTCAACGATAGACCGACACCTCCGTGAGATTGCTGTTGCATCCCCTGTAGCTGAAATTGCTGCCTTGGTGCAAACTGTTGTTGAAAACCAGGAGGTTTAAATTGCTTGTTTCCAAACTGCTGTTATGGTTGTTGTGGTTGTTGCGTACCACCCTGATTATTGCTCCAACTGAAGTTAGGATGGTTGCGGTTGTTAGGATGATAAGTAGCAGGAACAGGTTGCTGTGACCTATGAAAGTTGCTCACAAACTGAGTTGATTCACTAGATATAGTACATTGCTCCGTCGTATGTGATCCTGCATAAAGCTCACAAACACTCATTATCTGTTGAACACCATAGTTGGTCAGAGAATCGACCTGCATAGTCAATGCCTTTATCTGTGCAGTGATACTCGTAGATGTATCCACCTTCAGAATTCCTGCTACCTTGCCTTGTGGTAGCCTCTGAGTTGGATTCTGATATTCATTCACAGCCATCATCTCAATTAGCTCATAAGCTTCCTCATATCTCTTAGCCCATAAGGCTCCACCTGATGCTGCATCGAGCATAGGTCTTGACTGTGCTCCCAAACCATTATAAAAGCAATTGATCACCATCCAGTCAGGAATTCCATGATGAGGACACTTCTTAAGCATCTTCTTATAGCGCTCCCAAGCTTCATATAAAGATTCACCCAATTGCTGTGTGAATTGAGTAGGAGCATTCCTGATTGCAGCTGTCTTTGCTATAGGGAAGAATTTAGTAAGGAATTTCTGAGCAAGATCCTCCCAAGCGCAATAGAATCAGCTGGTAGAGACTATAACCAACTCTTAGCTTTATCCCTCAGAGAGAATGGAAAAAATCTCAGTTTCACAGCATCTTTAGAAACATTATTGAACTTGAAGGTGTCACGGATCTTGATGAAATCCCTAATGTGCATATTGGGATCTTCCGTTAGTGCACCCCTAAACTGGACTGAATTCTGCACCATCTGAATAATGCCAGGCTTGATCTCAAAGGTATTAGCTGCGATAGCTGGCCTGACAATGCTAGATTAAATGTCATTGATCTTTGGTTGAGAATAATCCATCAACGCTTTCGTTTCTGCTGCTGGTTCTCCCATTATAATGATCACTTCTTCTTCGACTTCTTTAACTTCTTCAAGAACTTCTTCTTCTAATTCTTCAACTTCCTTATCTTCTTCAGTTGTTTCCTTATGAGACTGAGAACGTGTTCACATACACGCTCTCTAGAGTACCTGAAATACAACAAAGTAATCGTAGTAAGTAAAGTAATCAGAGTCAGTGAACTTTAATGACTACTGATGTCAAGCACATAAACTAAAAATTAACACCGAGTCCCCGGAAGCGGTGCCAAAAACTTGTTCGCAATAAAACACACATGAAAATACACGCAAGCATACGCGATCACAAGTAATCTAAGATTGAAGTCAAGAACGTTCCCACAAAGAAGCTCAGATTATGCACTTATGCAACAATGTATGATTATCGTTCACAGCTAAGACAAGTAATAAATTTGAGTTGATTAACTACTTAAGAGATTATACTAGCATGCATTAACTAAGAGATTAGAAGTGAATTACTTATATGAGAATAAAACATGAGATTCTAACTCATTAAATACTCCATTCAAAGTTTATGTCTTTATCAATAGTATGCGATGCTGATGATAACTAATCAATTAACACGAAATTAGTATACGCTATCATTCGATATACGTATACCCTACTACTAAGCATCCACAATCAAGATAGAAGTTGAGTAAACACCAATTATGCTTAGACCCTATATGTCTATAAGATTTGAAAACATAACGGTTTAAGAACAAGTTATCTATCATGATTACATAGGGTGTGTAAGATGGTTAAAATTACTCCACGAATTATGCATGTCAATTCATACATAAACTTATGCTAGCATGGCAAGTTCTAAACCTCTATATTCATTGTCGCTTCAATAGAGATTAACAAACAATCTTAGATGTTAGCCACACATCAAAGATGAATAAGCACAACCAAACTAGGAAATCATAAATCACCACAAACTAAAGATTTAAAACAATTAACTATTGAAATCCATAATTAAATCCTCTAGAACCCCATGACAACAATTAGTTCATGATCAATCACATCGTCATCATGGGTTCCATTGAAAATATGGTAATAAATAAGTTCAGAATACTATGATAGAATATAGAAGAACTAGGGTTTAGAATAAATCAAAACAAGTATCCAAAAGTATCGCCTAAATCGTAGAATACAAAAGTATGAAACTAAATCTTCTTCTCCTTAGTTGTCTCGTGTGTACTAGGTCTTCTTAATGTTCTCCCTAGCTTCCTTATTATTAAAAACATCTTCTTTTCATTATATATAAGCCCCCGATTGACCTGGACTATTCAAATCACCCAATCAGACTCAAATTAGGATCCTGCAGTAAGTGTATGGTGCGGGCACACGGGCACGCTGTCTTACTGGATTAACTGGCGTGGCTGCGCTCCTTCAGGCGCGGGCGCGCCTGCTTTCTGTAGAAAACTCTGCATTTTTTGTTTTGTGCTCTGATCTTCTCGCAAACTTCCGCAACTCCATTCTCTGATCTCTTATTAATATAAAATCATTTGAAAGCTCATTTCCACCTCCGACTAGTGCTCTGAAATGACTAAACACAAAACACATCAAAAATACCAAATACTTGAGTCCAAAACACCAACAGAAATCGATATGAAGCGTTCCAAGTGGATATAAATTCCACTTATCATATAGCTACCAATGTATAAGGAATCATATTCTATTAACAACAAGGAAACCTATACAATTGCTTTTGAGATAAAGTCCTTCACCGCCTTGAGTTCCTGTTTTCTTTTCCTCCTCGAAGATCAACTGATATGACAAATACTGATTTCATTATTCGTTGACATCATCATTTGATCGAAATCATCATCCGTTGATATCCTATCATCCGTAGATATTGCATCATCCATTGATGTCATCAACATCCGTTGATATATAAGTTCTGATGTGAAGTTCTGATAGTTTTTGTTTGATTACATCAATTGCACCTAACAATCTCCTCCAACTTGTTCATTATGGAATTATGGACAAGTTCCAATTGATGATGTCAAAAATAACCAAATGCAGGAACCAAGTATGCTTATTCAATTTTGCTTCAGTGGATATCAGAGTTTAACTCTTCATCCTGAACTGCTTCTTTAACTTGAGCAATGTTAGAGGTTAATTCCACTTCCTTAGCTCAGAATGCTTCCAGAAATCTTCCTTCTTTGACCAGCTTGGATGATTTCCGCTTCAATTAAATTTTCTTCAGTATCAAAAGCTTGAACTACTGTATAGATTAGATCTATCAGAGTTTGAGATTAGATTCCTTAGATACTGGCTCCAGCTTTGTCTTTAGACTTTGAAATCCTTGACTTTTCTTCTATCTTCTCATTTCCTTTAAGCTTCTTATCAGCAGTTCCAATAGCTTGTGATATGAGAGATCTTTTATGTTCTGCCTGACTGATTTCCCTTCTAACTATACCTCTGGTTGGTCTGTTAGAAAGATCATCTTCATAAAGTACTTGAGAAATAACAGCAATATCAGCATTTGATATTTTCATAGAATTTTAAAGTCTTCCTTCATTTGCCTTAGCTGTTCAAGATCAACTCCAAGATTTTCTTTTGCAAATATTCTTCTACTCACCTCAGAATCAAATAATTAAATCTTTGGATCCTTCTAGAACAGAGTGGTCTTTCTTCCTTTAACTTTCAGAGTTTGAAGATATTGGCTTGCTTCAACACCAGCTTCTTTCTCCAGGATACCTTGGTCTTCATCAGCAACAATTGTGACTTGTGAAGATTGTGGTATTTTAGTAGTCACAGTCAATTCTTCAACTCTTTCTTCATTCCTCTTTCTTTCTCTTCCTTGTCTAGACTAAAATCTAATGATTTCTTTTGATGAACCACTAACTCCAACTAGCTCTTCACCTCTTCTCCTTTTGCTCTCCTTTTGCTCTCCTTCTGTTCCCCCTGATTACCTCCATCAGGATTTTCATCATCAGTACTTGTCAATATCAGCTGCTTGTATTTAGTTTTAACAATTTTCTCCCCCTTTTTGGCATCATCACCAAGCAGTAGAGAAAGAATCAGCTCCACTGAATTTTGTACTTCTGTAAGTTGATCAGACATTTGAGCTTGATTAGCTTCCAATCTAGCTTGACTGGCTCCAATTGTAGTTTTTCTGGTAACTACTGGTGAAATTTGTTTCTGAATTTCCTGATGAGTCAGTAGCTTTGAAGTAATCAATGATTCTTTGATATGATATTTGAGTAGTAGTTGCTTCATATGTTGTGTATAAGGATCTGACAACTAAAATTGATGCTTTTAGATGATTCAACACATCAGGATTTATAATCTTCTGTTATGTTATTTCCAGATGTTCAACTGCTTGTGTTCTGGAAATAGGATATGTATTATCTTTCCAATAAGCATTCTAGAGATTATCAGAATAATCATGCTTCTTCTTAGCATCTAACTCTTTCATTTTCTGTTGTCTCACATGCATATGCGTATCTTCGGGAAAGAAAAGGTCATCCTCAAGATCTAAAATAGAATTAGATACATGAGTTTCTTTACCATCATTAGATTCTTCAATAGCATCTGGATCTTGCACTAATTGCTGAACTTTATCACCAGTTTCAACAAGTAGAGTAGAATGAGAAATTGGTGCAGTATATGATCTAATGACTTCAGAAGCTTCCACACTTTCAGCAGTTATCTCCACATCTTCAAATATTGTAGATAAATGAATTGGAGCTTCAAGATTAACTTCTAGAAGCTCAGGTCCTGTAGAATGTTGTGGTAATTCTGAAATGGATGAATCTTTATGAATGGACTGTTCTGCTACTACATCTTCAGCAACAACAAGTATTTCCTCAGGTGATGGAAAAGTAAAATGTATGGACTTTTTTTCAACAAAAACAGGGATTATCTCATGTGATGGAATAGTAGAATGTATGGACTGCAAGAAAGTATCAGTACTCAGACTTGCAGGGAGATTAATAGCCTTTGGTACATCAGAGTTTTCCTGAGATTCAACAGACTGATGTTCAACATCTGTTCCTTTAGTACTCTGAGCATTTACAAACATATAAAAAATAAAACTTAATCTCTCTATTCTTTTATAGTAGTCTCACTACTCCTCACACCACACATCTCATGACTTTTAATAGCCAGAGCTTCCTCACAAGGATTACTAAATCCTATCTCTCATCTACCTCTCCTTTTGCCAGGAAGGATCATGCCTCTCTTAAATTCTGTTTTTCTTTTAATCTTTTCACACATCTCACGTAAAAAGGCTCAGAAAGATTGTCCTACAGAAATAAGAGGTGGCTAAAGAAGGGTGATCTGTGATCATACAACTAGAGGTAGCCTTAACTAAGGTCTAGATGTAATCATGTCAACGGGATTTATATCATGAAAAACATACAATAAATGCTGAAAGAACTAAATCAGTATTTAAAATAAATGCTGATAAAGTAACACCAGTATTTATACCTTGTAAATTCACAATTAGGCTCACAGTAGATACTGTGGTTATAAAAGTTGTTGTTCATCAATAATGAGAACCTCCATTTGATTTGGAGAGGATTTGATCAGGTTACTGTCATGTACCATGATCTCAAACCTTGTTCTTCTTGCAAAGAACTAACACTTGAATGTCTTGATTGAAAGCTATCACAGAGACTTCAGTAAAAACTAATGAAACCTCTGTGTCTCTGTTAGTATCATTAAGATCTACCTCAGTAAGTAGTCTCTAACCAACTAAATATTGTTTTTGAGTGGTGAATCATAATTCAAGAAGTATGTCACTTGATTTTTGGCAACATGTGAGAAAAGAATTCAAGTGTTTCAGTTGTAAGAAGAAATTTAAGATATAAGATATATGAAATTTGAGATTGAGTGTGGAGAACTTTCTTGATTAGAAAAAGAAAGTTTCAAAAGATTTTGAATTGCAAGCAACACTCAAAGATTATAATTCTTAGTGATTAAGAATTAAATCTTCCTTAAATTTTCTTCTTCAACAACAGTTACTTCCTGTAGTGCTCAGTCTGTACCGAAGTGGTCACATAAACTTAAACATAGATCAGTTTATTCACATGCATAAAACAAAAATCTGAAGTTTAGCATGCAGTACTGATTTGAATTTAACATTTAAGAACATTCAATCACACATAAGAAAGTAATCAAATAATCATTTAATGAAGCAAAAGAAGATAATATATATTCATTCATTCATGAAAAAGAAAAGTACAATAGAGACACAAGAAAATAGTCCTAACAAGAACTAAACTATTCCTAGAATCTATCCTAACTTTCTCTTCTTGCTTCTTGAGATCTCGGCGGTGATAAATCCCCGAGATTGATTTTGCAAGAAAAATAATATTCTCTCGCAACTCCAAAGCATCAATTCTTTGCTGCTCAGCCTCCTTGGCTAAGCGCTCTTCTTCAAGATTAGTTTTTATCTGGAAGAGCTGAAGATCTAACCTTTGATCAACCTGCAGCTTCTCATAGACTAACGCCGGAACTTCATGAGGACTATATATTAGAATATTTACCTTGACACTTCTTCCCCAAGGATCATAATAAACACGATCTTCATCGAACACAAAAGCTAGGTAATAAATACCAACATTATTGCGGGTGCAAAACTGTCGTTGAGCAATGAACATTTTGAGAGGATGAGGATTTGTGTTTATTTAGACTAAAAGGTTGAGTGTTTGGAGTGAAAAGATAGTGAGAAGTTTTGAGAGTGGAGGGTTGTATTTATAGAAGAGAAGATAGAAATTGAAGAGATTCTTTGATTGACCATGCAATAATTAGACATAATGAGCATACACGATGACGCGTATCTAGGCAAAAGAAAAAGTAATCTCTCTCTTGATATTCCTATTCCCTATGAAAATACTCAAGTATCAGTGGATACTGGCATCAGTAGCTAACCCATTAAGGCAATTAAAAGATATTCCAGCCACTCATTGATTAATTTAAAATACCGTTAACAATTTATTTTGAATAAATTCAAAATAATCAATGAAGTATAACAGGCAATCATGGTTTGACCATTATCAGTATTTTAATTACTACTATCAGGATTTATTAACTACTGACATAAACTATTATTCAAAGCAAGTTTAACCAATAAAAGAGTTTATAAGCATAATCAGTAGTTCAACATGAAATTTTCACATAAGATCATTTAGCACAGTTTGCATGTTATCATGGCATCGAACATTTAGCACAAAAATCAGTATCTAGCAAGTACTGGCACATAATAAGATATCATGCTTCAAAAATATCAGCAGACTTAAGTATCAGAATTTGAGAATTGTCCTGATATCATTCCCAATTCATTCACCAACATTGTGAATGTGGCTTCACAGAGAGGCTTGGTGAATATATTTGCTACTTGCTGATCTGTTGGAACAAAGACCAATTACACTATACCAGATTCCACATGTTCCCTTATGAAATGGTATCTCATGCTAATATGCTTAGTCATTGAATGCTGCACTTGATTTCCTATCATTGCAATAGCACTTTGATTATCACAATATATAGTAATAGAAGAATAGTTTAACCCATAATCCAGCAGCTGATTCTTCATCCATAGAATCTGAGCACAACAGCTTCCTGAAACAATGTATTCTACTTCTGCAGTTGAAATGGAAATTGACTTTTATTTCTTGCTATACCAAGAAACCAATCTGCCTCCAAGAAATTGGCAGCTTCCAGAAGTGCTTTTCCTGTCTATTTTGCATCATGCAAAATCGGCATCTGAATATCCAATTAGCTTAAATATGAATCTCTAGGATACCATAATCTCAGATTCATGGTGCCTTTGAGATGCAGTTGAGCAGTCTTGCATTCTAAATCTTTTGAGTAAATTCCTGGTGTATTTGATTGATTTATAAAGATTCCTTCATCAGTCTGTTTAGCTTATAACCCCATAAAGTAACTCAATTCTCCCATCATACTCATTTGATACCTGGACTGCATTAGCTTTGTAAATCTCTCACAAAGTTTCAAAGTAGTAAGAGATTTTCGCTCGATAAATATACTCGATTGTGATTTAAGGAAAAAAAGATATGGTGATACGTTTGTGCGGAAATCATATCCAGCCAAGATTTTCTCGTTAATTCTTAATCTTGGTATAATTTCGAGAATGTCAGGAATCGAATACGCCATGTTCTCAGTATATCATTCCCAGATGGGCAGTAAGATGAAGAGAACGATTAAAGTGCCTCGAATGCGACTGAAAGCGATTACAAACTAGGTTAATTGAACAAAGAAATATGTGGAAATGAGGTTCAATAACCAGTAACTATTGCAAACATTCATGAGCATGAATTACTAGAATTAGAAAGAAAAGTGGATTAATACGCATTATGCTGGTCCTTTTGGAACAGTAAAATAGTCAGGATAAGTGTAAGTAAGTTGGCTTCACCGCCACACATTTAGTAGATTCATAAGGTATTTATATATGTATACACATGATGACTAATTTAGCTCCATTATATAAAATGGAGACTTGAATTGAGTTATATGAGCAACAGATAGAATATGATGTCGGTAAGAGACTGTTAAGTATTGAGTGATGCTGCAAGTAAAAGTTTATGAAAGGTTGTAAGGTTGAGTGATAAACCTAAAAAATGAAAATGAGATATTTAATGTATCAATATCTGGTCCTTAGTGTGATTATGAGGACATAATCCTTTTAAGGGAGAAGGATGTAATATCCGGGATATAGCGTATAATTATTTTTATCAATAAATGATTATTATGTGATTATTATATGATTTTTGGTGAGTTATCTGATGATTGGTGTTGATATGTGGATGTTTAAATGTGATAAAGTATGGGTATGTTAATTTTATTTTGTCCAGAATAAAATATAGATAATTAAGGTATTTTTCTGGTAATTTTTGGACTGCTATATGATTTTATATTGATTTATGAATTTATTAATTATTTTCTGAATAATTACAAAATTATTTTATAAAGTCGAGAATCGTCCAACCTCAACCGTTTTTACGTTTTTATAACCCAAAATTCTTCCGAAAACTCCTTCTTAACCTAATCTGGTAATTCCGGACATTTTCCGTGTTTTGACTTTTTCAATCCGGATTATGGTTTGACCTGTGCGCGGCCCGACAAAAGATTTTCGATAAGATAATTATTTCGGTGAATCAATAAAATTCGTACTCTCGAAAGACGGGATATTATTACATTATTTTCATATAAAGTTTTTTATAAAAAGCCCGGTTTGGATAATTATCCAATATGGGTACCAAATCGGATCATTTTTGTAGTTACTTAGCGGCTAAGTAACTAATTTATCGATCCAAAATGATCCAACACGAACCAATATTCCATAAATATATATAGCCCTTTTATTATTTCATTTTATTCGTATAATCATAATCGATCAGTAAAAATATAGAAAATACAGAGAAAAACCCTAAAAACGTTACGTTCTTGAGAATCAAACGTACGAACGAAGGCGTTATCGAACTCCGATTCAGGTGTGTTATATATCAAATCGAAGCTCTCGAAAAGACCTTTCGGTATCAACCATCACTTTTGGTGCAGAAATCAAGGTTAATTTCTTATTTACTTATTTTATTTCAAATTATTTAATGATTAAATTATGAAATTTTGTTCTTGATGTTGTTGATATGATTTGATGGCATAATCATGATGTTATATGTCAAAAATAGAGGTCAATAACATGGTGATAATGGAGTTTTATTCTATGATATCTCCAATTAGGGTTCGTGAACTTGTATGAATAAATTCAATTGAAAATTGGGGATTTTTTAAACTGTTATTTCTGGGCAAATTCTGACCATACCATCGTGTACATCTGTTTAAGAAGAGTTGATTCTTGGGCTCAAAGGTTACAGGGGACGTCGGGAATAGGCTCGCCGGAAACCACTGCGTGGCGGCGCCGGAAAAGTCCGAGCCGATTTCTCGGCTAATCTGTAGGTTGTTTGCAAAATCTGATAACATAGGTTGATTCGTGGCACGATAAGGAGAATCCCCCACATGCTAATTCTGGTTCTACCAGATATTCAACTATGAGTGCATCTTTTCTGTCTACTCTACACCTTGTTCTATAACATCCGTTTAGAACTCATCTTATGAAGTAACAACACCTATGAGGATGGATTCAAGAGCTACAATATATGGTGAGTACACGAGGTATTAAGAAATGTGAGAAAGAACTTAGAGTGAGGATACGTATGTTCTGGAAGATATCCGCTACCAGGTTATATGGAACTACTAGTAAGTATGCCACCCATGATTATCTTGTGAAGTGAGCTAGATGGATTTTAAGGGAGTTTGAGAAGATTGGAAATCAAGCGTTTCTTGGAAGTAAATGATGATGATGTGACCAAACATGATGCGTATAGTAGTAATGTGATGTGATATTAGGCGATCTTGTTTTATAAAATAGATTTGATATATCTATTATACTTAGTAATCGTAAGAGATGATGATGGGAGTGTTACCAATATGGAAAGTTAGAAGTGAAGTTACGAATAAGATAATATGCAACGATAACTGGAGTTTTTGTCAACCAATGAAGGCAAATGGACCCAATAAAGGGTAGAAGATATATGGAAATGTATGGGCTCTTAGCTGATTGTTTCCCTAATTTGATACCTTGTAGTTGTTGAGAAGGACAACAACCAACTCATATAGTAATGACGACCTGGTGTATGATTTTTAAAATTTTAAACCAGTTTTCAAAAGATATTTTCTTAACAGATTTTTTCTAAAAATCCTCTGAACAAAACAAGTTTTAAAAACTTGGTTGTCCAATTACTACTTGAGTTTCTCGATTGTTATAAGATTTGGATTACCTAGAAGAATACTGGTTCTAGAAGTTAATATGGTTCATTTAGAAGGCCAAGTGGACCCGCTATTACAGAAAATATTTGATTATTTCTAACAGAAGAGTGCAAATCTTGCTTGATAAGTTTAAATGACAGAACCAATGTATGGAAAAATTATTTATCCAATTTTTGAGACTATTAGAGTTCAAAGGGTACGTCGATCTAAAAGAAGCTAACTAGGATCAAAGAAGATTGAGAAATTTCCAGAATTTCCTAAAGGAAGAACGTTATTAGCAAAAGAGGTGATATGTTGAACGATCAGCAGTATAAGTGAAATTTGAAGTTATGAGTAAGACTGCAAATAAAGTCGAATTATAAACATGGAAGCGCAACGCGAAAGATACAAGACCCAATACAGGGGAATTTATTCTAATGATCGATTTAAGAAAGCATTTCAGAAAACTTTCTAAAGTTAATATATGAATCATAATGGGATCTATTGATCGGACAAACGTTGAAGCTGTAAACAGATGAAATGTAGATGGCAACCAATGATATCATTATTTCCTATAATACTTTATATTCTTATTAATCTCGAGTAAAGTATGAACTTCTTTCATGATCAACTCTATAAGGTGACAAGAAAATTGTTGAATCCCTTTTAAATCATTTCCCTTCAAAATATTGCTTTCTGATTGAGACAAACAGTGTTATGGTGTGATGCTTTGTCGAAATGACAAAGAGTCCGGTGGGACGCCACCTAATCATGTGTTGTATGCCATATAGTATGAAAGACTGGCCATCTTGAGTAAAAATATAGTTGTCTCACTCATATCCAAATCATCATTCAT
Source organism: Apium graveolens (assembly GCF_009905375.1). Taxonomy (NCBI): domain Eukaryota; kingdom Viridiplantae; phylum Streptophyta; class Magnoliopsida; order Apiales; family Apiaceae; genus Apium; species Apium graveolens. Next base: position 78,993,999 of record NC_133657.1, read on the forward strand.
TCTTTCCTCTTCAATTATGATTTCTTGATTCATGCATCTTTCCGATTGTTTCCTTGTACTCTTATTCCTTACAAAAGGTTTCCAATCAGAATCATATACACAAATTCCCTTCTTGTGTAAGGTCTATCCTTTGAATGTTTTAAAAAGGATGTGAAATAAACCCGTATAGCAGATGGAGTTATATGATGAGTGTGGATAATTGCAAGCCAATAAATGGTGGATATATACGTGCAGAGAAGAACCATTATGCCAATAACGTGGTTGTTACGAGGACATCAAATCCGAGATGAAAATCTGTAGACGATACGTTTCAAGTATGCTATTTTAGCGTGAATTATAGTAGTTAGTGAATCGTATGAAGTAAATTAACTAGAGGAATAAGAAAGTAAAGCTGCGTATATCGGATAAGGCAAATGATTGATTGGACAATAGAAGCGAATGAAGAAATTATTAATGATACCCAGATACTCGATTAATACGTTGTGAAGATGAAGCATACCTCAATCAGGTGGGAGATATTTGTCATGAAGATTCAAGATCGAAGAAATGCTAGTTAGAAGAAACTTTAAGTGTGTTCGTCAAGGGATGGTTGAGCTTTCCTACTCAAGTAAGTGAGTTATGGTAAAATTGATGCTTATAGCTGGGTCAGCAAAGAAGGTTTAATATGGAAAAACATAAGGGGAGATGAAAGTATGGTGGTTTGACTGCAACAATTTTTAAGATGTGATGCTTTAATACTAAACGAATTCATTCGCAAGATTATAATAGTGTTGGTTAAGACCACGTACCAGTTATAGAAATTGAACAAGTTGACTAATAAGAATAAGTGTATATTTTTAAGGATGGCTAAACTGATACTTAGAAACCTTGAATTGAAACATGAACTAGAAGAATTCTAGAATAAGTTGTAATGGTACTCATTAGTGATATTCTGTTATAATCAGAAGATATGAAAAAAAGTATGGTACAATAAGAATTGTTTGCTATAATCTTAAGTTGAAGTAAATATATGAGTTATACTGATTAGTATTATGTATGGTGGTGAAATGGTGAGTTTAGAAGGCAGAAGTTGATCGGTCTACTTCTGGGTTAATTGTTGGTTGTGTAATTGATTGTTGGTGCCGGCTTGAGTCCGACTAGTAGTCAATAATATAAAGGAGATGCTGCCCAAATTTTCGGAGAATACCCTACTATTGAAGATAGAAAATATACTTCCGTGTGTTATTGATGTTCTTGTTGATACTCCAAATAATTGTGATCTCAGTTCTTGAAAGAGGTTGTTACATCCAATCCGACTATGTATAATTAGTCTTTGATTTCATTTAGCTAGTCATCATTTGGTGCAATTGATCAATTAAGTGAGTTAATTGGGTAATTTTACCAATTAATGGTCAGTTAGATGGAAATTGATTCTAATTAGATTAAGTCAAATTTTGATGTGACTTTCAAAATCCGAAATCAAAGCAATGAGGAATTGGAAAAAAGTAAGGACACTGGTAGAATTCATAAATTACTGCGAATGTGTGAGTTTTTACTTGGATGAATATGCCCTTCATAATGGACAAGGGAAATAAAAAAAATTATTTGAATGGACGAGTGAGAAGAATGTTTTCAAGAGCTAAAAGATAAGATAAAGCAACGAGAAGGAATGAAGGAAAGGAAGAAGGGGGATGGAATAAAGCAGAGATTAATAACTACACCAATATGGGTTTTATTAGACAATCAAAGAGATTTTATCATCTGCAATAAAGTTTTATTAAAGGACGCCTTGTTTCTAAATTGTTTTGATAATTATACAATAAATGATTTACCAAGTATTTCTGTTTTGGATAAAGTGTGAGATACAGTTTTAATTCAGTTTTTGATTGATGTTGATACTTAGGTTGTTGTTAAATATTGAAGGTGGTATTAATATAGATGATTGATGTTTACTTCAGAATGGGATGTGTGAGCATCAAAGTTTGTATTAATATCTAATTTGATATGACAGCAAAATGAGTATTAATGTCAAGAGTTCGGTTTTAAATGAGCTATGAGAATGAAGAATGGAGAAGAAAAATCAAAAGGGTGATAAAGAAATTTTATAAGATGCCAGGATATAGGTAAGATATGGGTAATATGAAAGACAGAAGTAAGTTAATAAAATTTAGGAAACATTTGTAAATTGAGATAGGGAATGCATCCCAGGAGTACGATTAAGTACCGAAGCCTGAAAGAAAATATCTAGTGACTAGACATGAAGAGAAAACGGGGGGGGGGGGATCATGTAAATAAATGTTGTACCTACCCAAGAATTAAGGCGGGACATCAAAGGCTAGATGGATACATTTCGCCAGGAGAAGTCATAGTGAAATCACCTGAGAACTAAAGGTGCGAAAAGCGTTAATTGCATCATTATCGATAGGTTATTCAAACCTAATCAGTCCCTTTTATTAATAAACAGTTCGTCCAATAAGTGGGTTAGTTGTTGCTTGAAGAAATGATGGCACGTCATCAGATCCGGAAATTTATTATAAATGATCAATATTGTTTGATGTGAGATTTGACAGGAGTATTCAGAATACGATGAATTATGTCAAACCAGAATAGTATATACCACTCCTAGATGAACGAGCATTAAGTAAGGCGGAACTAAAAGATAGTAATTTGGCTACGATAACTCAAGGGATTCAAGCTACTCTGAGAATATGATACGAGACATAGATGTCAAAAAAGACTTTCTGATAGTATGTCACAAGGAAAGAATAAATGTTATATGTGACTAGACGTCAAGGAAAACATTGCAGTTAGTTTCTTATGAGAACTTCTTAGAACCAAAATAATTAATAATATGGGTTAGAATATGCCGGTAATGCCTCCAAGTTAGTTTACTTTCTTCAAAGTAGTAAGAGATTTTCGCTCGATAAATATACTCGATTGTAATTCAAGAAAAATAAGATATGGTGATACGTTTGTGCGACAATCATATCCAGTCAAGATTTTCTCGTTAGTTCTTAATCCTGGTATAATTTCGAGAACGTCATGAATCGAATACGCCACGGTCTCAGTATATCATTTGCAGATGGGCAGTAAGATGAAGAGCATGACTAAAGTGCCTCGAATGCGATTGGAAGCGATTACAAACTAGGTTAATTGAACAAAGCAATATGTGGGAATGAGGTTCAACAACCAGTAACTATTGCAAACGTTCATGAGCACGAATTACTAGAATTAGAAAGAAAAGAGGATTAATACGCATTATGCTAGTCCTTTTGGAACAGTAAAATAGTCAGGATAAGTGTAAGTAAGTTGGCTTCACCGCCACACATTTAGCAGATTCATAAGGTATTTATATATGTATACTCATGAAGACTAATTTAGCTCCATTATATAAAATGGAGACTTAAATTAAGTTATATGAGCAACAGATAGAATATGATGTTGGCAAGAGACTATTAAGTATTGAGTGATGTTGCAAGTAAAAATTTATGAAAGGTTGTAAGGTTGAGGGATCAACCTGAGAAAATGAAAGTGAGATATTTAATGTATCAATATCTGGTCCTTAGTGTGATTCCGAGGACAGAATCCTTTTAAGGGGGAAGGATGTAATATCCGGGATATAGGGTATAATTATTTTTATCAATAAATAATTATTATGTGATTATTATGTGATTTTTGGTGAATTATCTGATGATTGGTGTTGATATGTGGATGTTTAAATGTGATAAAGTATAGGTATGTTAATTTTATTATGTCCAGAATAAAATATAGATAATTAAGGTATTTTTATGGTAATTTTTGGACTGTTATATGATTTTATATTGATTTATTAATTTATTAATTATTTTCTAAATAATTATAAAATTATTTTATAAAGCCGGGAATCGTCCAACCTCAACCGTTTTTACGTTTTTATAACCCGAAATTCTTCCGAAACTCATTTCTAACCTAATTTGGTAATTCCGGACATTTTACGTGTTTTGACTTTTTCAATCCGGATTATGGTTTGACCTGTGCGCGGTCCGACACAAGATTTTCGATACGATAATCATTTCGGTGAATCAACAAAATCCGTACTCTCGAAAGACGGGATATTATTATATTATTTCTGTATAAAGTGTTTTATAAAAAGCCCGGTTTGGATAATTATGCAATAGGGGTACCAAATCTGATCATTTTTGCAGTTACTTAGCGGCTAAGTAACTAATTTATCGATCCAAAATGATCCAACACGAACCAATATTCCATAAATATATATAGCCCTTTTATTATTTTATTTTATTCGTATAATCATAATCGATCAGTAAAAATATAGAAAATACAGAGAAAAACCCTAAAAACGTTACGTTCTTGAGAATCAAATGTACGAAAGAAGGCGTTATCGAACTCCGATTCGGGCATGCTATATATTAAATCGAAGCTCTCGAAAAGACCTTTCTGAATCAACCATCACTTTTGGTGCAGAAATCAAGGTTAATTTCTTATTTACTTATTTTATTTCAAATTATTTAATGATTAAATTATGAAATTTTGTTCTTGATGTTATTGATATGATTTGCTGGTATAATCATGTAGGTAATTTTCTCCTGATCAATTTGGTATATTTTTTATGTCAAAAATAGAGGTCAATAACATGGTGAAAATGGAGTTTGATTATGTGATATCTCGAATTAGGGTTCATTAACCTATATGAATAAATTCAATTGAAAATTGGGGATTTTTTAAAATGTTATTTCTGGGAAAATTTTGACCATACCATCGTGTACATCTTCTTAAGAAGTGTTGATTCTTGGGCTTAAAGGTTACGGGGGACGTCGGGAACAGGCTCGCCGGAAACCACCATGTGGCGGCGCCTGAAAAGTTCTAGCCGATTTCTCGGCTAATCTGTAGGTTGTTTGCAAAATCTGATAACACAGGTTGATTCGTGGCACGATAAGGAGTAAATCTACAGTTGCAGGCATGTTTCTGGGCAGGGAGGGACAGCGCCGGCGAAGTCGCCGCCGGCTGCTCGTCGGAGAAGACGGTGGGGGTGGAAAATTTCATTTTCTATCCCTGCAATTTTCAAAAGTTACAAATCCCGTATTTTAGTTTTTAAAATCCACAAAAATAGGATTTTTGTTTTAATTATTTTCAAAATTATATTTTTCATTTATTTTTAAAATCATAAAATTGTTTATTTAATTATTTTAAATTCAGAAAATTGTTTTAACTATTTAATTATTTAAAAATAAATCAAAATTATTTTATAAATTAATTTTAATTAGTTTTTAATTATTTTAATTGATCGATTAATTTAATTTTAATTGATTAATTAATTTAATTAATTATTAATTGATTTTAATTGATTTAATAATTAGATTTAATTATTTATTTTTGATTTAAAAATTCCAAAAATAGTTTTGAGCTTTAAAATATTATTTTAAATTATTTTTAAGGCTCGATAATTATTATAAAATTATTTCAAAGTCAGATTCGGGTGTTCGAACCCTATTATTTAATTATAAATTGATTCAGAGTCCCGTTTTAATTCTGAAAAATGTTTAAAAATTCGTACTAAATACCTGGAAAATCATTTTGACTCTGAATCTTCTTTGAAAAATTATTTTGATCGAATATCTTGCGTGCTACGTGCTATATGATTGATGTGTTATATGCCTATGTGGTTATTGTTTGACTTTTTATTCATAACTTTCAATCCGTACGTCGGATTTGGGTAAAACGAAGGGTAGATAAAAGCTTATGACGTCTATGTGACGATTAGAATAATATGAGATTGAATATTTTAAGATACTTGTGATGCCTAGCAGAGTAAGCGAGGCATAAAAAAAGGAAGTCAGTGATCCATAAATAGAACTGAAGTGTAGAAAGAGAAGACAAGTGATTGATGAGTAAAAGCAAGGCATAGAAAAAGAAGGAAAATGATTGATGAATAAAACTGTTAGATGAGTACTAGTAAGGTTGGAAATCATCTGCGATAAGGCAAGTACTTCTGAACCTTCTTCAAGATTTATTGTAAATATTTTCAAACTTTCTCATAACATGTTGCTAGTATTCAAAATAAATCATGTTTATATTGCAAGCATTTTAAACTATTCAACCTTGAACCCTGATTCTTATTGATCTTGAGCCATAAGCCTTCTTCTTCATAAACCATTAATTGTTGAATTCTCAGATACGAGCCAGACACATACGATACTACTCCATAATTACATATCTACCACATACTGATTTCTGATATTGAATTGCTTGACATACCAACCCTTATTCCTTGTTTAACAGAAGACCAATCCTTGGAACCCTTGAACCCTTGGTCTTCTAATTTCTGATTTTTCCCTTGATTGAAAACCAATCTTTTTGAATTCCTTGTTATACCTTCATGGTATTGTGAATCACCCTATGCTTCAAGATAAATGTTGTTTATGATTCAGCTTATTGAATTACATTGGTTATCATATTGAATTGTTTTAGAATTGGATAGTTTTATAAATGTGGACCAGATTCGTGGTCATAATAGGCCAATGCGTGCCTTGGATCCAGTATATAGAGCAAAGTTGGGAGTCTTGCTCGGGGTTAGTGCGTGACTGATCAACAGCCTAACCTTGGTATTTAAAATGAAAAGTAAATATCCAATTCTAATCATTGCTTATTCAAAAACTTGATTCTTCTGAATCATTTCAATTGATCATTGTTTAACCTCAGTTATTGCTATTAAGACTTGCTGAGCTAGTTAGCTCACTCTTGCAAACCTTTTTATATTTTCAACAGTTGAAAAGGAAATTATTGGTAACGAGGATTCCCAGTCCAGTGTGCGAGCTAGGATTCCAGGTTAAGTTGGATCGAGCTAGCAGGAGCTTTATATTATATATGAGTTATGTAAGATTGTAAGAACGATATCATTAGCAATTGTAAGTTGAACTAGTTGGGATTTGGTACGATGTAATAAAAGATAAGGTTGTGGCTTGTTTTCATACTTTAACCTGTTGCGATCCGTGATTGTGTAAAGTGTAGGATTTTATACGTCACAGAAGCATGGTAAAATAATTTTCTTGATATAAAATCCAAATAAAGGCATACAAATCGTGATTAAATCATATGGGATCGATTTCTAACCTTTAAAAGCGATCCAAGAACGATGAGCGGAGATCCCTAGCAGCTGCTCCTCAAGTGTGAAGCACTCCACCGGTATCACCAAAAGATCAATGTAATGGAAGAGGAAGGGGTGGGAGAATTAGGGTTTGCTTAACTTTTTTAGGTTAAGGCAAAATTAGGGTTTATAATAGTATATTTATAGGCAAAATTTTTAGCTGAAATTTTTTCCATAAAATATTATTATTATTAACCCTTTATTCTTATTAACCAATTAACTAATAATTAAAACACCTTTTAATTATTAATCCTTTTTCTAAACACTTTAGAAATAATTCTGTCACTTGATTTAATTTCCAAAAATTAAATTCTTAATTAATAATATTAAGAACTTTTTCTTAATTAATTTATAATCAATTAAATTTCATTTAATCAATTATTAAATTTGCCAATTAATTATTTATTACATAAATAAATAATTATCAGCCATTATTAATTAATTCCTCCACCATTAAATCATTCTCTTTTATGGTGTGACCCTGTAGGTTCAATATTAAGCCGGTAATAGAAATAAATAATAATAAAACTATTTTATCATTATTTATATAAATTCTCAAATTCATTAAATATGATTAATTAATTAATCATATTTTTTCTATATCGTGAGGGATACTTCTCAACATATCGCGACTATCCGGATAATACGAATTCACTGCTTAGAATATCAAGAACCCATTCAGTGAGTAGTTACCGTACAATCAATTCCTTCTACCCTGCAATGTCACGATTAAATACAAGGCATGGAACTTGTGTCAAGCCTATCTTCTTTAATCATATGCTTTCCCATTTACTATGCTTAGTTCTAATTAATGTAAATTAGGAACTCCTTTTAATTTCATTCACTCTGGCCAGAGATTCCTGAACTAGCATAAGTGGATCAGCATTGAACATTCTCTTCCTTCACTGGAAGGGGTAAATCCTTTATTGATCATACACTATCTTCGTGTATAAATTCCTATACCCAGTAGAGCCCTTATAATTGTCCCTGGAGACTAAGAACTTAACCAAAGCATAGTTCAGTGTACACAAGATGACTATGATGACCTCAAGTCTAAGGATACTTGTACAACTATCACTATGTGAACAACTGCTGACACGTGAGTGAATTCCATCAGTTGTTCAGCTGTGTGAGTCATGTTCAGTGAACTTATTCTATAATAAGCACCTACATACTAGCTATAGTGTCACCACACAAATGTCTATGAGAACAGACAGCCTTCATAATGAAGCAAGCATAGTATATACCGATCTTTGCGGATTATTAATTACCAGTTAGTAATCCTACGACCAGGAACTATTTAAGTTTAGATTTATCACATTTTAGGTCTCATTATTATGATCTCATCACAATCCATAAAAAGTTTTACTCTAAACTGTGGTATATCTTATTTAAACACTTAAAATAGATAAAGCCCGCAATAAAAACAAAATAAGTCTTTTATTAATATCAATGAAATCAAAACAGATTACATAAAATTTATTCCTAAATCCTCATACATGATTGGACTTAGGACATATCTCTTTAAATCTCCCACTTGTACTAAAGCCAATCACTCTAGTATCTAATACCCATCTTGTCTTTATGACGATCAAAGTGACTTTGAGAAAGTGGCTTTATTAAAGGGTCTTCTATGTTGTTATGTGTGTCAACTCTCTCGACGTTGACATCTCCTCTTTCAACAATCTCCCTAATCAGATGAAAGCGTCACAGGACATGTTTGGAATTTTTATGAGACCTAGGTTCCTTGGCTTGTGCTATTGCTGTGTTGTTATCACAATACAACACAATAGGCTCTTTAATGCTAGGAATAATTCCCAACTCAGAAACAAATTTCCTCATCCAAATGGCTTCTTTTACAGCCTCACTTGCAGCTATATATTCTGCTTCCGTTGTGGAGTCAGCCGTTGTAGACTGTTTGGAACTCTTCCAACTAATCGCACCACCATTCAGAGTAAACACGTAACCTGACATGGATTTGCTATCATCATTTTCTGATTGAAAACTAGAGTCAGTATAACCCTCTATTTTCAACTCAGATTCACCACCAAAAACAAGAAAAATGTCCTTAGTCCTTCGCAAGTACTTAAGGATGTTCTTCACTGCTTTCCAGTGGTCTTCACCTGGATTGGACTGATATCTGCTCGTCACACTAATTGAATAAGCAACATCAGGCCTAGTACACAACATCGCGTACCTGATAGATCCTATTGCTTAAGCATATGGAATCTTACTCATACGCTCTCTTTCCTCAGGTGTCTTAGGAGACATCTTTCCGGAAAGGGACACTCCATGGCTCATCGGTATGAGACCTCTTTTGGAGTTTTCCATGCTAAACCTTTTAAGCACTTTCTGGATGTATGTACCCTGGGTAAGACCTATCATTCTTATAGATCTATCTCTATAGATCTTTATACCGAGAATGTAGGATGATTCTCCCAAGTCCTTCATGGTGAAGTTCTTCGATAGCCATACTTTGACTGATTGCAACATCGGTATATCATTTCCTATAAGAAGTATGTCATCCACATACAATACAAGAAATGTTACCGCGCTCCCACTAACCTTCTTGTAGACACATGGTTCATCTATGTTTTTGATAAAACCAAACTCTTTGATTGTCTCATCAAAACGGATGTTCCATCTACGAGAAGCTTGCCTTAAACATATATGGTTCGCAGCAGCTTACACACTAGGTGTTCATTTCCCTTGGAAAGAAAACCCTCTGGCTGTGTCATATACACTTCCTCTTCAAGTTCCTCATTGAAGAAGGCCATTTTCACGTCCATTTGCCAGATCTCATAATCGTAGTACGCATCAATTGCAAGCAAAATTCGAATTGCTTTTAACAGGGCTACAGGCGAAAAAGTTTCATCAAAGTCAATCCCTTGCCTTTGTTTGAATTCTTTTGCCACGAGCCTGGCCTTATAGGTCTCCACCTGGCCATCTGCTCCAATCTTTCTTTTGTATACCCACTTGCACCCAATAGGCTTAACACCTTCAGGCGCCTCAACCAGAGTCCATACTTGGTTGGTATACATAGATTCCATTTCGGATTTCATGGCACTATGCCATTTCTCTGAGTCAACACTACTCATAGCCTCATTATAGGTCACAGGGTCGTCATCATCAATGATTGACAACTCATTGTCATTCTCAATGACAAGGCCATAATACCTCTCAGGTTGGAGAGACACTCTCCCTGACCTACGAATGGGCTGTTCAACAGAAGGTTGTTCAGTCTGAACAGGTGTTTCCACTTGATCCATAGTAGTTTGTGCTTCTTGAACTTCATCAAGTTCAATTTTGCTCCCACTGTATCCTTCAAGGATAAACTGCTTTTCCAAGAAGGTAGCATGTCTGGAGACAAACACCCGATGATCGGTGCAAAAGTAATACCCTAAAGTCTCTTTAGGATATCCCACAAAATTACATTTTACGGATCGAGATTCCAGCTTATCTGGGTCAACTTTCTTGACATAAGCTGGACATCCCCAAATCTTAACGTGTTTAAGACTCGGTTTCCTTTCTTTCCATATCTCATATGGAGTTTGCGGAACAGATTTGGAAGGCACCTTATTCAGTAAATATGCTGAGGTTTCCAATGCATAACCCCATAGGAATATTGGAAGATTCGCATAGCTCATCATGAACCGAACCATGTCTAACAAAGTTCGATTTCTCCTTTCAGATACCCCATTCAACTGTGGAGTATATGGAGGAGTCCACTGGGAGACTATACCATTTTCTTTGAGATAATCTAGAAACTCTCCATTCAAGTATTCACCACCTCGATCTGATCGAAGAGTTATAATACTATGTTTGGTTTGTTTCTCCACTTCATGCTTATATTCTTCGAACTTTTCAAAGGCTTCAGACTTGTGTTTCATCAAATACACATATCCGAATCTAGATCGATCATCTATGAAAGTAATGAAGTATGAAAATCCACCCATGGCTTGCGTAGACATTGGTCCACATACATCTGTGTGTACCAATCCTAGCAAAGCTGCAGCCCTTTCTCCATGTCCACTAAATGGAGATTTGGTCATTTTACCCAATAGACAAGACTCACATGTAGGATATGATTCAAAATCAAAGGGGTCAAGTAACCCTTCCTTATGCAATGTCCGCAATCTATTTTCACTAATATGACCAAGTCTGCAGTGCCACAAGAAAGTGAGATTTTCATCATCCCTTTTTCTTTTATTAGTTTGTTCAATCTGAAGTAAATTATGCTCTACGTCACATACATACAGACCATTATTTAAAGTACTACATCCATAAAGAACATTATCTCTAAGAATAGAACATTCGTTATTCTTAATAATAAATGAAAAACCATCCAAATCCAACATAGGAATAGAAACAATATTCCTCACAATAGAGGGAACGTAATAACAATTATTCAAAATAATAGTCTTGCCCGTAGGCATATGTAAACTAAATGATCCTACAGATATGGCGGCAACCCTTGCTCCATTGCCCATACGTAGAATCACCTCATCTTCTTCAAGAGTCCTACTTCCCTTTAGTCCCTGCAACGAATTGCAAATATGAGAACTACAGGCAGTATCTAATACCCAAGTAGAAATTTGACTTAGTGACATATTCAATTCAATCATGAACATACCTGAAACAGAAGCGGTAGTCTCACTACCCTTCTTCTTCTTCAATTCTGCAAGGTAAACCTTGCAGTTCCTCTTCCAGTGCCCCACTTTGTTACAGTGAAAGCAAATAACTTTGCTCTTGGGGTCTTCAGCTTTTGGTGGAACCAGCTTTTTCTCACCTAATTTCTTCTTCTTGGAAGGGTTCTTCTTCCTTTTCTTAGGATTGGAACCTTCACCAATTAGAAGAACAGAACTCTTCTTAGGGGGAAAATTCGATTCCGCAGTCTTCAACATGTTGTGGAGTTCAGGCAGGCTGACATCCAGCTTATTCATGTGAAAGTTCACAATAAACTGCGAGAACGAACCCGGAAGTGATTGCAAGACCAAGTCTTGGCTCAGCTCCCCATCCATGGCAAAACCAAGTTGTCCAAGACGCTCAATCAAATTGATCATCTTAAGTACATGGTCATTCACAGATGATCCCACAACATCCTACAACCGAACAGCTCCTTCAATATCTTATATCAAGCTGTCCTCCCTGCCACATCATACAACTCTTATAGATGCATAAGGATAATGTGAGCATCCATATGCTCATGCTGCTTCTGTAGCTCAATGTTCATGGAAGCTAGCATGATGCATTGAGCAACATTTGCATCATCTATCCACTTACGATACACAACATGTTCATCATTATGTGCATCGCTAGCAGGTTCAATAGGCTTAGGTGAGTCAAGCACATATTCCAGCTTCTCAACCCTGAGGACAATTCTCAAGTTTCGAAGCCAGTCAGCAAAATTAGGACCAATCAACTTGTGAGCATCTATTATGCTCCGGAGTGATAGTGCAGAAGACATAACGTATATAGTAAATCTATAAATGATGAACACATAACAACACTTAGCAAGTATTCAATTTCATTTCAAAACACTATATGAATCGGGTCTTTATTCATAATTGGCTCTCACTAGTTTATCTAATTTACACAACCCCTAAGTGAAAATTAAACATTCATAATGCTAGTGGGAATAGGGATCCTACATTCCATCACACAACCTCGGCTGTAGCACGAAATGTCATGTGATGTTCAATAGGCAGACAACTCTTGTCAATTACATCTTATGTTATTCCCTAATAAAACTTTTGCCTCTTGAATAATTGAGTCACGGCTGTAGCACGACAGACTCAATATTCTAAGTCAAGTTTAACCCAATATTTCGTACAATTGAATCAGTCTCCAACGGCCCACGGATGCAGCACGTTACGACCTTTAGATTCTAATTCAATGTACACATCTCTATGTAATAGACAAGTATTTCTTATTTCGAAATCAAAGCCCTCAGCTGTAGCACGAAACGACCATGATTTAAAAATAAGAACTACTTTCTACCATGTTGGAAGGCTTTGACCGACACATGCCCGTTGTGTCATTGGCCAATTACTACTTGATATTATTTAATTTTAGAGGGATTATATTATGTTACAATCATAATCATATTATAAAGAGATTCTTCCTTTTAAATTAAATATTTCAAATCAATAATCGATAATCAGATGATTCCCAGATCGGGGGGAGCATTGTCAAGAGGCGTCACTTAATACCCCTTTCTTACAGATAGAAATCTGTTTTTGACAGAATCATCCTTTCTCTCAATATTGAAAATTCATATTTAATTACGTGTTTCATAAACACAAGAATCTCATGATTGTATTCATAATATTATTGTTAAGGTAAGAAGCGATTCCTATTCTAGATTTTCTAGAGCACGCCTTATATTGATTTAAGTTCACCTAAATCTATCATCGCATGGTAAACATAGGCATATATCTCATATATAAAAATAAATAAACAAGTAAGCGTGCAAGCAATATCATGTCACACATTGATATAATGATGTATGAATTTATTATAGCATTTAAAAGTAATTAAAACAATTAAATCATGCTTTAAAACACTTTCGGGAATATAAAAAGTTCAAAAATTTTATATAAAAAAAAATTTGACCACTCCGTTAGATCCGTCTCGGAAAAACGAATCCAACAATATATTGCACGCCCAAAACGGAGTTACGAAACTCCCAGAAATCAAATTAAAAAAAACAGATGGGCTGTAACGCATTACAGGAACGCGTTACAAGCCCTGTAACGCATTCCGGTAATGCGTTACAACCCTTTTAAGCCATTAAAAGGTGTAACGCATTCCCGGAATGCGCGACACCCCCTTCTCCGCGTGCGCTTCTCTTCTGCGCTTGTCAGCTTCTTTAATATTTTTTTTATTATCCAACAGCCGCCGCCGCCGCCATCGAACGACGTGCCACCCATCAACATCATCAGTACACCCCTTTTGCTTGATTACAGCAGCAAACAAAATATATATATATATATGCATAACATATTACATATATATATACATATTTAATTACGAATTTTAATTAAAACAACTTCAAATAATCATAATAATTAATCCACACATCAGAAAATTATGAAAAAAATACTCAGACGATCTACAACACTTGTAGAACCCATATCTACAGTCAAAACAATTCTGAGAAACAATTTCTAATCAATCATAATTAATCCATGATATAACTTGCAAAAATCATAATAAATTCATACAAGATCATAAAATTATGAAATTTTTATCACAGATCTATATGCATACAACCTAAGCTCTGATACCATTGTAGGATTTTATACATCACAGAAGCATGGTAAAACAATTTTCTTGATATAAAATCCAAATAAAGGCATACAAATCGTGATTAAATCATATGGGATCGATTTCTAACCTTTAAAAGCGATCCAAGAACGATGAGCGGAGATCCCTAGCAGCTGCTCCTCAAGTGTGAAGCACTCCACCGGTATCCACCAAGAGATCAATGTAATGGAGGAGGATGGGGTGGGAGAATTAGGGTTTGCTTAAATTTTTTAGGTTAAGGAAAAATTAGGGTTTATAATAGTATATTTATAGGCAAAATTTTCAGTTGAAAATTTTTCCATAAAATATTATTATTATTAACCCTTTATTCTTCTTAACCAATTAACTAATAATTAAAACACCTTTTAATTATTAATACTTTTTCTAAACACTTTAGAAATAATTCTCTCACTTGATTTATTTCCAAAAATTAAATTCTTAATTAATAATATTAAGAACTTTTTCTTAATTAATTATAATCAATTAAATCTCATTTAATCAATTATTAAATTTGCCAATTAATTATTTATTACATAAATAAATAATTATCAGCCATTATTAATTAATTCCTCCACCATTAAATCATTCTCTTTTATGGTGTGACCCTGTAGGTTCAATATTAAGCCGGTAGTAGAAATAAATAATAATAAAACTATGTTATCATTATTTATATAAATTCTCTAATTCATTAAATATGATTAATTAATTAATCATATTTATTCTACATCGTGAGGGATACTTCTCAGCATATCGCGACTATCCGGATAATACGAATTCACTGCTTAGAATACCAAGAACCCATTCAGTGAATAGTTACCGTACAATCAATTCCTTCTACCCTGCAATGTCACGATTAAATACAAGGCATAGAACTTGTGTTAAGCCTATCTTATTTAATCATATGCTTTCCCATTCACTATGCTTAGTTCTAATTAATGTAAATTAGAAACTCCTTTCTAATTTCATTCATTCTGGCCAGAGATTCCTGAACTAGCATAAGTGGATCAACATTGAACATTCTCTTCCTTCACTGGAAGGGGTAGATCCTTTATTGATCATACACTATCTTCGTGTACAAATTCCTATACCCAGTAGAGCCCTTATAATTGTCCTTGGAGGCTAAGAACTAAACCAAAGCATAGTTCAGTGTACACAAGATGACTATGATGACCTCAAGTCTAAGGATACTTGTACAACTATCACTATGTGAACAACTGCTGACACGTGAGTGAACTCCATCAGTTGTTCAGCTGTGTGAGTCATGTTCAGTGAACTTATTCTATAATAAGCACCTACATACTAGCTATAGTGTCACCACACAAATGTCTATGAGAACAGACAACCTTCATAATAAAGCAAGCATAGTATGTACCGATCTTTGCGGATTATTAATTACCAGTTAGTAATCCTACGACAGGAACTATTTAAGTTTAGAGTTATCATCTTTTAGGTCTCATTATTATGATCTCATCACAATCCATAAAAAGCTTTACTCTAAACTGTGGTATATCTTATTTAAACACTTAAAATAGATAAAGCCCGCAATAAAAACAAAACAAGTCTTTTATTAATATCAATAAAATCAAAACAGATTACATAAAAGTTATTCCTAAATCCTCATACATGATTGGACTTAGGACATTCCCACTGAACCAGTCTTGGAAGATAAAGATGGTTTATTTGAAGCTGAAGAGGAAAGTGATTTTGGAGAATGGGAAGAGGAAGCTACAGTGGATCCTATCTTTGAGAAAGAGTTTCAGCAGCAGCAGTCAGAGATGAAAAGAAAAGAAGCTAAACTCAAAAAGGTCTCCCAGATCATTGACATGAGGAAAGATATACAAAGAACATAAACTCTTCAAAAGCAACGTCTTCATGACATTAAGGCTCAAGAAAGGAGAAGAGATGTCAGACTGAAGATTGGTGAAAAATGGGATGAAGCTAGGAGAGTACTTGATATGCCTCAGCTGAGCACTAACAATGATAGGCAGTTCCTACATCTTCTTGACAAGCTGGAAATCTCAAATCCTAACAATGACATGTACATGAATGCTATCAAGACTGAAGTCTCAAGGATCACAGCTGCTTTTGATAGTTCCCTAAATGAGATGAGCATTTTTGTATATTGTCAGAGTGAAGGATCTTTCAAGGTGTCAATTCATCTGTTTGAGAATCGTTCTTTTTCAGAGATTTGGGTTCTTCTCAACAAAGTAAAAAGAAGCTCAGAATTGAATGAAGTTCTTCGAGAAAGGCTTAAAGAGTTTGCCAGCAGGGCTAGTCCTCAAGTGGTCAACAATCCTCATCAGGTGAGATTCTTTAAGTCTGATTGTCTTCAAATTTGTCAGCTAGATGTACAATCTCTTAAAGACTACTCAGCTAAGCATCTGGTCTGGATGGAACATCATTTAAGAACTGCTGGATACTCATCCATGTTGAAGACTCAAGCTGCTGATTTGATTCAAGCTTATTGTAAAAAGAATATTAAAAGGTACAATCAGATCAAGAATAAGCTGAAGTGAGTTGGAGTTCAACCAGTCAGACCAGCAAGCTTCACTTCAGAAAAGGATCGTGTCTTTGACAAAGAGTTGCTTCAAGATGCAGAAGAAGGTGAAGTCAGAAGAGAAGACAACTGAAGTCAATTAGCTCAAAAATCAATGTAATATGATTAGAGCTTTATGAATCAAGATAGTCTAATGTAGTTATATGTTCAGGCTAGAGGAACATCTATCTTGTATTCACTTGTAAATTTCTTTTGGAATCTGGAAAATGTTAAATATAATCCAGAACTTTTCTGCTATTTACTTTGCATTACTGTTTATATCTTTTTCTTATTTGTTAGTTGAGTTATCCTCTAGGTATTTGTTGTTATTGACTAACAAGCAAATAGGGGGAGATTGAAAGGCATATGGCATAGTCTATTTGTATATTCGAGGATTTAACTCAACTCAAATAAGAATGTAATAAGTAAATAGTGGATCTATCGTCAGAGAGATCGCACAAAGTAACATCTGTCAAAGGGTTAAGAAACATTATTCATCTACAGACTTGAAGACTTAATTCACTGGAAGAAGCTCAAGAAATTGATCAAGCCTCAGTGATATAAATCAAGATTGTGGATTTAATCAAGTGACAGAGATCTCGTCAGGGTATCAAGTAATTACAAGGATTTAATCTGAAGAAAATCAGAGTATCAAGGTCAAGGATTGAAGAAACGTAACGAAAGTTAGTCACTCATGAACCAGACAGTACATCGAGTGTCTACATTGAAGTGGTGGAATTGATTCATAATTGACAGTGATTTTCAGATGATTTTTAGAAGAATGGTTGCTGTTCAAGAGTAGTATTAATTCTCTATTAATTAATTAAGTCATTTAATTTAATTAAGAGAATAAATTAAATCTGCAAAGATTAATTTATTGATTAATTGAATTAGTTGGTTAATTAATTTTGAATTAATATTATGCATTTTTCAGAAATGATTTTGGATTTATATTCAAAAAGAAAATCAGCAAATCAGATTTGAACTGGTATGACAATTGGATTGTCATACCGAAAGTCCTACCAAGTCTTTCTGGATAGTTCTACCAAGTCATTCTATTGTCCTACCGATAGTCTTTCCAAGTCAAGTAATTGTCCTACCGAAAGTTCTATCAGTTCAAATGATTGTCTTGCTAGTTCATTTTGGATTGTCTTGCCGAATGTCATGCTGATTCAATTCGAGTGATCTGTTTACTTAAATAAACAGAAGCAGATCATTTCATAGCAATCAAACAGAGTACACAAGTCAAGAACACAGCAGAAAACAAAGGCACAACATTTTATTTTTCATCTGCTTTATTCAAGATCAAAATTTTAGATTATAAAGTTAAATCCAATCCACTAGAATTATTTATCTTGTTCTTGTGTAACAATCTAGCGGATTAAAATCCCTAGAACTTAATCTCAAATCGCATTTAGCATTTGATCTTTGAATTGCAAAAATAGAAAAAGTTCATGTCGAATTTATTCTAGATTTGTAATAATTGATTTGAGATTAATCCCTTGTAACCGATACCGTAGTTGTAACACCTTTCAAGTTTAATAAAAGTTTTATTTAACTTGAATGTTGTTTCACCTTTTTATTCCGTATTTTATTCGATTAAACGGTATTGTTTGCATTCAACCCCCCTTCTACAAACAAATTGGGACCTAACAATTGGTATCAGAGCCTTCTGATTAACGTACAAATCTAGATCCTAGACTTTTGTGTTTCTTTCACTCCTTGAATTTTTTATTCACTCAAAAAATTCATAATGACTACACAAAAAGTTGGAACCGTTAAAATTCCACTTTTCGATAAAGAAAATTATGTTATGTGGAAGAAGAAGATGCTACTGTTTTTACAAGTTGCTAATCCCAAATATCTGCAAGTGTTAAAGAAGGGTCCAAAAATTCCTATGGTTATTGAACCAGAGGTAATAGAAAATGATATGGTGATCACCAAAGCGAGAACTTATGTGAAAGATCCTGAGGATTTCTCTCCTGCTGAAATAGAAGAAGCCTCCCTAGATGCTAGCCTTCAATTAATTTTAGTAGATTCCCTTAATCCCTTGATGAATAGACATGTGATGAATTGTAAAGATTCCAAACATATCTGGGAAACTATTGAGGTTATTAATGAAGGCACAGAGGAAGTTAGGGAGAACAAGTTAGAAATCCTAACCTCTGAGTATGAATACTTTAAATCCAATCCAGGAGAAGGAATCACTGAAGTGTTTGAGAGGTACAATGCATTGATCAACAACCTGAACATTAATGGTAAATACTATTCCATCAGGGAGGTCAACAAGAAGTTCCTTTTAACACTGCCAACTCATCTCGAACATAGAATCACTGCCATAAGAGAAGCAAGAGATCTGAGTGAGATTTCTTTGGAAAGACTCTATGGTGTGTTAAAGACTTATGAGTTGGAGCAGATTCAGCAGAAGGAAGTTTACGGGAAAGGAAGAGTGGTCAGCACGTCTACTGCTCTAGTAGCTGATGAACAACAACAACAACCACAATATCAACAACAATCTCAACAGTCAGAAAGAATGGTACAGTCTTCCAAGGTTGAGACTACAAATCAATCAGGAGATGATGTTTATTCCTTGGAGGAACTGGAGCAATTGGAGGATGAGTCAATGGCCCTGATTGTCAAGAGATTCTCAAATGTCAGATTCAAAAGGAATCCCAAGTTCAAGTACAAGTCCAACTACAACAGATTCCAGAAAGGTGGATCTTCATCCTCTAACACCAGCAGTGGTGGGTATAAAACAGGGATGGTTGATCGAAGAACCATTCGATGCTTCAACTGCAATGAGTTGGGACAATTTGCCACAGAATGCAGGAAGCCAAAACAAGTTAGGAAGAACTCTTACGATTCTAATCAGAAGAGTAAATCTGAAAGGGCTTACCTGGCAAAGGGAAGAAGCTGGGATGATACTGACAGTGAAGATGAAGAAGTTGGAAATCTTGCTCTCATGGCTAGTGATGCAAATACCTCATCGTCAAGAAAAGAGGTAAAATTTACTGATGCTGAATTAGTTTATCATCTAGGAGGTTCCTTAGATTGTGCTCATCGTGATAATGAATTGTTAAATCAACAAATCAAAGACCTTGAGAAAGAGGTCAATGAATTAAGACTTGTGCACATTAATCAAGATAAATTAAAAGAACAAGTATCTTTTCTAGAGAATAGAGTTGACTGTTATAGACAACTTGAAACTATTCTCAAAGACAAGATCACCGGTCTTGAGGTTAAGGTTAAAGCTTACTTTAATTCTTGTTCGAAGTCCAAAGAGTTTTACAATAAGCAGGCTGTTAATCAAACATCTGGAATAGGTTATGATTACAATGCTGCTATTAGAAAATTAGGCATAAACTCCCCTCCTCATGTCTGTGCTAAAGGCAGGGAAGTACCACATGTGCTTAAGGGTGTTGATGAACCCCTCTATAAAGAATCAATTGCTGAACCATTTGATGAGACCTCATTTATTATTCAAGAAGAAATCCGTGCTGAAGATAATGCTAATGAGAAAGCTGTCTCCAAGTAAAGTGTGTCAAAAGTTCCATTCAAGGTTGTGAAAGCAACTGAGACTAACTCAGACACACATGAGTTGGATAACACAAATGCCATGTCTACCATGCATAAGTTGCCTATTGTTAATCCCTCTCATAAAGCATGTGGTGTTCCTGATTGTATGTCTTGTGCTTTTAATCTGATGTATGCTTATTTTAATGGTAAGCATGTTTCTAATGATAAGACTACTCCTCGTCAGCATGTGAATAATAGAAAGCATGATAGGTCTAAGACTGCTAGTCCTCCTAAAGCTAGAAAGGAGACATTTGTGCCTAAGCCTAAACAGAAATCTGTCAAGGCTGTTCACAAGGTCAAATGTCCAGTCATTGAGAAAGTTGAGAATATTAAAATTAAGAATGTTGTTTTGCCTGATAAAGGCCAATTTTACAAATATGCCGGACCCAGCCAAGCTTGGGTTCCGAAGAAGGTCTAATCCATTTGTATTGCAGGGCATTAAACAGGGTACAACCGGTAGTGTGGATTCTTGACAGCGGATCGTCAAGACATATGACCGGAGATAGAGCCCTGCTATCAAATGTGGTTGAGAAAGCTGGCCCAGTGGTTACCTTTGGAGATAACAGCAAAGGTTTAATGGAGGGATATGGCTGTTTGCTAGCTGGAAATGTTATCATTGAAAATGTGTATGTTGTGCAAGGACTTGAACACAATCTGCTTAGCATTAGTCAGTTCTGTGACAACGGTTACAATGTTTTATTCGACAAGCTGAAGTGTCAGATTCTGCACAAGAAAAGTGAAAAACCCTCCTTAATGGGAATCCGGAAAGGAAATCTGTTCGTAGCTGACATGAACTCTGGAAGCAATCCTGAAGTCAATTGTTTCTATGCAAAGGCATCGTCAGATGAGAGTTGGCTATGGCACAAGAGACTTTCTCATCTCAATTTCAAAACAATGAATTCTCTTGTAAAAAGAGAATTGGTAAGAGGTCTGCCTCAGCTGGAATTCTCTCCAGAAGGACTATGTGAGGCTTGCCAGAAAGGAAAGTCAAAGAAAGCAAGTCACAGAGGCACCGACACATCTTCCATAACTGGTGTTCTGCAATTATTGCACATGGATTTATTTGGACCAGTTAATGTCCTTTCGATGTCAAAGAAGTGTTACTGTCTTGTGATAGTTGATGACTATTCCAAGTATACGTGGGTTTTATTTCTACACTCTAAGGATGAAACACCACAAGTTGTGATTGATCATATCAAGATTATTGAGTTAGATTCTAATGTCCCTGTTAGAGCAATAAGGTCAGATAATGGAACATAATTCAAGAATTCACTTCTCAATGGATTCTGTATAGACAAAGGGATTACCAGACAATTTTCAGCTCCTAGAACCCCTCAGCAAAATGGAGTGGTAGAAAGGAAGAATCGTACATTGATTGAAGCTGCAAGAACGATGTTAAGTGAATCAGGTCTTCCAATGTACTTTTGGGCTGAAGCTGTCAATACTGCATGTTATACTCAGAATCGAACTCTAATCAACAAAGACTTCATGAAAACTCCTTATGAGATTTTGAATGAACAGAAACCTTCTATCAAATACTTTCATGTATTTGGTGCCAGATGCTTCGTGCTCAAGGATGGAGATGATCGTCGTGGTAAATTCGAGGCAAAGGCATATGAGGATATTTTTGTTGGATATGGAAGAAGATCATACAGAGTGTATATCATTGATCAACACAAAGTAACTGAAAGTGTCAATGTTATATTTGATGACACTAAACTCCCTAGTATCCAAACTGAAGATCCTTCTGAGAAACTGAAGTTTGATGATATGTCAGATTCAGAATCAGAACATGGTCAAGAACCTGAGGTTGTTGCTGGTGAAGAACCTGTTAATCATGATGATACTCAAGGTAATAGTGATGGAAACTTTGGCAATAATGAAGATACCACTGCTACTGACGGAGAATCTTCAAGTCAACATGGCAACAACTCAGGGGGAGATGCTGAAGGATCATCTAGTAGGACACAACATCCCAATGAATTTCAAAGCGAATCATCAAGATCAAATCTTCCAAAACAGACTGTGTGGAATAAAGCTCATCCTTTTGAGTTGATTATTGGTGATCCAGATGTTGGAGTCAGAACTAGACGTGCTACTCAAAATGAGTGTCTGTTCTCAGGATTTCTTTCTGAGATGGAACCTAAGAAGATTGAAGAAGCACTAACTGATCCAGATTGGGTAATTGCTATGCAAGATGAACTCAATCAGTTTGAAAGTCAACAAGTCTGGAAACTGGTACCTAGACCTACACACAAGAAAGCTGTTGGTACTAGGTGGGTATTCAGGAATAAACTAGATGAAGATGGTGTGGTTACAAGAAACAAGGCAAGACTGGTAGCAAAAGGGTATTCTCAAGCTGAAGGCATTGATTATGATGAAACCTATGCTCCAGTGGCTAGACTTGAGGCCATCAGGATATTTCTGGCATTCGCAGCATTCTCAAACTTTAAAGTTTATCAAATGGATGTCAAGAGCGCCTTTCTGAATGGAAAGCTGGATGAAGAGGTATATGTAGAGCAACCTCCTGGTTTTGAAAATCCAGATCATTTGGATTTTGTCTTCTTTCTTTTCAAGGCTATCCATGGGCTCAAACAGTCTCCAAGAAAATGGTATGACACTCTCTTTGAATTTCTTATTGAAAATAGCTTTATTAGAGGTGTCATAGACAAAACTCTCTTTTCTAAAAAACATAAGAATGATACTATATTAGTCCAAGTCTATGTGGATGATATAATATTTGGGTCTACTAATGATAATCTCTGTAAGAGATTTGCTAAGTTAATGCACAGCAAGTTTGAAATGAGCATGATGGGAGAGCTGAAGTTCTTTCTTGGATTACAAGTAAATCAAAGGTTAGATGGAACATTTATTTGTCAATCCAAGTATCTCAAGGAACTCCTCAAAAAGTACAATCTAGAGGATTCTGCATCAGCAAGGACTCCATCAACTACAGCTGTCAAGCTTGGACCATGTGAAAACTCCATTAAGGTAGATGTCACAAGCTACAGAGGTATGATTGGCTCATTACTCTATCTTACTGCAAGTAGACCAGATATTATGTATGCTACATGCTTATGTGCAAGGTTCCAAGCGGATCCTAAAGATATTCATCTCGTTGCTGTTAAACGAATCTTAAGGGAACACCAAATCTAGGTATTTGGTACCCTAAAGAATCTGGTTTTAACCTTGTTGGATATACAGATTCAGATTACGCAGGAAGTGTTGTTGATAGGAAAAGCACCTCAGGGAGTTGTCAATTCCTAGGAAGCAGGCTAGTCTCATGGTACAGCAAGAAACAGCAAACAGTTTCCAACTCAACGGCCGAGGCTGAATATATTGCTGCTGGAAGCTGCTGTGCTCAGATCTTGTGGATTAGGAACCAACTACGAGACTATGGCTCTGTATTGAACAAAATTCCTATTTTATGTGACAATACAAGTGCAATAGCCATCACCAACAACCCTGTGCAGCACTCGAGGACAAAGCACATTGACATCAAGTATCATTTTATTAGAGAGCACGTCATGAATGGTACTGTTGAACTATTTTTTGTTCCAACAGAAGAACAAATAGCAGATATTTTCACTAAACCACTTGATGAATCCACATTTACCAGATTAGTTGGTAAATTGGGCATGTTGAATAGTTTTAGTGATTAATTTAATTAATATCTGAGATCTGTTCTTGAATGAATTTACAAATGAATTTTTCATAAATGAAAAATTCATTTACAAATTTATTTTATCATTGTATCATATTTCTTGCTTATTTCTTTAGAATTTCTATTATCTTATCTTATTTATTTACTCAACTTGTTAATTTTAATGTCTCAGAATATTTTATTTTCTCTAAAAATATTTCTCTATGAATTTAATTTGTTAAAATTCAAAAGAAATCTATTTTTGGACTGAAAATATTATTATCTCTGAAATATTTTAATTATTTTAATTATGTAAATATTTTCTGCAATATTCATTTCAGTTTTTTGAAATTGAAATATTTTATATATTCTGTTTTTATGTTAATTATTCAGTATATGTAAATACTTATTTATCTTATACTAGAATGACAATCGGCAAGACAATTGAAATTGTCTTGCTGAAAGTCATTTTAGTAATAATGATTGGTTATTTTAAAATCAGATTAATTTTATAACTGGCAAGACAATCGGTATGACTATTGATTGTCATGCCAGTAATAAAATTAATATCAGACTTATTATGTCTTATTTTGTATTGGTATGACAATCGGTATGACTATCAGATTGTCATACCAGTTATATATTATTATTTGTTTTGTTTTATTTGTTTTTTTCTGTCTTTAAGCTGGTGTGACAATCGGTATGACAATCGGTATGACAATCCAATTGTCATACCAGTTATACTACTTGATCGTTTTTGTGTGTTCTAATTTCCATTCAGTTTCTTTTTCTTAAAAAATTCCAACAGTTTATCTTTTCTCTCTTCTCTCTCTTCGACCAAAAACAAACTCAACTGCCATTGTCTTTCTTTGCTCGAGTTTTTACTCAGCAAACTAAATCATCACTCCTGTGATATATACTTACATATATATACATACAGGAGTGCTGCCAAAAATTTTTCAAAAACTTTTTTTTCGAATCAATTTTTTCCCCTTCAAATTCAGTTTGTGTTTGTTGATTTTGAGTATTTTTAATTTTAATTTCAATTTCTGTTTTGTGTCTTTTGGCTTTTCAAATCTGTGTTTTTGAGTTAGGAATTTTAACGAGATACATTCCTGTCTAAATTTTTCGATTATAATTAATTTAATTCGAATTATTAAATTAATTTAATTAATTCAAATTTTCTTAATATTATTCTTAAAATTCTGAAAGTGTGTGTCTTATTATTATTTTAAATGGCTCTCAATTTCCAAATTGTCGCGCATAATCAGGTTGGTTATTTTAATCCAGAAAAATGTGATGTGGAAAAATTTAAGCCTTGGATTAGATTTTTAAATGACCATTCGATTGTTAGCTCTGCTATTAAATCAAATGTGATTTTAAATGTGGATCTGCTTAGACTGATATGCACAACCTCTACTGTGGCCGATGATTCAAAATCTTTTTCATTCACCGTGGCAAACACATAGTATGTGGTTGATGAAACAGTAGTCAATCAAGCGTTAAATTTTCCATTGGACAATTTCTGTAATTTACCCTCTGAAAATGATATCACAAACTTTTTCCATGCTATTCACTATCAGGGGGTGATCAATTTAACCAAACTTTCTAAATCCAATTTGGTGTCTGAATGGGACATTTTCTTCGATACACTTTCTAAAGTGTTTGCCAACTGCACTAAATCCAACTTTCACAACATCACTTCCACTCTGTAGTATATTGGTCTTGCGGTTGTTTTCAATCAAAGGATCAATTTTGGCAAACTACTTTTTCCCATTCTCTTGAGACGTCTCACTTCTGCTTTACGTGATCATTCTACAAATCATAGGGTATCACGTTACTATGCTCGTTTTCTCATGCTTATAGCAGATCATCTTCTCACACCTAAGCACAAAGCCCTTTTTGCTAACTCTGCAGTAACCGAACCCCCTCCAGTAAGCAAAAAGATTTACACCCGCCAAGACACAACCTTCAAATTCATGCAAGTTCTAGTACTTGTATCTGCTTTCATGGCCACTTATATTCCCTTACCTATTTTCAATCTTCCCGGTCATGAACAGCAACCTCAACCTCCAGTGGTTCAAGCCACCCAGGCTCCTCCAACATCAGATGCTCTTCCATTACAGGTAGTAATTCCTTACTCTCACTCCATTCCTACTTCTGTTGAAAGACCCCCAGTGGTCGATAGGACTGACCATGAAGTTGTAGAACCACAGCTTCAATCCCAGGTCATAGAGCCAAACACAGAGTCACAACCTATCTCAACCTCTCCCCCACTGTCTAAAATATTACCCAGAAGATTAATAGGAAGTAGTGCATTGTTAAATGTGAGTGAACCCTCAGCTCTGCCTCCTCCAAAGAAAAGAAGAACTTATACTGAGGCATCTGAAAGCCCATCCTTGTCCTCCCAACAGGACATGGACTTTGAAATGGCCAATGAACAGTTACTAGAGACATTCTCTCAACAGGATGAATCTATTGAAATTCGCCATAGGGCCATGGCATCTTGTACTGAGTCAAGCACAATTCCATTACTCACAATGGAACCATACATATCCACAGATGATACTCAGGACACAGAGCAAGGAGTGCATATAGAGTCTGTTACAGTGCCTGCCATAGTTACGGCAGAAGAGCAGTCACATGCTTCTGAGGGAAAATCTGACTCTTAGCCACCCTTAATAGAGTCATTTTCTCCCCTCCCAGATCAAACACCTCTGGCTCCCTCACGGGATTCTCCACTCGCAGATTTATCTGGAGAAAGTGGAGGGCAACTCGGTCAATCTATCCCTGAAGCAATTCAGACATCTATTTCACATGAAATGATAGGTTTGACTGAGGATCGGGACTCGCGAATTCCCATTGCACCACCACTGACCTCTCTTGAAGAGGCTAGGGTGATTTTAACTGCAGGTACAGAAGAACAGCAATAGGAAGACTCCTCATGAGCAATTATATTGAGAGAAACAAAAGCACGTGAGGTGAGTGAACCAAACACGAGTGAAATTCAGGTGAGAGCACACACAGACACAGATACTGAAAACCTGTTAGCTCAAATTGCTGCTCTAAAAGAAGAACTTGCTAAAAGCCAAGCTGAGGCTCAAGCATTCAAAGCACAAGTGGTTGAACGGTCTTCTTCTTCCACCTCTGTCAACAATCAGCTGGCACTCATAAGGAATGATATCTCAGATCTCAAGAACACTGTCACACCAAAGCTCAATTCCATTCAGGAAACTCCAACTTTATCAGCTGATGACATTTCTAACTTCTGCTCTCTACATACAAGGATGACTTCTCTTGAAGATTTGGTTGAAATGAATCATTCACTGGATTCCTCCAGATTTCTGAAGATAGAGACAGGTATGGAACATCTGAATGAAGGGATGAAGCACCTGTACTACATGATCAAAAATTCTCACTGTCCCAATGAAGAATAAAGGACTTACTTTGAAGGGCCGTCTGTGGAGGCTCAGGCTCGGGAGGTGATGGAGGTCATGGAGGATCTAAGGGAAAGTCCGTAGAGGATCCCTCAACTAAGGGGGAGAAGAAAGAGAGTAGTGGAAAGGGGAAAGAAAAAGATACCTCTGCTGGAGACAAAGGAAAGGCTGATGACGTCTACTACAGTGGAGAACAGGATGACTTTGATATTTTTGACATTCCCACTGAACCAGTCTTGGAAGATAAAGATGGTTTATTTGAAGCTGAAGAGGAAAGTGATTTTGGAGAATGGGAAGAGGAAGCTACAGTGGATCCTATCTTTGAGAAAGAGTTTCAGCAGCAGCAGTCAGAGATGAAAAGAAAAGAAGCTGAACTCAAAAAGGTCTCCCAGATCATTGACATGAGGAAAGACATACAAAGAACAGAAACTCTTCAAAAGCAACGTCTTCATGATATTAAGGCTCAAGAAAGGAGAAGAGATGTCAGACTGAAGATTGGTGAAATATGGGATGAAGCTAGGAGAGTACTTGATATGCCTCAGCTGAGCACTAACAATGATAGGCAGTTCCTACATCTTCTTGACAAGCTGGAAATCTCAAATCCTAACAATGACATGTACATGAATGCTATCAAGACTGAAGTCTCAAGGATCACAACTGCTTTTGATAGATCCCTAAATGAGATGAGCATTTTTGTATATTGTCAGAGTGAAGGATCTTTCAAGGTGTCACTTCATCTGTTTGAGAATCGTTCTTTGTCAGAGATTTGGGTTCTTCTCAACAAAGTAAAAAGAAGCTCAGAATTGAATGAAGTTCTTCGAGAAAGGCTTAAAGAGTTTGCCAGCAGGGCTAGTCCTCAAGTGGTCAACAATCCTCATCAGGTGAGATTCTTTAAGTCTGATTGTCTTCAAATCTGTCAGCTAGATGTACAATCTCTTAAAGACTACTCAGCTAAGCATCTGGTCTGGATGGAACATCATTTAAGAACTGCTGGATACTCATCCATGTTGAAGACTCAAGCTGCTGATTTGATTCAAGCTTATTGTGAAAAGAATATTAAAAGGTACAATCAGATCAAGAATAAGCTGAAGTCAGTTAGAGTTCAACCAGTCAGACCAGCAAGCTTCACTTCAGAAAAGGATCGTGTCTTTGACAAAGAGTTGCTTCAAGATTTAGAAGAAGGTGAAGTCAGAAGAGAAGACAACTGAAGTCAATTAGCTCAAAACTCAATGTAATATGATTAGAGCTTTATGAATCAAGATAGTCTAATGTAGTTATATGTTCAGGCTAGAGGAACATCTATCTTGTATTCACTTGTAAATTTCTTTTGGAATCTGGAAAATATTAAATATAATCCAGAACTTTTCTGCTATTTACTTTGCATTACTGTTTATATCTTTTTCTTATTTGTTAGTTGAGTTATCCTCTAGGTATTTGTTGTTATTGACTAACAAGCAAATAGGGGGAGATTGAAAGGCATATGGCATAGCCTATTTGTATATTCGAGGATTTAACTCAACTCAAATAAGAATGTAATAAGTAAATAGTGGATCTATCATCAGAGAGATCTCACAAAGTAACATCTGTCAAAGGGTTAAGAAACATTATTCATCTACAGACTTGAAGACTTAATTCACTGGAAGAAGCTCAAGAAATTGATCAAGCCTCAGTGATATAAATCAAGATTGTGGATTTAATCAAGTGATAGAGATCTCGTCAGGGTATCAAATAATTACAAGGATTTAATCTGAAGAAAATCAGAGTATCAAGGTCAAGGCTTGAAGAAATGTCACGAAAGTTAGTCACTCATGAACCAGACAGTACATCGAGTGTCTACATTGAAGTGGTGGAATTGATTCATAATTGACAGTGATTTTCAGAAGATTTTCAGAAGAATGGTTGCTGTTCAAGAGTAGTATTAATTCTCTATTAATTAATTAAGTCATTTAATTTAATTAAGAGAATAAATTAAATCTGTAAAGATTAATTTATTGATTAATTGAATTAGTTGGTTAATTAATTTTGAATTAATATTATGCATTTTTCAGAAATGATTTTGGATTTATATTCAAAAAGAAAATCAGCAAATCAGATTTGAACTGGTATGACAATTGGATTGTCATACCGAAAGTCCTACCAAGTCTTTCTGGATAGTTCTACCAAGTCATTCTATTGTCCTACCGATAGTCTTTCCAAGTCAAGTAATTGTCCTACCGAAAGTTCTATCAGTTCAAATGATTGTCTTGCTAGTTCATTTTGGATTGTCTTGCCAAATGTCATGCTGATTCAATTCGAGTGATCTGTTTACTTAAACAAACAGAAGCAGATCATTTCATAGCAATCAAACAGAGTACACAAGTCAAGAACACAGCAGAAAACAAAGGCACAACATTTTATTTTTCATCTGCTTTATTCAAGATCAAAATTCTAGATTGTAAAGTTAAATCCAATCCACTAGAATTATTTATCTTGTTCTTGTGTAACAATCTAGCGGATTAAAATCCCTAGAACTTAATCTCAAATCGCATTTAGCATTTGATCTTTTAATTGCAAAAATAGAAAAAGTTCATGTCGAATTTATTCTAGATTTGTAATAATTGATTTGAGATTAATCCCTTGTAACCGATACCGTAGTTGTAACACCTTTCAAGTTTAATAAAAGTTTTATTTAACTTGAATTTTGTTTCACCTTTTTATTCCACATTTTATTCGATTAAACGGTATTGTTTGCATTCAACCCCCCTTCTACAAACAAATTGGGACCTAACAATTAAGTCAAGTGTGTGTGACTTAGACCATTTTCTTGCAGATGGAAGTTGACTCCTAGAAGAAGAACCTCCCTCTTATCCATTAATTCTCTATTATTTCCTTGATTAGTACCACTATTGTTTCCTGATGCTCCCCCGGGATCAGTGTTCCCATTGTTATCAGTATTTGACTAATCAGAGTTTGAGGAAGATGAGTCTGATGATCTTTCTACTGATGTTTCTTGAGTTGAATCACTTGTAGTAGTCTCTGGATTTGAGTCATATTTCTCCCCCTCAACATATGCTTCAGTGTTAAAAGAATTTACACTGTTCTGTGGAACCTCAAAACTTTGAGTGATATCAGGATTTACTGAATCAGAGTCAGGATTTATAAGTTCAGCATAAGGTACTTCACTTTCAAATCTCAACTTGTCATGGTCATCTGCATCTTCTAGACTTGTTATCTTCTTGTCATCAAAAGATATATGTATAGATTCCATGACTGTTCTTCTTCTCAGATTGTAAACTCTGGAGGCTTTTGTAGACAATGGATATCCCACAAAGATTCATTTATCAGCTTTTAAGTCAAACTTGGTAAGCTGCTCCAGATGAGTTTTGAGAATAAAACACTTACAACCAAATATATGAAAGTATTTCAAATTTGGCTTCTTTCCTTTTACCATCTCAAATGGTATTTTTCCATGCTTGTTGATCAATGTTGCATTTTGTGTAAAGCGAGAAGTTTGCACAACCTCAGCCCAGAAGTAGTAGGCAATCTTGCTTCTTCTAGCCTGGTTCATGCAGCTTCTATCAGAGTTCTATTCTTTCTTTCAACAACTCCATATTGTTGTGGAGTTCCAGGAGTAGAAAACTCTTGCTTTATCCCCTTGAGTTTGCAGAACTCTTCCAAAGAGCTATTCTTAAATTTAGTTCCATTATCACTTCTGATGATCTTTACTTTGTATATTGATCCTTTTTCCAGCTCCTTCACATGATCAAAAAGAATGTATGGAGATTCATCCTTGGTGTGCAGAAAATACACCAATTTGTATCTTGTATATTCCTCAACAATCACTAGTGCATACCTCTTCTTGGAAATAGACATAATATTTACTGGACTATAAAGATCAACATGAAGTAGATGATATGGTTCAAGAATGGAGGATTCAGTTTTACTCTTGAAAGATGTCATCCTTTGCTTGGCTTTCTGGCATGAATCACATAAGCCATCAGGGGTAAACACTGCAGTGGGCAATCCTCTTACAAGATCTTTTCTCACAAATTCATTGATATTGTTGAAGTTGAGGTGAGAAAGTCTTTTATGCCAGTTCCAGCTGTCTTCCACAGATGCTCTACTCATGAGACAAACTTCTGAATTATCAATTCTTGTGGAGACCCTGGCTTCATATAAACTACCATGTCTTACACCAGGTAATGTGATCTTGCCATCAGACTTACTGACAATTTCACAATGCTCCTCATAAAAATTGACATGGTAACCTCTGTCACAGATTTGACTCACACTGATCAGATTTTGCTTGAGTCCTGCAACCAGAGCTACATTTTCAATGATGACATTTCCAATTTTGATTTTGTCATATCCCAATATTTTTTCTAAGTTTCCATCTCTATAAGAAACGCTTGGGCCAACCTTCTCCTCAAATTCTGATAGCAGGAATTTATAACCAGTCATATGTCCTGAGCATCCACTGTCCAAGATTAGAGCATTCCTCGTGTCACCCTACAATCAGTAATTTGAATCAATTAGTGTTTTTAAGGACCCATGCTTACTTGGATCCTTTGGCCTCTTTAAGTTTGTTAACATATGCAGCAAAAGACTTCATATCAGAATTTATGTTAACATTCTTACTATCAGTATTTATACATGCAGAAACAGATTTTGCTTTAACTAATAAAAATCATAATATAAACTGTGATACTCTTTACATGTATAAATAGAATGCCAAACACTGCTACAATGAAAACAAGGATTCTGTGGTTTATATCTAACTGTTCTATTCCTAAACTCTGATTTAGAAGAAACAACTTTTATCTCTTTATTTTTCCTGCAAGAATTAGCAAGATGATTAGTGCTACCATAGTTTGAATAGGTCTTTATAGGTGCATTAGGAGGAGTCACATAATTTCCATTATTATTAACACCTACCTTGCTATTCCTATTTTTCCTAGACCTTTTCCTCTTGTCTTTCATGTGTAAATCCTTCAGCTTTTGCTTAAGCTGTTTCTGAGTCATTGAACCAATATTTACTGAATTTGTGTGAACTTATTCACTCTTTTCAATAGTTAAGTTTGATCTAGGAGCTGAGGTAGTACCTTCCTCATGGATTGATTTAACATTATTAGCACTTGGATTAATCTTAATGATCTTTATTTGAACCTTGTTCAATTTGACATGACTATTAATTTTTCTCAATTTCTTCTCCACTTTTCTTATCAGAATTAGATCTAGCTGAATATCCTAATCTTGATCCCCAACAACCATTTTCTAAGAATTCCCGAGCTGCCTTTCCTGAGTTAGTCCAAAATTTAATGACTTCTCTTTCTTTAGCTAGCTCCTTTTCTAGATAAGCATGCTTTTCTAACAATTTTTCTTTAACATAAACAACATTATATCTTTCTTTTTGAATTTCTAGCATGGAAAACAACTCAATTTCTAGGTAATCATTCCTTTTCTTTAGCACAAAGTTTTCACTCTTGATTCTATTACTCTCTAAGGTTTGATCCCTAAAACTAACATGCAGAGACTTAAGAAATAATCTTAATTCATAGATATCATCAGTATCAAATGTAAGAGTAGACTGAGGTAGCTTTAATTCAGCATTGTCAGCCTCAACATTAGCATTTGCCATGAGAGCATAATTAATCCCATCATCTGAGTCTGATGAATCATCCCAGTTTCTCTTCTTTGAGATCAAAGCTTGTTTCTTCTCAGCTCTGGGTTTTCTGCAGTCAGCTGCAAAGTGTCCAAGTCCATCACAGTTGTAACATCTCTTTTTTAACTTGTCAAGTTTTCAAGATCTAGCTTCCTTCAAATTAGTATTTCTTCTATGTTTCTCTTCTCAGAGTTTGAGGAACTGGAATCTTTTTTGGAAAATCTTCTCCCTTTCTTGAAGTTTCTGTAGACCATCTTCTTGAAACTTTTAACCATTAGGGCGGCCATTTGATCCATATCTTCATTGTTGTTGTGATCATTGTCAGTATCTGATTCAGTATTAGGATTTGAGTCATCTTCAAAATTTGATGATTCAATATCTAATTTAGCAATCATGGCTTTCCCTTTGGAGTAGCTTTTCCTCCTAGCTTTCTCCTTTGGCTTCTCTTCAAACTTGAGTGCAACTGGTGTACTTTTTGATAATTTCCTCTTGCTCCTTTGCTCCATCTCTAGTTCATGAGTTTTCAGAACTCCAAAGATCTCATCTAGAGGTGTGATATCAAGTTTATAGTTATCCCTGATAGATGTGACTTTAAAGTCCCACTTTTTAGGGAGAACAAGTAGGAACTTCAAGTTTGAGTCCTCCAAATCATATTCTTTGTTGACAAGGGATAAGTTATTTAACAACTTCTGAAATCTGTCATAGATCTCAGTTAGGGACTCATTGTCCCTTGAGTCAAAATGCTCATATTCTTGAGTAAGTACTGTCCTCCTGTTCTTCTTGATAGCATTTGTACCTTGAAACTTTACTTCTAAAGCATCCCATATCACTTTTGCTGTTTTACATCCAATGACTCTACTGGACATAACACTATCAAGACTACTGTGCAGGATATGTCTAACCTTAACATCCTTCATGATAGACCAGATATCTTTAGGAGTATAGTCCATCATGTCTTTGTCTATCATCTCCTCTGGTTCTCCTGTAAGCGAAACAACTACCTTCATTGGTTTATGAGGACCATCATAGATCCTGCTTAGGTATTCAGTATCCATGGCTTCCAAGCACATGGCCATCCTGACTTTCCAGATTGGATATTCATGTATCTTCAGGATAGGCACCTTGTTTGCTTTATACCTACTCATGTTGCTGCTAATCTGTGATGCAGTTGGGGGTTGTGGTTTCGGATTCCGTGTCTCTTTTTCTTTGTCTGCCATTGTAAATTGATTTTCAGATCTTAAACTGTTTGTACATAAATAACACATTCTGATACCAATTTTGAGGCCCTTAATCAACTGTAGAGGAGTGGTGAATACATTTAATACAATCTATTCGACAAAGCTTCAACATAATCAATAGTTTTTATATTAACTAATAAAAACTTATTACAAAAATACTCTCTTGAAAGGATGAACAAATATCCTTGAGAGCTGCTAGGTTATGCGAAAGATATAATAATGTCGCAATGCATATATCATGAACCTAATAAGTGCTTTATATAGAGCACAACTACCAATGTATAAGGAATCCTATCCTATTAACAACAAGGAAACCTATACAATTGCTTTTGAGATAAAGTCCTTCACCGCCTTGAGTTCCTATTTCCTTTTCCTCCTCGAAGATCAACTGTTAGTCCCTGACAATGCAACAAGAATTACAGAAGGGGGGTTGAATGAAATTCTTTAAACTTTTTCACAAAGATATAAAATGCTCTATCTTAATAATATATAATTGTGTAAATTGATTTGCAAACTGCGGAATAATAACTTGGAATGAATCAATACACAAGTAATTAAAAACATAAGTCTTTAATAACTTTCTAGTGGATTTGACTATATCCATCAGAGATATATATTATATCAAGAGAACTCTGTGTAGCAAGATTTGCTCACAGCTGCTTACAAATATGAACAACTAAGTTTGTAGATAAATGCTAAGAATACAACTTACAAATGTTTCTCTGAGAAATTCTTGCTTAGTGTTCTAGTTGTTCTATTTGCTACTTCTTGGTTTTTATATCACCAAGATCACAAAGTAATAAGACAAGATAATAAAATAAAACCTATCAAGTCTAATACTATGCTACTTCATTACTCTATTCCAGCATCTTTGGATGTCTTCATAATAGCATGGAAATGGTAATGCTTCTTTGTTCTCTAAAACCCAGTTAAATAGGCTTCCACATTTCATTTACATACATTCGACGCATGTGACTGTGTTATCACTGTCAACAGATGTTTGAATTCTTTATCCGTCGGGTTCATGATCATCCGTCGGGTTTCCTAGTTGATCATCCGTCGAGTGGCATTGTTGTTTATCCGTCGGTAGCAATCTGGCACTTGACTTCATTTCATTTACAAAGAATTACAAGACATCATCTATGTACAGTCAATCAACCAATTCTGCATATCTAATTAAAGTCAACATGACTTGAGTACTAAAGAATCTAAACAATGTGTATGTAGAAATGTGCTACAGACTTATTGTTACACAAGGTACTCACTCGATGGATAACAAATCAACATCCGTCGGGACTATATTGAGTCATCCGTCGGGACTATAATCCTTATCCGTTGACTGCTACATTTTTCACTAAGTAAAATCTACCAAGGTGTTTTGTTAATGAAATCATCAAGTTCACAACATATCCATAACAATCTCCCCCAATTTATGTCTACTGGAATTGTAGCCATAAATTAAGAGAAAATTGATGATAACGAAACACCCTAAAAATACAACTTTGAAAGTAAGTAGATAAAACTGTAAAGTGTTTCAATTAACAAAATGTACAAAGATTTGCTCACAGTCATTTTCAAGGTGCTCCTCTAGCCTGAGCAGATTAATCTAATTCCTTGAAAGTCTGGATCTCTTTCCAAGCTTTTGGTTGTTTTCTTCTATTGGATTTTGGAGCTGTCTGTGGAATTCCAGTTCATCAGATTCTGAGAGATTTAGCTTTTCTTGCATCTCCAAAAGAGTCTCATTGCTAGAGATGCTCAATTGATCTTCTAATCTGAAAAATCTTCTAACTCCTTTGTCATCCATGAACTCCATCAGCCAGTAGGGCCTTAAATGCACTCTACTTCCTGTGTAAGGAATAGTTAGAGTCTTTGGGAGTGCATCTTAAGCTCTAATACTCCTCAGTTCTTCAATCTTCTTTAGAACCAGTCTTCTTGTAGTTACATTGAATCCAAAGTTCTTCTTGAATGATGAATAAACCTTTATCAGTGCAACTTTGCTTTCTTGAAAGATCCTGTGAAGTGGCCATTGAATCACCTTTCCTCCCTTATACTTGAAAACTAACCTTTCAGGTAGATTCCTGTAGGCATCAATCCCTCTCACTTCTTCTAGTTCATATAGATAGATATTTAGATCAAAGAATTCCTTGATGTCACACAAGTACATGTAATCTCCCTTGTTGACTTTGGATTGTGCTTTAGTTAGAGATTTGGATTTGAGAGGTGACAACTTCACTTTCTTGACTGCTCTTGACTTTGTTCTCTTTGGCTTGTTAAGGATGGGCAAATTGAAATCAGGAATTGGTAGACTCTCCCAGTCTATTGGTTCATCCTTAGGCACAATAGGTTCACCATGAATGTTCCTGTAAGGATCCACCACCTTAATGTCTTCAAATACCACTGAGGGTTTAGGTGCTTGAGTTGTAGTTGGAGTGGATTCCTTGGGAAACTGATCCTCCAATTCCTTACCAACAAAGTTCAATTTCCTTTTGGTTCTTTTGGCCAATTGCTTGTATCTTTGAGATTTCTTCTATTTTGGTTCAACTTGCTTCTTTGGATCTTGAGATTTAGTGATTTTAGATGGCTGAACAGGAATTTGGTGTGTTGGTTTCACAGCTTGTAGCCTGGCCAATATAGCAACTTGCTCTTTCTTTTGTTTAGCCTTTTTAACATCTAGAGCAGCTTGCTTCTTTTCTTGCTTCAATCTTGCCTTTTCTTCTCTCTTTTCTTGAGCAAATTGAGGATGTCCAGCCACCACACAAATTTCTTTCCCATTCCTGAAAACTTTAGCAATTCTCCTTTTTAAGGCTGAATCAGCTGGATCCTTGTAGAAGGCAATTGACCTTGACAACAATTTCTTCTCATCAGGCTTAGGTGTCTCATACACTGTATCCAAAGGGTTCTTTAATGATAATTTTAGATAGTTCACCCTTGGCTTCAGAATTATTTCAGCCTTTGGAGATTTGATGCAGGATGCCTGTCCCCTTTCCAGATAGTTCATGCTCATTTCAATCACAGAGATTTGCCTGACTTGAGAGTGATGAATGGCTGACTTTTCTGGCTTTTTTGCTAGCCCAAACTTCTTCTGAATGTCCTTATCAATCTTCTCCCAGTTGATTGGCTTCAACTGTTCCTTTTCAGCTGCTCTTAAATTGGTTGCTGCTTCATTTATTAGATCAATGCTATCTTTGGCTGGTGGCTTGGTGAAAGTAATTGAAGGCACAATTACTTTGCTAACTTCAATGTTGAGCACTTTTTGCTCCCCCTCACTCCTAGAATCCTCTTTCTCCCTCTTTTTGTTATCAGCAAGTTGAGTAGAGGAGGTTTGTGCAGCCACTAGTTTCTGAAGCAAGTCTGTCTGTTGAGCTTGATGTAGATGAATTGCTGTAAGAGATGCTTCCATAGCTGTCATCCTTGTATCCAAGGCATCTATCTTTGTGGCAAGATCAGAATTTTTCCTGAGCTGTTGTTAGATATATTTGATAATGTCATGGCTAATATGATTTATGTTTAGTTTTTAGATCTTACTTAAACAGGATAAATCAGTACGTACTGGAAGTCAGGACTTAAGGATATCAGTACTTATATTATCAGGAGATAATCATCAGAAGATGGATATCAGAACTTAAGTGCTGAAGGATGTTTAGATAAGGACAGTAGCTATTTAAAGGAAAGAAGATCGAGATAAACATAAGAAGATATATGCATGAAGAAGGAATTCTATGAAGAATAGAATACTTGGAAGAAAAGATATCTGATTGATATATTTTAGGAAGCAGAATTAAATTCCATATCAATTAGCGATTATCTTGTAACTGTGTAGTATATAAACACAGGCATAGGGTTTACACTATAAGTGTTATCATATTCGATAAGATTATTCATTGTAACCCTAGCAGCTCTCGTGATATTTGTTCATCACTGAGAGGTAACAGTTCCATACTGTAACAGAGTTTATTAGTTGAATAAAGTTTGTTTTCTGTTACTTGAGATATTAAAGTTCGATTTGATTGTACTTTACACTGTATTCACCCCCTCTACAGTGTGTGTGACCTAACAAGTGGTATAAGAGCCGATCTGTTAACGCACATACAGTTTAAGATCCAAATACAATCATGTCTGACAAAGAAACTCCAACTAAGCCTACCAAAACTGAAGAACCACCAAAGACACAAATTCAAAGTCGGTATGAGACCATCAGAGTTCCCATACTGAGACCATCTGAATATCCCATATGGAAGGTAAGGATGACCATGTTCCTAGAAGCAACAGATCCAGAATATCTTGATAGAATCAAGGAAGGGCCTCACAAACCAACAAAGCTCGCAGTTGCAGTTGCAGGTGAAGCAGCAAAGACCGTACCAAAGGAGAAGAGTGATTATACTGCTGAAGATATCGTATCAATTGCTAAGGATGCTAAGGTACGACACTTACTGCATAGTGCCATTGATAATGTAATGTCAAATAGGGTAATTAACTGCAAGACTGCTAAGGAGATATGGGATGCTCTAGAAACAAGGTGTCAGGGAACTGATACAATTAAGAAGAACATGAAGACAATACTCACTCAAGAGTATGAACACTTTGACTCAAAGGCAAATGAGTCATTGACAGATTTATATGATAGATTTGTCAAACTCTTGAATGATTTGTCATTGGTTGATAAGGAGTATGATCTTGAAGATTCAAACCTTAAATTCCTGTTAGCTCTTCCTGAATGCTGGGATTTGAAGGCAACAACAATAAGAGACAACTACAATCTTGATGAAACAACTCTTGATGAAATTTATGGAATGCTCAAGACTCATGAACTTGAGATGGAACAAAGAAGCAAGAGGAAAGGAGGAAAGTCAAGGACAGTTGCTCTTAAGGCTGAAGAAGAATCCCCCAAGGAAGCTACCTCAAGGAGAGACAAGGGTAAAGCTCTTTTCACAAAGTCTGATACTGAGTCATCAAGTTCTGAAAGTGATGATGACTCAGATTCTGAAAGCTTGCCTGAGACTGATGCTGATGAGGAGATGATGAAGCTGTGTGCTCTTATAGTGAAAGGGATCACAAAGATTGCATACAGGAAGTTCAGGAAGGGAAAGAAGTTTTCCAGGAAAGGCACAAGTTCTGATAAGAAGAATTTCAGAAGATCTGAGGGCAGAGGATGAAAGTCTGATAGAGGAGATTGTACCAATGTCAAATGCTATAACTGTGGTGAGAAAGGCCACATATCTCCTGATTGCAAGAAAGTGAAGGGTGACAAAGGCAAGGATCTTGTCACAAAGAAGAAAAGCTGGACAGACACCTCAGACTCTGAAAGTGAGGAGAACTATGCTTTGATGGCAAATGCTGATAAAGAAAGTGCTGAGAGCAGTTCTGAAGCAGCTGAAACAAAGGTACCTCAGACTACTTATGCTTTTCATACTGATGATATTAATGAGTTGAGAAGATATCTTAAAACCATGTTTGTTAGTTATAGAGATCAAACTTTAACATGTGAAAGATTAACTTCTGAAAATCTTGCTTTTAAGAAAAGAAATGATTTCTTAGAAAAAGAGTTAGTTATGTTCCATCAAACTCAGAAGGATAGAGATGATGCTTTTTATGTTAGGGATGAAGTGCTAAAAATGAATGAATCTCTAAAAACTGAGTTAGAAAAGGAAAGAGAGATTATCAGGACTTGGACTAACTCTGGCAGAACAACTCAAAATTTGCTAAGTAGTGAAAATTGGAAAGAGGGCTTAGGTTATGGAGAGGATAAGAATGATAAAGGAACTGTAGAAATTAAGCCTGTTGTTAAGCAAAAGCCAAAGTTAAAACCTGTTAAGTTTGTAACTATAAAGTCTGATAATGAGAAATCAGAAGTTAAAGAGGAACTAACTTCTGACAAA
Source organism: Apium graveolens (assembly GCF_009905375.1). Classification (NCBI taxonomy): domain Eukaryota; kingdom Viridiplantae; phylum Streptophyta; class Magnoliopsida; order Apiales; family Apiaceae; genus Apium; species Apium graveolens. The sequence goes on from NC_133657.1 coordinate 79,034,377, forward strand.
CTAAAACAGGAAAAGACAGCTGAAGTAAACATAGGCTTAATGACTAAGAAGCAGCTTAAGCATAAGCTGAAAGATGTTAAGAATGCAAAAAAGGTAAAATCACCTAGGAAAAATAGGAATGGAAAGGAAGGTGTGAATAAAAGCAATGATTATAAGCCCGTTCCTGATGCTCCTAGGAAAACGTGTCATAATTGTGGAAGTTCTAACCATCTGGCTTCTTTTTGCAGGAAGAATAAGAACATAAACTCCTTACCTTCAAAATCAGGAGTTAAGAGTCAGTCTGTTAGATATAAACCACAAAATCCTTGTTTTCATTGTGGTAGTTTATGGCATTCCATTTATACTTGTAAGGAATATCATAGTTTGTACTATAAATATTATCAAATAAAACCTTCTTTGAAGAAAGTTTCCATTGTTCCTTCTAGTGTAAATTCTGATTCAAAGTCTGATAGTGTAAGTTCTGATACGAAAAATGTTAACATAAACTCTGATGCTAAATCCGTTGCAAATGTTAACAAACTTGATAAGGCCAAAGGATCCAAGCAAGTCTGGGTCCTTAAAACTAATCATTAGTGGTCTTTATGATTGCAGGGCAACAGGAAAAATATTCTAGTTCTGGACAGTGGATGTTCAGGACATATGACTGGAAATAAGGCCCTGCTATCAGACTTTGTAGAGAAAGCTGGCCCAAGTGTTTCTTATGGAGATGGAAACATTGGAAAAACATTGGGATATGGCAATATCAATCTTGGGAAAGTTATCATTAAAGAAGTAGCTCTGGTCTCAGGACTTAAACACAATCTGCTGAGTATAAGTCAAATCTGTGACAGAGGTTATCATGTTGATTTCTTTGAAGAACACTGTGAAGTTGTGAGTAAATCTAAAGGCAAAGTTGTTCTGAAAGGATACAGGCGTGGTAACATTTATGAAGCTAAGCTTTCAACAAGTACTGATGGTTCTGCAATCTGTCTGATGAGTAGAGCATCAATTGAAGAAAGCTGGAATTGGCAAAAAACTCTCTCATTTGAATTTCATCAATATAAATGAACTAGTCAAGAAAGATCTTGTGAGAGGACTGCCAAAGTCAGTATTTGCTCCTGATGGCCTTTGTGATTCTTGTCAGAAGGCCAAACAAAGAAAATCTTCATTCAAGAGCAAGACTGAATCATCAATTCTTGAGCCTTATCATCTACTACATGTTGATCTATTTGGTCCAGTGAATGTCATGTCTATTGCAAAGAGGAAATATGCGTTGGTCATAGTGGATGAGTTCACCAGATACACATGGGTGTATTTCTTGCACACAAAAAGTGAAACTACATCTATCTTGATTGATCATGTCAAACATCTGGATAAATTGGTCAAAGATTCTGTGAAAACCATAAGGAGTGATAATGGCACTGAGTTCAAGAATTTAATAATGGAAGAGTTCTGCAAAAACCATGGAATTAAGCAGGAATTTTCTGCTCCTAGAACTCCACAGCAAAATGGAGTTGTTGAAAGGAAGAATAGAACTCTCATTGAAGCTGCACGTACAATGCTTGAAGAAGCAAAACTTCCAGCCTATTTCTGGGCTGAAGCTGTGTAGACTGCTTGTTTTACTCAAAATGCAACACTCATTAACAAGCAAGGAAAACACCATATGAGATGGTGAAGAAAAAGAAGCCAAATCTGAAGTACTTTCATGTATTTGGATGCAAGTGTTTTGTTCTCAAGACTCATCCTGAACAGCTATCCAAGTTTGATCTAAAAGCTGATGAAGGAATCTTTGTTGGATATCCACTTTCCACAAAAGCCTTCAGAGTCTATAATTTGAGAACAAGAGTGGTCATGGAATCTATCAATGTCTCTTTTGATGACAAGAAGATTACTGGTCTTGAAGACTTTATTGATCATGATCAGCTGAGATTTGAAAATGAAGACTCAAATTCTGATACTGAAAATCCTGACAGTCTAAGTCCTGATACTGTAAACTCTGATGGATTAAACTCTGATGTTATTGAAACTGTGGTGACTACGCCAAAGGAAGATGCACCTATGCAGGGGGAGCATACTCAAGAACATATCACATCTCAAGAAGCATCAGAACATACATCCGGCTCTTCAAGTTCTGATTCGTCAAGTTCTGATAAGCCAAGTTCTGATAGTTCTGAAAATCTAAATTCTGAAGAATCCAACTCAGAGAGCATAGTTTCAGGGGGAGCATCAGAAAATGAAAATGAAGACAGCATGGATCATGGGGGAGCATCCAGTTCTAGAGAAAACCTTCCATCTGCAAGGAAGTGGACTAAATCACATACACCTGATTTGATAATTGGAAATCCTGATGCAGGTGTCAGAACTAGAACAGGTACTTCAAACGAATGTCTTTACAATTCTTTTTCTCTCTCAGACTGAGTCAAAGAAAGTGGAAGAAGCTCTTCAAGATGCTGATTGGGTGCAAGCAATGTAGGAAAAGTTAAATGAATTTGAAAGAAACAAAGTCTGGACCCTAGTGCCAAGACCAAAGAATAGATCTGTTGTTGGTACAAAGTGGGTATTCAGAAACAAAACTGACAGTGATGGCATAATTACAAGGAATAAGGCAAGGCTGGTTGCAAAAGGATATTCTCAACAGGAGGGACTTTATTATGATGAAACATTTGCACCAGTTGCTAGGTTAGAAGCCATAAGGATATTTTTGGCTTATATTGCTCACAAAAAGTTTACTGTCTTTCAAATGGATGTGAAAAGTGCTTTTCTCAATGGAGAATTGGAAGAGGAAGTATATGTTGAACAACCTCCAGGCTTTGTAGATTCCAAACATCCAGATTATGTCTACAGGCTTGATAAAGCACTTTATGGACTTAAGCAAGCTCCCAGAGCATGGTATGAGACTTTAGCTCAGTTTCTTCTGGAAAATGGATTTAACAGAGGAGCTATAGACAAAACACTGTTCTACCTCAATCATGGAAAGAACTTACTTCTGGTCCAGATTTATGTTGATGATATTATTTTTGGGTCTACAAATGACAGACTTTGCAAGAAGTTTGCCAAACTGATGCAGTCAAGGTATTAGATGAGTATGATGGGGGAACTTAGCTATTTTTTGGGCCTTCAAGTCAAGCAGAATGAAGAAGGCACTTTTATTTGTCAAATTAAGTACACCAGAAACTTGCTGACGAAATTTGGAATGCAAGATTGTTCAAGTGCATCCACTCCCATGGCCACTGCAACAAAACTGGATAAGGATAATGGTAAATCAGTAGATATTACTGATTACAGAGGTATGATTGGCTCTCTACTCTATCTAACTTCTAGTAGACTTGATATCATGTATGCTACCTGTCTTTGTGCAAGATTTCAAGCAGATCCAAGAGAACCTCACTTAACAGCTGTGAAAATAATTTTCAAGTATCTTAAGGGAACAGCTGATCTGGGATTGTGGTATCCCAGAGAATCAGATTTTAAACTAATAGGTTACTCAGATGCAGATTTTGCAGGTTGCAAAATTGACAGGAAAAGCACAAGTGGAAGCTGCCAATTTCTTGGAGGCAGATTGGTTTCTTGGTTTAGCAAGAAACAAAAGTCAATTTCCACATCAACTGCAGAAGCAGAATATATTGCTGCAGGAAGCTGTTGTGCACAGATTCTTTGGATGAAGAATCAGTTACTGGATTATGGGTTAACATATTTCAAAATCCCTATTTACTGTGATAATCAAAGTGCTATTGCTATGACAAGTAATCCAGTTCAACACTCTATGACAAAGCACATCAGCATTAGGTACCACTTCATCAGGGAACATGTAGATGAAGGTACAGTGGAATTGCACCTTGTTCCAAAAGATCAACAACTAGCAGATATCTTCACAAAACCATTGTGTGAAGCTACTTTTACAAGATTGGTAAATGAACTTGGAATGGTTTCAGGTTCTTTCTCTAAATCTGCTTAGTTTTGTTCTGTTGCATCAAACTTTATGATCAGTATTTACAGAATTTAATCTCTTTGTGTATTCTGTGCTTAATTGAAAAATATGTTTAAGTACTGACTGTTGTCTGATCAATATTTCTAAACTCTGATAGTGATATGTCTGTTTAGGTAACTATTCAATCCTATGAGGATAACTGTGTTAGATGCTGACCTAGTAGTCTTCAATAAACAAGGGATCCCATGTAAGAAGTAATTATTTCTGTGGAAATCTATTGACACAAGCAAATTCTGATATTACGCTTAGTTGAATTTACTTTGTCTATCTTATTACTAAGTCACAAACTAGAATAATGATACTCATCTGTTAAGTTCTGATGCTAGTAAATCTGTTGAATGTACTAAGTGCTGATAAACCTCACTTATCAAAAGAAAAAGAAAGAGAAACAAGGATTAAAAATCAGGTACACCTTTGAGATCTAGAGTAAAAATGTGGACGGGAAGACCCAAGTGCATTGCTGGTATTAAGTAATATGCATCAGAAAAGCAAATAAAATATTTTCTTGGTGACTTTTCACACTCTATGATTACTGGAGAAATACTCTGATAATAGCATAAATTCTGATAAGCAGTCGTGACTCACTTACACTGAGAAGCCACTGTAAAATAGAATTTAAAAAGATGCACAAAATTAGCACAAAATAGTTGAGGTGCACTCAAGCATGAATTCATTCAATAGTAGGTTTCAGAATAATGACAGGTTTTTAGTAAAGTTTTAGTTATGCCTTATTTCTAAGATGTACTGAAGTGAATCAGACTTTACTCTTTGTCTGATATTTAGCTTAATGCACACACTAACCACTCCATATGAATGATGAAAATCACTGTGGGGATCTATGTTATTTTAGATGAACAGTCATTGTGTCACATTGCATAAATTCTGAGGACAAGTTCTGATTGCATGTTCTGATGATTAAGTTCTGAAGAATATAAATCAGAATTTGTGTGAGGACTTACTAAAATAGGCATTCCTTTTTCGAGTTAAGAAATTATGTTCTGATGACTGTTAAGTTCTGATATAAGTCTAAGTTCTGATATTACAGTCTGATTCTTTACTTGACTTATTTGTGGATAAAATTTGATAACAGTCTCAGTTTAAACCAGAATATGTTGAAGTGGAAGATTAATAGTCACTATAGTTAGGGATAGTGGTACTCGTACATGAACAGTCAACTTTTACTTGCTTCTTGTGCGCATTAAACCATGTTTTCTCTTTCCAATGAATGTTTTTCTTTTTCCATGTCTGGGGAGACGAGGTAGAATTAATTCTACCTGTCAGCATTAAATTTCTTTGCGTCTCCTGGCATTCACTTGCCTATATAAGCAACCACTTCACATCAGCCTTCCCATCAAATCTTTTATCACAAACTCACCTTCATAATCTTTATATCAAAAACACCATGGTCAATTACAAAATGTTTTTGAACTACGAAACATTCAACATGGAGCTGAGCTGTGCCGATTGGCAGCAGGAATGGCACGTTACTGCCATTCCTGATGAGATATAGGACTCTGTTCCCCAGGAGGTACTCACCCACCTCCTGTTCTTCTACATGGACTACCATCGCCATCTGGAGCGATTGGAGGAGGAAAGGCTGGAAGCTCTCCGCCAGCAAGAGTGAATCATTCGACTCGCTATTCTGTTTGTCGAGAGTAGGAAGAAGAAATGATTTATTTTCTTCTTCCTGTTTTTCTTCATCATCAGCCTTGCCCTGCTTCTTGAGCTAGGACAAAGGCTGTTGACGTTAGGTTTAGCAGCTTAGGGCACTCTTGTAAAAAGTTCTGATGTAATTTAAATTTCATGAATGTATTCTCTTGATATATTAATGAAATTTGTTTTTGTTTCAAGATCTTGTCTCTGAGATATTTTGTAATGCATTGATAAATCCTGATACATTTTCATATTCTGATGACTATATACATTCTGTTTTAACTTAAGTTCTGATTTTATTTTATCAGTACTTGCTCGTCCAATTTATTATGGTCCTTTTCACTCGATTTTTTTTCAGAATATTGATGTTGCAGTGAAAAATAATTAAATAAGTGGGAACAGTTTCAATTTTGAATTAAAAATGTTTCACCTTGATTAATGGAATAACTTGGTAAGTGGAATGGTTTTTCCTCGAAAAACTACAAGTGGGTAAGTAATGATTACTGTTTTCTCGTGCCCATTAACTATTCGTTTTTACTGCATGTCTGACAGGTGTCCAACGGTTACATTTTTTTTCAAAAGTATAAGTAAGACAGAGAGAGGATTTTTTAATCTTTTATTTCCTTTCATACTTTTTCTCTCTATTTGCTTTTACTCTCTTTCTTCTTCTAACGTTGGTTTCTCATATAGACATTCTATCAAACACCTAACAGGCACTTATAAATCTCGATTAATTTCATGGCACCTAAGGATTTAATCATTGATGGAGCTAAATTTGTTCCAAACAACTATGCTGCAATTCTTGATAATGTTGAAGCTCCGTCTGAATTGCATTTTGTGCAAGATCTTCTTGCACACAGTGAAATCGGGTATGCATTGACCCAACCTTCAGTATTCTCAAGCCAACAAGTTCTGACACTTTGGAGGACTGGAAACTTTGATAATGGTGGTCCAAATGGTACTCCTAGTATTGTTTTCGAAGTGGGTGATTCTTCATATGCAATCACTCCTGGTACAATACGCAAGGCTCTACATCTCCCAGAAGGATGTACTTTTTCAATTCCAGAGGAATCAGCTCTTCAGGAGTTAATGGCCAGTTTGGGGTATGAACAGAGTTTGGCAAACCTTGGGCAGTTGAAACGGGCTCATATCAGAAGGGAATGGAGCTTCTTCTTCGACTGCATCACTAAAGCTTTTGGGAACAAGTGTTCGAATTTTGATGCCATCCCCATAATGAGTCAGCACATCAGGTATGCCATTATAAACCAAACTCATTTTGATTTTGCAACTGCTATAATAGGTTTTATTGGGGATAGGATGACAGAGGATAGGAATGTTGTCTACTTTGCTAGATTCTGTCAACTTATATATACTTTTTGTACTGACGAACCTCGACTAACCAGTACCTTAACTCCACCTTTCAAAGTTGCAAAACGTTACTTTAATGACCTGGTAAATGCTGACACTAAGAAACAAGTGATTAGACCTTTACAGATTCCTCAGTCTGTAAAACAGATCTTAGTAAATGCTGATCCTGATTCCTATAGATCTGTTTATCCTAATGTCTAACCAACAACCACCTCCCAAACTCCACAACAACCATCAGAACATACCACTCATACTACTCAACCAACCCTTAGGAAATATATCAAATCCTATCTCTCCACTTCACAGACAGTTCAACCCTCATCCTCAGTACCTACTGTGAAGCCTTCATCTTCCAAGCCTAAGAGGACAAAGACTGTTCCTCACACACCTCAAAAGAGAAGGAGGATTACTTTGAGAGATGAGTCTGACAGTGAGGAACAGGTTTCTACATCAGAACCTGTTATCAAAGAAGCTGAGACAGTGACTTCTCAGAAGGATTCTGGAATTGGGGGATCTAGGCTTCTTAAGAGGCTTAGAAGAGTGACTGTTCCTGACACTCCCAAGGAATCCATATCTACAAAGAGATACAAGAAACAGAGGGCAAAAAGGCCAGTTTCAGATGATGAAGAAGCAGCAGCTAAGGAAGGAGATCAGGAATCTCTGATCTCACAAGAAAAGGAATCTGCTAAAGTCACTACTTCTCCATCAACTCCATCTCAGGAAGCTGTTCCTGAAAAGGCCAACACACCATCTGTGTCTCCTGTTCAAAAGTCTGTATCTCCTATTAATATAGGCACAAGTGTTGATATTGATATCCAGACCTTGGTTGTGCCTGAAGTAATTCTTTTAGAAGCTCCAACAGCAACTAATCCATCAACAACACCTGTTACTGATGCTGCTCAAAATCCAGACTTCTCTTCTACACCTTCTCTGTATCTAGATGCTGATGATCAGAATATAGGTGAGCATCAGGATATGGCTGTTGATCAGAACTTAGAACCAGATCAGCAATTAGAGGATGCTGAAGCCTCCATTGCTACTCACAATGTTGTTTTATCATAAGATACTGATTCTGTAAGTTCTGATGCTGCAAATGCCGGAGATATTGGTGATGCTGCTCCAAATACAGATGCTGATGAAGCAGGTCCTTCAGGACATGCTCCTCAACAAACTATTCTTAAATCTGAACTTGTTAAGAAGTTTGTTACCAGAGAAGCACCAGTGCCTTGGAGTGAAACTCCTGCAGGACAGGAGTGGACTAAGGAATGGAACTCAGTTTCCTGTGTTCCAAATGCAAAGCATCTTGCTGATCACTTGACAAAAGCTGATGAAATGTTAAATTCTGATGATTTCAAAACCCATCTTAGAGTCATTGCATTGAGTACTAAACATTTACAAGGTCTCCATTCAACTACTCATGCAGAGCTACACAAGATTCAGGAAGAATTCATCAAACAGGACCAAATTCAAAAAATTGACAAGAAAAAGTTCTTCCAACCTACCTTTGACAGGATTGCTTATATTGAGAAGACTCAAGAGAAACAACAAGCTCAGATTGACGATATTCTGGAAAATCAAGCTTCTCAGCAATCTCAACTTACTGAAATCCAAGCCTCAGTGGAATTGCTTGTCTCTCTTCTACTACCTGCTGATGCCAAAAAGGGGGAGAAAGTAATTAAGTACAAATGCAAGACTGGCAAGACACTGAAAGGGAAGGATGATGAAAAGGATGATCAAGGAAACTCTGGAATGGGAGAGGTCATAGTCAAGGTAGAGATTTCTCATCAAGAAAAGCTGAAATCACAAGTCACAGGACAAGTTTTGATACTGGGAAAAGAATTAGTTCTGCTACTGGTAAAAGGATAAGTTTTGATGAACTTTTAGATCTTGATGAAGAAATGTCAAGACAGTTATTTCTTCAGGAAAATCCAGGAATGGACTTGGAGAGTTTAATGGAAGAAGAAGCCAGACTTAAATCAGAAAAAGTCATATCTAAATCTGAAGCTTCTGGTAAAAAGACACTTCCAAAAATCAAAGGCATTATGATAAAAGAAAGGACAAATACTGAAGCAACATTGGCTAAATCACAACCGCAGATAGATCCAAGATCCAAGGGTAAAGAAAAGGTTGGTGAACCTATCAAGGTTTATGTGCCTCCTGAGAATGAAGAAATCACTGATGAAAAGGATGATCTTGCTCTGACTTCAAGAAAAGTTCTTAAAACAACCTCTGACATGGCTCAAGTTGTTCAGAGTCAAGCGACAAAAAGTTTTGATATTTCGAAGAAGCAAGTAACCTCTGACATAGCTCAAGTTAACTTGATATCAGAAGTTAGACCAAAGACACTCCTACCAGGATTCACTAAAGCAAAACAGACTCAACCTTTGAAGACTGATGCAAGTGGTTTTGAAGCAAGAGTAGTTACTGGAAAGGAAGCAAGAGATAAAACTGGATTGGGAAGTGCTGATGAAAGAAGAATACAGAACACTACCAATAATCCAACTTCCTTGAGTGAACCAGGTATTGGAGCAACTTCTGAGAGATTGAATCAACTGGAATCTGTACAAATGGTTTACCATACCTACTTGAAAGAACACATCTTGTTGTACTTCATGACGGATGGTAGGGTTTATCATATAAGGCAAAATGCCATTCTATTGAAGTATTTTGAAGAATTGGAGCATGTACTATTCTTACTTCAAGAGGATGACAGATTGACAGGAAGTGTTGCAAACTATTTGAAGGATCGGATTCAGAGATAGAAAAGGCTTTATTCTGTTAAGTCTGACAGCACATATGTTCCAAAGTACAGAGATCACAAGGGTGATATAGTTGAAATGAAGCCCAACATTGCTAAAATTATAACTACCTTTCTGGGTTACAGGGCTGTGGAATTCAATCTTGAGTCTGATAAAGCTTATTTGATCAGACTGGATCAGGATATAAGAAAAGCAAAGATTAATGATCTCAGGGCTGCAATCTTTCAAATTGGTGAAGATAATGCAGAGCTTAAAGATGCTAAAAGGAGGATGATTGATGAACTTAGATATGCTGAGAGATGTTTGTTGAAGAACTATCTCAGAACAACTCCTGACATCAGAGAGATCAGAAGATGAAGCCAAGTCAAGATCTACAACTGATTTAATTCTGATATTTGTACAGACTGAAGCTGTTATCAGAAGTTAAATATTGGTAAAGCTTTAAGGACTGTAAGTTGTAGTTATCTAGTCTAATTCTCATGCATTTGTACTTAATGTTTTTGACATCATCAAATATCTGTTAAACTTGTATATTATGCTAATTTACAAGTTGGGGGAGATTGTTAGATATATTTGATAATGTCATGGCTAATATGATTTATGTTTAGTTTTCAGATCTTACTTAAACAGGATAAATCAGTACTTACTGGAAGTCAGGACTTAAGGATATCAGTACTTATATTATCAGGAGATAATCATCAGAAGATGGATATCAGAACTTAAGTGTTGAAGGATGTTCAGATAAGGACAGTAGCTGTTTAAAGGAAAGAAGATCGAGATAAACATAAGAAGAGATATGCATGAAGAAGGAATTCTATGAAGAATAGAATACTTGGAAGAAAAGATATATGATTGATATATTTTAGGAGTAGAATTAAATTCCATATCAATTAGCGATTATCTTGTAACTGTGTAGTATATAAACACAGACATAGGGTTTACACTATAAGTGTTATCATATTCGATAAAATTATTCATTGTAACCCTAGCAGCTCTCGTGATATTTGTTCATCACTGAGAGGTAACAGTTCCATACTGTAACAAAGTTTATTGTTTCAATAAAGTTTGTTTTCTGTTACTTGAGATATTAAAGTTCGATTTGATTGTACTTTACACTGTATTCACCCCTCTACAGTGTGTGTGACCTAACAGCCGTCTCTTAATATCAAGCATTGTAGCTTTTGGAAGCTTAGAGTCAATTTTTCCAGAAATAGCCTTCTTCATCTCATCAATATCTCCTTTGATGGTGTTGACATCTCTAGCATGTTGGAAGCCTTGAATTTGTTGTAGTTGCAGAGAAGCAAGATGTGCTTGGAGGAGCTTCTTGGTGTTTGCATTTGTGGTGGTTTGAAGAGCAGAATTTGTCTGATTTATGAGTTGAATCAGGGTTGTCTTGAAGTAGTGTTCATCACAATGCTTTGAAAATGCCCATGATGGCGTGCCTGATCTTGAGCTAGAACCTACTTCTCCCCCTATGTCCAATGGCTCTTCTTCACTATCTCCACCTTCATCTCCAAAGAAATCTGCTGAACCACCAGTTTCATAATTAACATCACCAGCTGTGATAGGGAAAAGCTGTGATGGTATCCTTGGCTCTTAGCATTGACTGTGTGGTATGCACCAAGTTGAGAATGCTTTCTGTATTATCATTGCCCTGTTCAGCTAGAAGTTGATATGCTGGAACAGGGTGAGTAAATGTCTCAGCATCAAGGGAGGTGGATTCTATAATAGCTTGAGGTTGCTGAGATAGTCCCTCCCTGTCTGCATCCTGGACATTCATTAACTCACTTGCAATGACATCCATCCTTATAGCTCTGGTACCTGCATTTCTCTCATAATCTCTCTTTTATTGCATCAAGGTCTCACCTTGGCTCCCCACCCTCACACCTTCATCTTCACCATCTAAGGTGGGACTCCTCTCACTCTCTTTTGCCAATCCTGAAGAACTGGATTGCTTATTTTCACTATTTTCCTCTCCTTTTTCCTGGGAGCAACCCAGACTCTCACTCATAACACTCTCTTCCCTCAATCCTAGGAGTGATTGTACTACTACTAAGTCTTCTGCACTTGAAATAATTGATAAAATTTAAAGCTGTGCAGAGACACTCGACGGATAAGGGATATCCGTCGGGTTAGCAGTTTGACTATCCGACGGATAACTGCTGTTAAGCTTATCCGTCGGGATATAATCACTACTCGATGGATGAACAATATCCATCGAGAGAGTAGGAATAAATGAGTTAGGAATGGAAACTATTGTGGACTCTGTGCATATTGATGAAAATTTTGGCACAGATGTCTCAACAGTTCCTGAAAGAATTGGCAAGTGAGCCAACAAATCATCCAAAAGATGATGCTCACTTGCACTAGATTTTGGCTTCCCCAATAGAGTTAAAGAAGGGGAATCAGGAATTGATGTGTTGATCATATCCACATCTAGAGACTTTGTGGGAGAATTTGGTGTATGGGGTGCTTCTATAACTAAAGATATTGGCTGTGACTCCATATTTATTGGAGCCACATCAAACTGAATTTGAGAAGGTGCAGTGACTGTGTCTTTAGCACCAGTTTGCACAGTGTGTGAACCCTGTGCATCCCCAAAGGTTTTTGATTTCTTCTTTCTGGCATAAGTTTGGGGTGAGCTAGTGTCCCTTACCCTTTTGGCCTAAGCTCTTGGCTGAGAGCTTTGTTCAATAGCCACATCCTTTTGGGAGGATGCATCTAGAAATGAGCTTTTATCCTTTTTAAGCACTGCAGTTTGTTGGGAAACTGTAGTGTGGCTAGTATGGGAAACACTCACCTCTCCAACCTTATCCTTAGGGTTTCTTTTATGTTCACCCTATCCCTCACCTACCTTACCCACCTTCACACTCCCCTCTTTGGGTTTGGTGGATTTTACAACTGGCATCTTTTGAGAGGTACCAGAGGGGGCTTTCTTTGATTTGGATTTTGAAATTTTTGATGATTTAGTAGCTTGGGTAGGCAACTGTTGGGTCATTGACACAGTTTCCATAGCTACACTAGAATTCAAAGAAATCTGTGAGGTTGGAAGAGTAGGGACAGATGAACTTACCTCACTTACCTGAGGTGCTTCCATTACAGGGAAATAGAAGAGTGGCACCTCCTTGTGATGGTTTGCCCTGTTTAAATCTACAATAATTCTTCTCTCTTGAACCCAACAATCTAATTTGTTGTTTGGGTTCTCAAGCACAATTTCCTCAGAGAGGTGGTTAGCTAGCATCATGAAAAATCTAGCATAGTAAACATTTTTACCCCTCTTATTTAACTCCCCTAATTTAAACCCCAAATCAAACAAAAAAAGATCACTAAAATTAAAGAACTTATCTGTAACTAGCATGTAAAGCATGTTAAGTATAAAAATATTGACAGAATCAAAATTAATGATTTTACCAGAAAAGACCTTGGTAACTACATCACACATGAAACTCCATTCTTTCCTAAGACCCAAACTCCTAATATCACTTAACTTAGAAGTAGAGAGTGCATAGTTCATGGAATTAAGCATATTAACAATATCAGTATCTGTGTGTGGTGAGGTCATAGTATTATCAGGAATTTTGAAATATGCTTTAATAACATCACCATTGATACAGAATTCCTTACCTTTAATGGTGAGTGTGATGGTCTTATCAGTAGAGTTGTATGTAGCAGTCGTCCACATCTCTTCAACAACCTCACAGAAGATGGTGGGTGATTCTAGCATTGCATAATTGAGTTTGCAGTTCTTCATAAAATCCATCATTTTTTAGTATTCACTTGAATGTTGAATCCCCTTGTTTACTAGAGCCGTGAAGTTGTTCTTCTCATAGATGTATCCAGTTTGTGACATCATCTTGACTACTGGTACCATTGTTAGAGAGTGGAAATTGCAGAGATAGAGATGATAATTGCTTTTGAGAAAGAGAGAATTTAGAGCAGATGATTTGAGAATGATAAAAGATAAGTAATGGAAATGAATTAAGCTTTTATACTATCTCAAAAATAACTATCAAAAATAATAAAGTAAAATAAATTAACCAATAAAAATTGCCCAAAATAGCCGTTTAAAAATAAACTGTAAAAATTCCTTCAATTATCCGTCGTGTTATACTTATAAACTGTAAGTATACTCGATGGATAATGTTCAGAGCATTAACGGCTTAGATTCAGACAATTCGACGAATGAGGATAAATCAGGTATCCGTCGAGTTATAAAGTATTCCAGAAAAGTAATTGATTTTATTAATAAAATGTATACCGACGGATGATCAAACTCGATGGATAGTGATCATCCGCCGAGATGTAAATTTTGACTTAGCCAAAATTTCATCCAAGACTGTAAAACCAATTAAATTTCTGGCTCCATTACAACTTGCAAATTATCTGAAAAGATTTAAGAGTAATTTAGCATACCTAACTCACTTACCAACCTTGAAAAGGAGGATTCATCCAGTGGCTTGGTAAATATATCTGCAAGCTGCTTGTCACTTGGAACAAAATGTAGTTCCACGGTACCATTCATTACATGTTCCCTTATGAAGTGGTACTTGATGTCTATGTGCTTTGTTCTTAAATGTTGCACTGGATTTTCAGTGATGGCAATTGCACTTGTGTTATCACAGAAAATGGGAATTCTTTCCACTTGTAGACCATAGTCTAGCAATTGGTTTTTTATCCACAAAATATGTGCACAGCAACTACCAGCAGCAATATATTTAGCTTCAGCTATAGAAGTAGAAACTGAATTTTGCTTTTTACTGAACCAGGACACAACTTGTTTACTAGAAATTGATAGGTTCCTGTTGTACTTTTTCTATCAATTCTACAACCTGCATAATCTGCATCTGAATTACCAGTTAGATCAAAACCAGAATCTCTAGGGGTACCAAATGCCAAGTTTTGGTGTTCCCTTGAGATATCTGAAAATTCTCTTAAAAGCTACTAAGTGAGATTCTCTAGGATCAGCCTGAAATCTAGCACACAAACATGTAGCAAACATTATATCTGGCCTACTAGCTGTTAAGTATAGAAGTGAGCCAACCATGCCCCTATAACTTGAAATATCCACAGACTTTTCAGTAGTGTTTAACTCAAGCTTAGTTGCAGTGGCCATGGGAGTTTTTGCAGATGTGCAATCCATTAGATCAAACTTCTTTAAAAGATCATAAATGTATTTAGTTTGACTAATGAATATTCCCTCACTAACTTGCTTAACTTGCAAACCAAGAAAGTAAGTTAGTTCTCCTATCATACTCATTTCATACTTACTTTGCATCAATTTGGCAAACTTTTTGCAAAGTTTTTCATCTATAGAGTCAAAAATAATGTCATCTACATAAATTTGAACAAGTATACTAGAGCCATTAACATTTCTAAAGAAAAGAGTTTTGTGTACAGTACCTCTAGTGAAGTGATTTTCTAAAAGAAACTTTGACAAATTGTCATACCAGGCTCTAGGTTCTTGCTTCAGTCCATAAAGTGCTTTCAAAAGATAGTAAACATATTCTGGAAAGTTTGGATCTTCAAAACCAGGAGGCTGACTGACATAGACTTCCTCCTCCAAATCTCCATTCAGAAAGGCGCTTTTGACATCCATTTGATAGACTTTGAAATTGGCATGGGCTGCATAGGCTAAGAAGATTCTGATGGCTTCAAGTCTTGCAACAGGAGAAAATGTTTCATCAAAATCTATTCCTTCTTGTTGACAAAAGCCCTTAGCAACCAATCTAGCTTTGTTCCTGACTACTATGTAATTTTCATCCATCTTGTTTCTTAATACCCATTTGGTGTCAATTGAATTCTTTCCTTTAGGCTTGGGCACCAGCTTCCATACTTTATTCCTCTCAAATTGGTTTAGCTCCTCCTGCATAGCTAAAATCCAATCAGGATCCAACAAAGCTTCTTCTACCTTCTTTGGTTCTTCCTTAGAAAGAAAGTTGCTGTATAGACATTCTTCTTGAGTTGCTCTCCTTGTTTGAACTCTAGAAGATACATTACCAATGATGAGCTCAAAGGGGTGATCCTTTGTCTATTTCCTTTGTTGAGGTAGATTAGCTCTAGATGAAGAGGCCTTATTGTTGTCTTGATGTGTGATTGAGTTTTGATTATTAGAAACTCCCCCGAGTTAATGAATCTTTGATTTGAGAAATGGGAGCTTTCTGTAAGTGATCTATTTTGACTTCCAGCTTCTTTTGATGACCCGACAGATGGTGAATTTTTAGTACCAATGGATGAGGCTGGTTGTCTCCCGACGGATAAGGCAGATTGTCTCCCGATGAATGAAGCATTGTGCAATTCGACAGATGTTGAATTTTGTGCTTCATTGGTAGTAGAGTTTTCTGCATTATCCTTTGATACTGTTTCTTGATCACTTTCATCATCACTGTCATCACTAACCATCTCCACATTGTCAAATTTGAGGCTCCCATGGTAATCTCCATCTTGCAGTCCTTCAATATTTTTATCATAAAAAACAACATGTATTGATTCCACAACAATGTTGGTTCTTAGATTGTAGACTCTGTATGCTTTACCAACAACATATCCAACAAAAATTCCTTCATCTGCTTTAACATCAAACTTCCCATTCTGATCAGTTTGATTTCTCAAGATATAACATTTGCAGCCAAAGACATGAAGAAAATTTAGAGTTGGCTTCTTGTTCTTGAACAATTGATAGGGAGTCATGCATTTTTCTTGATTTATCATAGAAATATTCTGAGTGTAACATGCAGTATTTACAGCTTCAGCCCAGAAATATGTTGGTAATTTAGATTCTTCAAGCATTGTCCTGGCAGCTTTAATAAGTGATCTGTTCTTCCTTTCTACCACTCCATTTTGTTGTGGAGTTCTTGCTGCTGAAAACTCATGCAAAATCCCATATTCTTCACAAAATGCTCTCATGACAGAATTCTTGAACTCAGTTCCATTGTCAATCCTGATTCTTCTAACTTTGAAATCAGGATGATTATTGACTTGCCTTATGTGATTGATGATGATTTCACTAGCCTCATCTTTAGACTTTAGGAAATATGTCCAAGAGAACTTTAAGAAATCATCTACAATTACTAGGCAAAATATTTTCCTCGAGATGGACAACACATTGACTGGTCCAAACAAATCCATGTGTAGCAGTTGTAAAGATTCTTCAATTGTTGAATCAAGCTTCTTTCTGAATGATGCTTTGATCTGCTTTCCTTTTTGGCAGGCATCACACAATCCATCCTTAGAAAACTCCACTTGAGGAATGTCTCTAACCAGTTTTTTCTTTACTAGTTCATTCATGGTCTTGAAGTTTAGATGGGATAGCTTCTTGAGCCATAACCAACTTTCATCCAGACTTGCTTTACTGAGAAGACAAGTAACAGATTCTGCATTTGATGAGTTGAAGTCAGCTAGGTACACATTTCCTTTTCTCACACCAGTGAGAACCACTTTGTTGCTCCTCTTGTTAGTCACAACACAGGCTTCTGAGTTGAAGGTTACTGAATTGCCTTTATCACAAAGCTGGCTGATACTCAACAAATTGTGTTTGAGACCATCCACTAAGGCAACCTCTTCAATGATGACATTTTCTTTTGAAATCAAGCCATATCCCACAGTATAACCCTTGTCATCATCTCCAAAAGTAATACTTGGGCCAGCTCTCTCCTTGAACTCTGTGAGCAGGGTAGAATCACCAGTCATGTGTCTTGAACAACTGTAATATCCGGGATATATCGTGTAATTATTTTTGCTAATAAATAATTAATATATGTGTTCAGTATCTATTTTGTGAATTATTTGTTAAGTGTTAAATGTGTTTGGATGTTTAAAAATATTATTAATTGAGTATTTTAATTTTTATATGTCCAAAATAAAATATAGATAATTTTCATATCTTCCTAATTATTTTTATGTTGATTTATGAATTTATAAGAATCATATGAAATTTATAAAATCTTTTTCCGGGTATTTGAAATCTATTTTATAAAAACGGGAACCAACCGACGTCATCCGTTGTTACATTTTAGGAACCCAAAACTCTTCCGAGAACTCCTTCCTAACCTAATTGTAATATTCCAAGCATATTCCATGTTTCGACTTTTTCGATCCGGCGTACGGTTTGTCCTGCGCGGGTCCCGGCGCAACATTTTTGATACAATATTCGTTTCGGTAAATCAATAAAACTCATATTTTCGATAAACAGGAGTTTTTATTAAACTATCCCAATTATCACCTTGTAGTACATGTAACCAGGCGCTGAGACCAAGACCGCATTACAAATTGTACTGATTTGGATAATTGTCCCGAAAACCGATACCGTTTGGATTAGTTTTTATAAATAAACGTACCGTTTTATATCCGGAATGATCCAACGGGATACTAATTTTCCGTAATTATAAATAGCATTTTACCGTATTTTATTTCTTATCAAAATCATTTGCAATCAGCTAATATATAATTTTCCAGAGAAAAACCCTAAATTCATAAACCTTTCTGAGAATCAAACAGCAAAACGAAGGTGTTATTGATCCTTGTTTTCAAAGCTTGAGTAACCAAAACGAAGGATTTGAGGAGTACTATCAGATTCTGAGCTTCGTTTTACTGCAGAAACTAAGGTTATTTTTCTATATTTTTATTTATTTTCGAATTATTTTTATTAAAAATATAAATTTCTGTTCGGATGATTGTTTGTATGATTTGATGATTGCATGTTGTAGAGCTTGTTTTCCTGATGATTTTCATATGTCATAAGTCTGATTTGGAGTTCAATAACATGCTCAAAAGTGGGTTTAATTCTCGAATTTTAAAATTAGGGTTTATAACCCGTATGAATGTTTTCAATTGAAATTTGGGGCTTTTTGATTTAGGGGTTATTAGCTGTTGATTTATAGTGGGTTATGTTCCTTATGAAATTTGCAATCGATTGGTATATAGCTCGTTAACAGAGGATGTCTGAATCGAAGGGAGTTGTGTTTTGAAAATTTGCGAAGTTCGCCGGAAACCGAAGATGTTCTTGGCCAATTTTCGGTCAGGACAAGGACGATTGATGTGTTTTGATTGCATAAATAAGTTCCTGGTAATGTGTAGATTAATTCTGGACAGTTTGGTGGCCTGAGATGGCCGGAATCGTGTTCTTCGACCACACTCCGGCGAGTCGACGGCGGGGGTTTGCAAAATTGCAAACAGGCCCCTGGACTTTTGGGGATGAAACAGTTTAGTCCCCCACGTTTCCAGAGTTTGCATATTTTGGATTCCTGTTTATAAATTATTTAAAAATCATATTTCCTATTTATTTTAATTATAAAAATTCATTTTTAATTTCTGAAAATTCCAAAAATTATTATTTTAATTCCAAAAATTATTTTTAATTCAAAAATAAATCTGGATTAATTAGTTAATTAATTTCAGTTAATTTTTAATTGATTAATTGGTCACTTAATTCGAAAATTAATTGATTTAATTAATTATTAATTGATTTTAGTTAATTATTTAATTAGATTTAATTATTTAAAAATGATTTAAAAATTCCGAAAAATAGTTTCGAGCTTTAAAATATTATTTTAAATTATTTTTAAGGCTCGATAATGATTATAAAATTATTTTAAAGCCAAAATGGGCCAACTAAACCCTGTTTATTACTCCAAAATTGATCCAACGACCCGTTTTAATTCCGAAAAATATTTTAAAAATCATTTTAAATATCCGAAAGCCTATTTATGACCCGAGACTTCTTTATAAATGATATATCATTGATTATGTGACGTGTTATGTGTTATATGTGACTTGTTGGTTAACTGTCGGTCTGTATATTGGATGTTTACTTGTTTATTGCGTAACTTTCAATCCGTTAATCGGATTTGGGTGAAACGAAGGGTAGATAGAAGTATGTGTTGAATAGAATCGTATGAGTTGAATATTGATAGATGCTTATGATATGTGAGCAGAAGAGGCAAGGCGTAGGAAAGGGAAACAGGTAGTCGAGGAGTAAGACAGTCGTGACTGAAAGCGAGTGCAGTATAATAAGCTAGTACCAGGCAAGTGTTCTGAACTTTCTCGAGATATTATAGTGATTGATAGTCCTGTTTTATATTGCAAGTGCTTTGAAGCACTGAACCCTAAACCCTGATTCCAGTTATTGATCTTGAGCTGTAAACCTGATTCTTTCTAAACCATTGATTGTTGTATACCCAAATACGAACCTCAAATGTACGATACTACTCCACAAATACATACAAACTAATTATCAAACACTGAACCAGATTGCTTACACACTCAAACCATTGTATCTTATGCTTTGAAAGACCAAATCCTTGAAACCTTGAAACACTGATTCTTTTGTTATCCAATTCTTTCACTACCTAACAGCCAAGCTTTGGAAATGCCATATTGATCTTTATGCAGATTGAAACCATTTTCATTATTGAACGTCCAATGTTATTAATGATCCTGTTTATTGTTTATTACTGCTTATTCTGTTAGTATGGTAGAATTGGATTGTTTTTATAAATTGTGGACCAGATTCGTGGTCAGACCATATAATGGTCAAGTTAGGCCAATGTGTGCCTTGGACCCAGTAGTTAGAGCAGTGCTTTGTGCTTTGCTCGGGGTTAGTGCGTGACTGATCAGCAGCATAACCTTGGTTTTTAAAATGAAAATATAATATCCAATTCTAAATCATAATCCATTGTTCATTTGTTATCGTAACCATATTTACCTGATGATCATTATTCTCAGTTTTGTCATTGTGACTTGCTGAGCTAGTTAGCTCATTTGTGCAATATTGTTTATGTTCTTTTCCCGTTAAGAAGGAACCGGTTGGTACCGAGGATCCCTAGTCCAGCACAAGAGCTAGGGGTTCAGGTTGATCGAGTTGAGCTAGTAGGCTTCTTTTGGGAGTAATTTAAGTTTGTAAAAGTTTGTAATAATGTTTAATACTCAGTTCTGAGTTTGGATAGTTGGGATTTGAACGGTTTGTAATATAAGTAAGTGTGTTTGGCTTGTATACATACTTTAACCTGTTGCGGTCCGTGGTAGTTGGTAAGTAGGGTCACTGCATATTATTATCTTTATCATTGTTATAAGCAGGTTATAAATAAGGTGTGTGTGTGTGGACCCCAAACTTCTGACCCGGGTTTGGAGGGCGCCATAGGTTTGGTATCAGAGCTACAGGTTATAAGTCACTCACACAAGCCTTGATTGACGGGAATGGGTAGAGGGTTAGGATTAGAAGTAAGGAATAGAAAGATAGAATGTCGAGAGGTTGTGTGCTATGGTATAACAGGTATTAGTGTGATTCGCGTCATGGTTTGAGATTCTTATATTGCAATATGACTTCAGATAGCAGCGATGGCCAACTCTTTTATCCCCGTATCAGCTGATCACTCAGAGCCTTCAGTTGAAGTACCGTCTTCGGATCCACGTCCTGTTGTTCCACCAGTGTTGGCTATACTACCTCCACCTGTGTTGCAGCCCGTACCATTGCAGGCTATTCCACCCCCAGGCATGAGGCCACCTATCAGAGGACTCCCACCTGTTGATTCAGGCTTTACTAGTCATTCAGTTACAGGAGTACCTTTCCAGTTCTCTTCCTATCCTGTCCCATATCATCAGTTTAAGGCTTGCCTTATGGAGCAGCGATTCCTACGGGGTTAGATTCAGGAATTATTGCATATTATGCGTACCAGAGAGGTTGTGAGTGGTGAGAGGCGACTCAGAGAGTGGCTCCAGGCATTTCGTAGAGCAGCTGTAGTGAGGATTGCTGAGCCTACACATGAGGACATCACCCCTGATTTCCTAGTGGAATGGGCTAAGTGGGTTCTAGAGGAGCTTGAGGAGATTGGAGGTCCAGACTTGCCATGAGTCAGAGATTCAGAGATGCTGAACAGTATTATTATGGTTGTATAGTATGTACAGTAGTGTTTAGTATGTTTCAGTAGACTTTTAAGTTGTATTTATAGACTAGCTATGCTGACTAGTGAGTAGGTTGTTGTACCCTTTTGCTTTTACTTCCGAAGCGTCTTTACGCTTGTACTACCCAAAACTTTTGATCTATATATATTAGTACCTTTTTGCTTTCCAGTATTATCATTTATTTTACTGCACCTATTTTACTTTACCTTATTTATTGCACCAATTATACCCCTGTGATACCATGTACCCTGTTTTCCATAACTGTTTATATTCTGTAAAGAAGCATGCAATTTACTTAGTTACAACTGTTTTCAAAAAGAGATATTTCTGTTTTACAATATTTTTCTTTTCTTCAAAGAATTTGGTTTAAAAGCTAAATAAGTTGTTTGATTCTTTACAGAAAATGCCTCCCAGAAGAAATACCCGCACCAACACCCAGAATGAAGAAACCAACAACAACAATAACAACCAAGATGATACAAACTATAATGTGAACCCAGGACCTATAGACCCAGCAATAGCCCAGATTCTTCAAATCTTGGCCCAACAAATAGTTCACCTGGCACAACAACAACAAAGACAGACCAATTCCCAAGTAACTTTCAAAACTTTTCAGGCAGTAAACCCACCAGAATTCAAGGGTTCCTTAGAACCGATTGAAGCAAATGTTTGGTTAAAGGAGATAGAGAAGGCATTTGCCTTAGTAAAAGTAAAGGATGAACAGAAGGTTGAGTTTGCAAGTTACTATTTGAAGAATGAGGCCACCTATTGGTGGGAGATGGTGAAGACATTGGAAGGTACATATGTTATTACTTGGGAGAGGTTTAATGAATTGTTTTTAGAAAAGTATTTTCCTCAGTTTGTCCAGGATCAGATGGAGTTGAAGTTTTTAGAACTAAAGCAAGGAAACATGTCGGTGACAGATTATGAGAGCAAGTTTGAGGAATTGTCAAGGTATGTGCCGTCGTATGTGGATACTAACAGGAAGAAGGCTAAAAGATTCCAACAAGGTTTGAAACCATGGATCAGAGGGAAGGTTGCCATTTTTGAATTGGATACCTATGCAGGAGTTGTACAGAAGGCTATGATCGCAGAGACAGAGTGTGAGATGTCACAGAAAAAGAAAGAAAGCAAGAAAAGGAAATTTGAAGGAAATGAAGCTCAGACACAACCAGGGAAGTTTCCAAATTTTAAGAAGGGCAAGTTTCAGCCAGGGAGGAATTTTAATTTTAAGAGACAAAATGCAAGCGATGGAGGCCAGGGCAACCGTCCAGTTAATGCGAATCAACCAAATCAGTTGAGATTAACTTTTCCAGATTGTCAGGTATGTGGGAAGAAGCATGGAGGAGTTTGTAATAAGTTGAATGTGGTTTGTTTCAAGTGCAATCAGAAAGGGCACTATTCAAGGGAGTGCCAAAATCAGCCAACAAGAGAGCCATCAAATGAAGATCAGCCTATCCGGAATCCAGCAGTGAAGGTTCCAGCCATTGGATTTATGTGCTTTAAATGTGGAAAGCCAGGACATATGGCCAGGGATTGCAAGACACCAACCCCAGTCAGTAATGCATTGAGGATTATGGGATCTACCCCAGCAGTGAATGAGACTCCAAGGGCTAGAGTTTTTGATATGTCTGTAAAGGATGCTATCCAGGATACTGATGTCGTGGCAGGTACGCTTAATGTGAATTCTTTATGTGCCACAGTGTTAATAGATTCAGGAGCAACTCGATCGTTTATTTCACAAGATTTTGTTAGTAAGCTAAATTGCCCAGTTGAATATTTAAATAAAATAATGACTATGCAATTAGCAAATCAAGAACGAGTATTTGTTAATCAAGTTTGTGGGAATTGTGAGATTGAGATTTCTGGTAGTAAGTTTTGTGTAGATTTGATACCATTTAGGTTAGGAGAATTTGACGTTATCTTAGGAATGGATTGGTTATCTAAGCACGATGCCCAGATAGATTGTCGAAATAAGAAGGTATTGGTGAAGACGCCTGATGAAAGAATAGTAACACTCAAGGGCCAGAAACAAGTAAAGAAGTTCATAACGATGATTCAAGCCAAGAAGTTACTACGACAAGAATGCGAGCATTTCGTGGCATATGTGATTGATAGGAGTCAGGAGCCAGCGAAACTTGAAGATATTCCAGTAGTGAATGAATTTCCAGACGTGTTTCCCGACGAGTTACCAGGACTTCCTTCAGGTAGAGAAATTGAGTTTGCAATCGACTTAGCACCTGGAACAGAACCGGTATCCAAGGCCCCGTATAGAATGGCGCCCGTTGAGATGAAAGTATTAGCGAAGCAATTACAAGAGCTATTAGAGAAAGGAGTAATCAGACCCAGTGTGTCCCTGTGGGGTGCACCGGTATTATTTGTCAAGAAGAAAGATGGAAGCATGAGACCGTGCATTGACTATAGGGAGCTCAATAAACTTATAATCAAGAACAAGTATCCGTTACCCAGAATTGACGATCTATTTGACCAACTGAAGGGAGCCAAGTACTTCTCTAAGATTGATTTAAGATCGGGATATCATCAACTGAAGATTAAGCCAGAAGATATACCAAAGACAGCTTTCAGAACAAGGTATGGACATTACGAATTTTTAGTGATGTCTTTTGGATTGACCAATGCCCCGGCAGCGTTTATGGACCTAATGAAAAAAAATTTCAAGGAATACTTGGATAAGTTTGTTATTGTGTTTATAGATGATATTTTGATTTATTCAAAGGCGGAAGGGGATCATGCGGAACATTTGAGAACAGCTTTGGAGATTTTAAGGAAAAAGAAGTTATATGCTAAATTCTCGAAGTGTGAGTTTTGGCTATAGGAAGTTCAGTTCTTAGGATACATAGTCAGTAATGAAGGGATCAAAGTGGACCCAGCAAAGATTGAGGCAATTATAAATTGGAAAAGACCGAGAACACCCACCGAGGTAAGAAATTTCTTGGGATTAGCGGGACATTATCGTCGATTCGTTCAAAATTTTTCAAGGATTGCAATACCATTGACAAAGCTTACACGGAAGAATGAAAAGTTTATATGGAACTACAAGTGCGAAGAAAGTTTTCAGAAATTGAAGCAACGATTAATCACAGCACCTGTTTTGTCACTTCCAGACGATCAAGGAAATTTTGTAATTTATAGCGATGCTTCTCATAAAGGACTATGATGCGTTCTAATGCTGCACGAGAAGGTGATTGCGTATGCGTCAAGGCAATTGAAACCACACGAACAGAACTATCCTACTCATGATTTGGAGCTAACAGCCATAGTTTTTGCTTTGAAAATTTGGAGACATTATCTGTATGGAGAAAAGTGCGAGATTTACACGGATCACAAAAGCTTAAAGTACATATTCACACAAAAGGAGCTTAATATGAGGCAAAGGAGATGGTTAGAATTAATCAAGGATTACGACTGCTTGATTAATTATCATCCCGCTAAAGCGAATGTTGTAGCAGACGTGTTGAGTCGGAAGGAAAAGTTAAATGTGTTATCAGTACTTGAAGAGATATATAAGGAATTTCAGAAACTGGAATTGGAGATTAAAGTTTGCAGACCTAATGAAGCAAAAGTGTACAGTATGACTTTTCAGCTGGAGTTGCTAGGGAAAATAAAGAAGTGTCAGGAAGATGTAATGGATCAAGATATAAATCGTTTGGTAGGTGAGGAATTGTGCACGCAGAAGGATGACCCAGGTATTCTTAGGTTTTCTTCAAGAATTTGGATTCCACCGGTGACGGAGCTGAAGAATGAAATTTTACAGGAAGCACATAATTCAAGATATTCAATCCATCTAGGGAGTACCAAAATGTACAGAGATTTAAAGGAAAATTATTGGTGGCCAGATATGAAGAGGGAAATTACGGAATGGGTTAGCATATGTTATACATGTCAGAGAGTTAAAGCCGAACATCAAAGACCAAGTGGATTGCTACAGCCATTGGAGATTCCAGAGTGGAAGTGGGAACATATTGCCATGGATTTTATAATTGGATTACCAAGGACAAGGGCTAATCATGATGCCATTTGGGTTATAATGGATAGACTTACCAAGTCAGCTCATTTTCTGCCTATAAATGAAAGATTTTCACTCGACAAGTTGGTCCATATGTACCTGAAGGAAATTGTAGTTCGTCACGGAGTCCCGGTGTCTATCGTATCTGATCGAGATCCAAGATTTAATTCAAGATTTTGGAAAACTTTTCAAGAATGTTTGGGAACAAGACTGAATATGAGTACGGCTTACCACCCACAGACGGACGACCAAAGTGAAAGAACGATCCAGACAATCGAGGACATGTTACGTGTTTGTGCTATTGATTTCAAAGGAAGTTGGGACGAGCATTTACCTATGATAAAATTTGCTTATAACAACAGTTATCATGCCAGTATTGGGATGCCACCCTATGAAGTCCTTTATGGACGCAAATGCAGATCTCCAGTGCATTGGGACGAAGTAGGAGAATGCAAAATAGTTGGACCTGAACTAGTACAACAGACAAAAGAAGTGGTTGAAATTATCCAAAAGAGATTGATAGCCGCACAGGACCGTCAAAGGAAATATGCAGACCAGTCAAGGAAAGACATGGAATTCGAAGAAGGAAGCTTGGTATTAATGAAAGTATCACCGTGGAAGGGACTAACGAGGTTTGGAAAGAAAGGAAAGCTGAGCCCAAGATAAGTCAGACCTTTTGAGATTCTAAAGCGCGTTGGCAAAGCAGCTTACGAATTGGCGTTACCTCCGCACATGGAGCACATTCACAATGTTTTTCACGTATCGATGCTTAAGAAGTATAATCCAGACTCCAGGCATGTAATAGAATATGAGCCAATAGAGCTTCAGGCAGATTTGTCATATGTAGAGAGTCCGATAGAGATTCTAGAGGAAAGAGAGAAGGTATTGAGGAATAAAGTGGTAAAGCTAGTAAGAGTGTTATGGAGAAACCCAAAGGTTGAAGAGTCAACCTGGGAGTTAGAAAGTGATATAAGAGAAAAGTACTCTCATTTGTTTTCTTAGGAGATTCTGAGGACAGAATCCTTTTAAGGGGGGAAGGATGTAATATCCGGGATATATCATGTAATTATTTTTGCTAATAAATAATTAATATATGTGTTCAGTATCTATTCTGTGAATTATTTTTTAAGTGTTAAATGTGTTTGGATGTTTAAAAATATTATTAATTGAGTATTTTAATTTTTATATGTCCAAAATAAAATATAGATAATTGTCATATCTTCCTAATTATTTTTATGTTGATTTATGAATTTATAAGAATCATATGAAATTTATAAAATCTTTTTCCGGGTATTTAAAATCTATTTTATAAAAACGGGAACCAACCGACGTCATCCGTTGTTACGTTTTTGGAACCCGAAACTCTACCGAGAACTCCTTTCTAACCTAATTATAATATTCCGAGAATATTCCATGTTCCGACTTTTTCGATCCGGCGTACGGTTTGTCCTGCGCGGGTCCCGGCGCAACATTTTCGATACAATATTCGTTTCGGTAAATCAATAAAACTCGTATTTTCGATAAACGGGAGCTTTTTATTAAAATATCCCAATTATCACCTCGTAGTACGTGTAACTAGGCGCTGAGACCAAGATCGCAGTACAAATTGTACTAATTTGGATAATTGTCCCGAAAATCGATACCGTTTGGATCAATTTTTATAAATAAACGTACCGTTTTATATCCGGAATGATCCAACGGGATACTAATTTTCCGTAATTATAAATAGCCTTTTACCGTATTTTATTTCGTATCAAAATCATTTACAGTCAGCTAATATATAATTTTCCAGAGAAAAACCCTAAATTCATAAACCTTTCTGAGAATCAAACAGCAAAACGAAGGTCTTATTGATCTCTGTTTTTAAAGCTTGAGTAACCAAAATGAAGGATTTGAGGAGTACTATCAGATTCTGAGCTTCGTTTTACTACAGAAACTAAGGTTATTTTTCTATATTTTTATTTATTTTTGAATTATTTTTATTAAAAATATGAATTTCTGTTCGGATGATTGTTTGTATGATTTGATGATTGCATGTTGTAGAGCTTGTTTTCCTGATGATTTTCATATGTCATACGTCTGATTTGGAGTTCAATAACATGCTCAAAAGTGGGTTTAATTATCGAATTTTAAAATTAGGGTTTATAACCCGTATGAATGTTTTCAATTGAAATTTGGGGCTTTTTGATTTAGGGGTTATTAGCTGTTGATTTATAGTGGGTTATGTTCCTTATGAAATTTGCAATCGATAGGTATATAGCTCGTTAACAGAGGATGTCTGAATCGAAGAGAGTTGTGTTTTGAAAATTTGCGAAGTTCGCCGGAAACCGGCGATGTTCTTGGCCAATTTCCGGCCAGGACAGGGATGATTGATGTGTTTTGATTGCATAAATAAGTTCTTGGTAATGTGTAGATTAATTCTGAACAGTTTGGTGGCCTGAGGTGGCCGAAATCGTGTTCTCCGGCCACACTCCGGCGAGTCGACGACGGGGGTTTGCAAAATTTCAAACAGGCCCCTGGACTTTTGGGGAAGAAACAGTTTAGTCCCCCAGGTTTCCAAAGTTTGCATATTTTGGATTCCTGTTTATAAATTATTTAAAAATCATATTTCCTATTTATTTTAATTATAAAAATTCGTTTTTAATTTCTGAAAATTCCAAAAATTATTTTTAATTCAAAAATAAATCTGAATTAATTAGTTAATTAATTTCAGTTAATTTTTAATTGATTAATTAGTCAATTAATTAGTCAAATAATTGATTAATTGATTTAATTAATTATTAATTGATTTTAATTAATTATTTAATTAGATTTAATTATTTAATAATGATTTAAAAATTCCGAAAAATAGTTTCGAGCTTTAAAATATTATTTTAAATTATTTTCAAGGCTCGATAATTATTATAAAATTGTTGTAAAGCCAAAATGGGCCAATTGAACCCTGTTTATTACTCCGAAATTGATCCAACGACCCGTTTTAATTCCAAAAAATGTTTTAAAAATCATTTTAAATATCAGAAAGCCTATTTATGACCTGAGACTTCTTTATAAATGATATATCATTGATTATGTGACGTGTTATGTGTTATATGTGACTTGTTGGTTAACTGTCGGTCTGTATATTGGATGTTTACTTGTTTATTGCGTAACTTTCAATCCGTTAATCGGATTTGGGTGAAACGAAGGGTAGATAGAGGTATGTGTTGAATATAATCGTATGAGTTGAATATTGATAGATGCTTATGATATGTGAGCAGAAGAGGCAAGGTGTAGGAAAGGGAAACAGGTAGTCGAGGAGTAAGACAGTGGTGACTGAAAGCGAGTGCAGTATAATAAGCTAGTACCAGGCAAGTGTTCTGAACTTTCTCGAGATATTATAGTGATTGATAGTCCTATTTTATATTGCAAGTGCTTTGAAGCACTGAACCCTAAACCCTGATATTATAGTGTTCTGAATTTGGATTCTGACGATCTTTACATATACTTATATACCATATAGAGTACTAATAAGATCTCAGAATATCAATAAAGAACCTCTACAAAGTGTGGCATGAAAAGTTTTCTTATTCAGCATAATCAGCAAAAACACTATTCATAAGGGTTTCCAAAATTCCAAAAATTGGGGTTATTACATTTCCTGCACACATCAAAATCAAATCAAGTTGATTTTGGTACCCAAGTTTCCTGGGTCCTGCCTTGTTAGCTTTCTTTTTCTGTTTCTTAGGCTTTATCTCATTTGACTTAGGGATATCAGATTCATCCTTAGTCATTTGAGTTGAACCTTTGAAACCATTCATTACAACAGAATTATCATGCATATTTTGATTAACAGGAAATGGCATGCTATTTGTAAACATGTTATTCCAGTAAGGCATGCTAAATGGCATTTATGGCATACTAAATGCAGCATAATAAGGATTAGGTGCAAATGGTATATTAGCAAACTATGCATTCATATTATGTGTAGACATAGCATTCATAGGCATAGAAGGCATGACATTAATGTTGGGAAAATGAGGTGGCACAGATGTGGAAGTAGTCATGGTAGTTTTGCAATTAACAGACAAATGATTTACACTACCACACTTGACACAGATTTTTCTAGGAGCATATTTATCAGGTGTGTAGTTGTTGTGCTTGTTAATTCCTACTTTACCATTTTTATTGTTTTTCTTTTCAGCCTCTGTTTTAACCTCAATCTTTTCCAGTCTATCACTCAATTGCTTGACAATCATATGACCAACATTAGCCTTTTTCTCCTTTTTCACTTGACTGGATTCTCCTCGAACAAAATTCTTGGAAACTAATCCATATTTCTCATTTAACTTGACAAGTTTGGCTTTACTCATAGGCTTGCTCACAGTCGATGGATGAGGATTTATATCACTCGACGGATAACCCTTTTTGTTATCCGACGGATGACCCTCATCATCCGTCGAGTCTATATCTGTTAGCAATCCTTCAACCAAATTGGATTCCAACTTCTCCTTATTCTTCTTCTAGGCTGCATCACAAAAGGATTCAATAACTTGAACTTTGGTGATTTGAGCATGAACATCTCTAGATATTTTCCATGCCTTAATCACCTCCTGTTCTCGTTCAAGCTGCCTCTTCAAGATCTCTTCTTTTTTCAAGGACTCAGTTAATTCATCCTTAGCAATTTTACACTCAATTCTTAATTTTTTAAATTCAATGAACTGAGACTCTAGCACATTATTCCTCTCAATTAAAAACAAATTGTTTTCTTTGATTTTAGCATTTCCTTAGTAAGAGACTTAAGTGTAACACGCAAATGATATAATTCTGTAGACCTGTCATTTGTAGCATCATTACACTCAGCTTTAGATAAATGTGCAAGGTTAGTGGTGATTACCTGATTACTTGAAGAACTTGTCTCTGTTTCATCAGACTTGGCCATTAGGGCTAGATTGACATAGCTGACATCCTCATCCTCATCCAGACCATCTGCTGCCCGGTCATTTTCCTGTGTAATGAAAGCCCTTTCCTTTTGTTTGAGCAACTCAAAGTATTTCTGTTTATAATCCACAGGCTCAAACTTCTTTTTGTTGGAATCTGACTTTCTACACTCACTGGCAAAGTGCCCTGCCAAGCCACATTTGAAACATTTGAATTTAGATTTATCCACCATGTTTCTATTTGGCTTGGGTGCTCCAAAGTTCTTCTTGAACTTGAGCTTGGCAAATCTTCTGGAAAGAAATGCTAGATGTTCATCAATATCTTCCATGTCATCTTGGCTCAAAGAATCTTCATTTTCTGCTACCAGCCCCTTGCCCTTGTTTTCACAGACCTTTGAAGTTGATTCAACAGCTTCCATCTTCATCTCCCTCTCTTTCTCTAACTCAGCAACTAGTGCAATGGATCATCCTTTCTTCTTTCCTCTCTCCATCCTCTCATCTTGCTCTATTTCAAGCTCATAAGTTTTCAGGATGCCATACAGTCTCTCCAAAGTAAACTCCTTGTAATCTTGATAGTTTCTCAATGAGACTGTCATAGGTTTCCATTCCTTTGGAAGAGATCTAAGGAACTTAAGATTAGAGTCTTTTGTCTAATAGACACTTTCATGCAACTTCATAGCATTTAGTAGTTTTTGAAATCTACTAAAGATGTCAGTGAGAGACTCACTATCTTCACTATGAAAGTGCTCATATTGCTGAATGAGTAGCTGCATCTTATTTTCCCTTACTTGCTCAGTGGCATCACAGATAATCTGTATAGTATCCCAAACTTCCTTGGCAGTTTTGCAATTGATGATGTTGTCAAACATGTCACCATCAACTCTATTGAACAGGATATTCATGGCCTTCTTATCTTTCCCGACTTGTTCAATATCAGGATCAGACCATTCATGCCTTGTCTTGGGGACTGATGGCTCATTTCCAGTTACAGCTCTCATTGGTACATGAGGGCCTCTCTCTACGCAATCTACATAGGCCTCATCTTGAGAAAGTAAGTGGAGATGCATTTTTACCTTCCAATGATGGTAATTGTCTTTATCCAGAAAAGGAATCTTGACTCCAACATCCTTCTTGTTCATCTTGCTGTTTTGTTGTGATATTTAAACTCTCTGTTTGTCAAGAGCTTGCTCTGATACCAATTGTTAGTCCCTAACAATGCAACAAGAATTACAGAAGGGGGGTTGAATGGAATTCTTGAAACTTTTTCACAAAGATATAAAATGCTCTATCTTAATAATATATAACTGTGTGAATTAATTTGCAAACTGCGGAATAATAACTTGGAATGAATCAATGCATAAGTAATTAAAAACACAAGTCTTTAATAACTTTCTGGTGGATTTGACTATATCCACCAGATATATATATTATATCAAGAGAACTCTGTGTAGCAAGATTTGCTCATAGCTGCTTACAAATATGAACAGCTAAGTTTGCAGAGAAATGCTAAGAATACAGCTTACAAATGTTTCTCTGAGAAATTCTTGCTTAGTGTTCTTGTTGTTCTATTTGCTACTTCTTGGTTTTTATATCACCAAGATTACAAATTAATAAGACAAGATAATAAAACAAAACCTATCAAGTCTAATACTATGCTACTTCATTACTCTATTCCAGCATCTTTGAATGTCTTCATAATAGCATGGAAATGGCAATGCTTCTTTGTTCTCTAAAACCCAGTTGAATAGGCTTCAACATTCCATTTGCATACATTCGACGCATGTGACTGTGTTGTCACTGTTAACAGATGTTTGAATTCTTTATCCGTCGTGTTCATGATCATCCATCGGGTTGCCTAGTTGATCATCCGTTGAGAGGCATTGTTGTTTATCCGTCGGGTAGCAATCTGGCACTTGACTTCATTTCATTTACACAGAATTACAAGACATCATCTATGTACAGTTAATCAACCTATTCTGCATATCTAATTAAAGTCAACATGACTTGAATACTACTACAGAATCTAAATAATGTGTATGCAGAAATGTGCTATAGACTTATTGTTACACAAGCTACTCACTCGATGGATAACAAATTAGCATCCGTCGAGACTATATTGAGTCATCCGTCGGGACTATAATCCTTATCCATCGAGTGCTACATTTTTCACTAAGTAAAATCTACCAAGGTGTTTTGTTAATGAAATCATCAAGTTCACAACATATCCACAACATCAACTGTCACACCCCCAAGTTAACCAACAAAATTAAATATAACCATTACATTATTTAAAAATAAATAAACATAACCAAATCCAAGATCTTACAGTTTAGGGTTTGGAACAGCCCAATACTACCATCTATTACAGCTGATTTTAAATATCAAGTCCTCACACAAAACTACTATCTCTTATTCTATCTGAGCTCGAACATAAGCATCAGCATCACAGGTCTTATGGGCGGTCTGCTTGAATCTAACCATAACTGCTAGCTGTAATATCAGGGTAAAGCAAGGAGTGAGCCGAATGCTCAATAAGTACTAAACAGTACGATACAAAACACAAATCGAGATATACATTAAAGAATGACAATGGGAAGACATAACCAATGATAACGAGAGATAAAACTATGGGTGATGGCATCATTTTGCTTGTATCAAAATAATTTCAAAATCATATCTTAATCAAAATCATTTTATGACGCTACGGATTACAGCCGGTGCTCAGCCGCGAAGTAATCCCGAACCTCGCTGGGTTCTAAAACATTAATGGGATCCCTAGGCAACTTTTAAGCCTAATATAAGTGTGGAAAGGACTCGCGTCTCAGTCCAGATCCACTATTCAGAGAAAACATTTATCCCCCTTTGGGACTGAAAATCCACATTTTAATCATTTTAAAAACCGATGCCGATTTATGACAAAATTTCTTTTGACCGTAAACATTTTTATCAAGGGATTATAGATCAACACGAAATATGGGAAATGTGGTACTAAATCTCAGGGCCATGATCCACTAAACTTTACTCTATTAGGGTAACTGAAAGGTTTTCATATATCAAAACTTGGACAAGGAAATTTAGTGAGGCTATTGGATATTATGAAGGGGTAATGCCAAGCTGGGCTTAAAGCAATGGTTTCTCGTCAAGGTGCAAGTGCTAGATCATCAAGAAGATAAGCATCATGAATACTAAGGGTGTTAAGGTATGAAGAAATGATCTTTAACTCAGGATATATCAGAATTGTCAAGCTTTAGGATAAGAAAGAGGGGTATCAATCAATGAGGAACAACTTTGATAAATATCTGGCTTTCAGATATCAAGGTAAGGTTCTATAGGGGTTCAAGTATCAGGATGAGATATCAATACTTAGGAATCATTAGCATGATAATCAAGAGGATCAACCAAGTGCTATAACAACTCTTTATTTTATCATGGCATTAAAATTACTTTAATATACTATCATGATAAGACTTTTAAACTACTTGCAATACGTACTCGAGGGTTCATGGTATTTTTATATGATTCAAAGATAAACATAAGATACACTTGATTTAAATATATCAAAATGACTCAGGATAGTTGCATCGATATATATGAACTATTTACAGTGAATACGAAAGACAAGTTGAATCACTTGCCTTGAGAAAGGCTGGTCTAGTCTGACTGGTAGGAGCAACTGGAAGCTTCACTCGACCTTTATGGCAAGTTTTCCCTCGTCTCGAGATCCTACATAAATAATAATAATCCTCGTTATAATATATTCTCACCAACTTAACCTATTCACATCCCGTAATTAAACACAAATGGCACTTAGGCCTATATGCACTTAATTTGTATTCACCTTCAAAATATACTTGCACACAAAGCCACATAATTACATATCATATATTAATACCAAATAACACCATATACACCATAATGCAACACTAGGCTTGGATGATCTCGACTCACAACTTAAGTCACTTGGTCGTTAAACTAGACAAAGTCTTCAAATTTTGGCTTCCTAACTCGGTGTGCCTTTACTAAACTATCCTAGACCTATTGACCCTCACTTGGGTCTTTTACTCTACTGAACTTATACTATCTTTCAACTATGGTGGTCAACCTAAATCTCACTCCTAAGTATTCTAAAACTATGTGATAAGTGGAAGTGTTCACTGGTGCAAATTTCAGAATGACATCTATGGTTTCTTGAGTGCATTAGACACCCTTAAACTATAGGTTTTCCTTCAAAACTTTTACACAAGACTCTACTGACCTTAGGGCATCTCCCAAACTTGATGTGGCTCAAAGACCTGGCTTGGGCCTTCTTGGGCCTAAGCTTAAAGTCCAAGGTTCCCCTGTTTTTCTGGGCAGAAAACGCCCTGACTAGAATTAACTTGTGACACATGGTTCTAACTCATATCCTATGAACTATGGTTGGAAAACCTTCTCTGACACTCCCTCTAACTAAGGCCCAACAGGGCCTAATGAGGGCCTACCCATGACATGGTCAAATCTCCCTATTTCTAAGTTACAACAAAACTATCCTCTGCTGGACATATTTTGTTATTCTACTTGTGCACCTAACCAAATGACATGCAAACCTCCAACCAACACCTAAAACCTTTTATATACTCCCAATAATAACTTCTGGTGGCTTGGGCCTCAATGTGCACATCAATGACATGGTCAAAACTCACTCTAAACCTCAGGGTACTAAACTGATTTTCTGCAGAAACTATAACTCTCCTTTCTCCAAGGTTTTGACTTGACAAACTCAACCACCAACAATCCAATACCCAAACCAAGACTTAAACATGGTGATCTACTGAACTAACTCCCATATACTCAAAATAATCTTGGTGGAGTTCATCCTTACCTAAGGTGCAATCATGGCAAAACAAAAGAAACCACATTTCACAACTCACAAATCATCAAGTTTTTGAAAATAACAAGTTATGTTTTTTAATAAAATATACCCGAATTATTACCATGCATCAAGGAACACTAATTAATATTAACACCTTATTCCTATTGAAATTAATGCATACTAACAAAATCTTTCCAAATGATCAAAATCTTATAACATTCTAAGAGAAATCCACATGCATGCATGTCTTCGAGTTTTACCAACCAAAGCAACATGTTTTCTAAATATATTTCACCATGAAATTGACATGCAAGCCTAGCATAAGCTATATCTAGATGATCACTTAGCATGCAAAGAATTTCATTAAATTTTCACTACAAGATTCATGCCATTATCACATAAACATACAAAGATTGAACAAAGCAACAAGAATGATCTCAAGGACCATTCATTCGGCTCCCTTAAGGTCGTGGCCGAATGAAATGGAAGGGAAATGGCCATTCAACATCAAGAGTTTCCTTCTCAAGACTTGGCACTTCACCATTCCTTGTAGTCCTCTCAAAAACAACCTTAAATCCATAAGAATCAAGGTTGTACTTTGAGTTTCAACTAAAACCTTGACATGCAACCTTAAAACTTAAACTTTTTACTCAAAACTCCTTGAAATATATGTGATCATGATATGGGAAGTAGTATTTACTTGTATAGAAGGTGGGAGCTTGGTTGAGGAATGAAGAAAATGGGGAGGGGGTGTAACATCCCCAAATCCGGGGTCGGGGATCCGGGTTGTCACGAGCTCCATTTCCCTTAATAACACCCAATCTTAATAAATAATCAACAACTCTGTACTGTGACCCCACAATAAACACACACACCACAAGTTATAGTCTCAGAGATGAATATTCAAAAATAATCACAAGTCGTTTTATTCCACAATTATATGCCAATACACCTTAAAAGGGTTTCTGAATAAATTTACATTTCTTTGCCAATATTACAATTAATAAAGATACATAAGTCTGGTACATCAAAAGTTGAAAGCCTAGCCTATTGGTAGTTCCTACCTCAGCTACAGCGACATCCACGCCTATAGGAAACTGCGGAACATTTCCTAATCGCTTGCGAATCGGGAGCTTGGTCCTGTTCATCTTTTCTATCTGTTGTTGTGTGATTGTAATAACCCCAAAATTTTTCAACTTTTTGTAACCCTTGTGAATAGTGTTTTAGCTGAATGAGAAAACTTTTCACGCCACACTATGTAGGGGTTCTGTTATGGATATTCTGGGATATTATTAGTACTCTATGAAGTATATAAGTGTATGTAAAGATCGTCAGAATCCAATTCCGAACACTTTGGTTTTTCCCGGAAATCCACAAGATACGGAGAGAATTGAGTATAAGGTAACAGGATAAAAAGGATTTAAATTAAAGGATTATAATAGAGGATCATAAAAAGGAATATAATGTATTGAGAAAGGTTAAGGGAACCTAAGTAATAAGATCCCGGGTATGATCCTTCAAACGATAAACGAGAACGAAAGTTAAGCGAACCGTATAACAGATCAGCGGTCATTAGGCAAACGATTAGGAAGTTAATCAAAGGGATTAGTGGGAATGATGTCATCCTACCAATAGAAAGAGGACAAGGAAGGGAGGATGACATCATGAGGATGACATAAGCATGACATGGGAAGGAAGGAGGTGTGGTAGCTTTGTAACCACACAATTTCAAGGGCAAGAAAGTAATTGACTAAATCAAATACAAAACAAGTCAACCAAGCCAAGTAAAAATCATTCTCATCAAAAATCAAAAGCAACCAAGGCATTAGTTCTTCATTTGCTCTCGGCTTTTAGCATTTTTAAAGGCATAGAATTTCAAAACTCAAGATCCAAGCCTCCTAAATTGGTAAGATAATTCCCTAATCATCTTCATGCTTAGTTAGGACTATATCATGAGTTTAAGCCATTAATTCTTTCTCAATCTTCTTCATTTAATCAAAGAAGAAGACAATGAATAGTGTTTTCAAGTTTTTAACTTGAACTTTTTCTTGTTTTTCTTGAAGATCCAAGCATTCTTAAGACTTCTCAAAGCTTCTTAAGGCTTCCTAGCTCCACCCACCACTTCAAGGAAGGTATACCATCTCCAAACCCTAGATTCTTATATATTATAAGATGATTTTTATTAGTGGGTTGATATTGTAGTTTGTTGTTATGATTTAGAGTTTGGGATTTGGAATGGTAGTGAAATGGAATGGTAATTGTTGTGGTTTTGATTTAAAGGAACTTAAGTATGATTAAAGTTAAGTTTAAGCATAAGTATGAATGATTAAATTGAATTGGTTGGGGTTGTTATGATGTGATAAGGATGGATGTTGGTTGTATGTTGGATTTGAGGATGGTTTGTGGTTGGTTTTGTATGGTTTAAAATTTGGAAATCGCGTAAACATAGCCGTCGTAACGTCCGATTTTCTTTGGACTGTTTTTGTGCATAGCATTAGGACCCGAGAACCCCCTGCTAGATTATGACCACTGCCATGTTTAGATAGCTCATGTTACGAGCTTCGTTTTGATATGTAGTTCGTTCGATTCCGATGCACGGTTTAGGAGAAACGACCGTTTCAAGTAACGGCGTTTCGCGAACGAAACTTTTTCCTCGCCTTACTTTGAAATGTAGGTTAAAGACCAAAAAGGGTTAATTAATGTATGAAACATTTATGGTAAGTGTGTTAGGCAGTTGGTAAGACATTCGCGAAGGAATCGCTTTAAAACTCGTAAAGGTTAAATTATTAAAAATGGTGGAGCCGAGGGCACCCGAGTGACTTAAGCAAAGCAGTGAGCGCAAAATAAGCATTAGAGTCTAAGTTAGTTAAAGTATAGATTTACAAGTGATTTTGGTTTAATTCCAACTTACTTGTTGTTTATAGGTTATCAGACTCGTCCCGAGCCTTTCTCACCCCCAAGTCGCTCAGGCAAGTATTCTATCCGTTATACTGTTGTTGTGATGTATACACTTGTATATGCATTATCTTGCGATAGATGCATGTTGGTTATTTAGCAAATTCTTGCGATATATTGTAGCATGTGATATGGTATATATGTATGTCTGTTTCATATTCTTGAAATATATATCTGTTGGTTCAGTTGGTAATACCTATGCTAGAGGATAGCGGTATCTTGCATATACCCTTAGTATAGGGACCCAAAGGTGAAAATATTTTCTAAAACCGGGAGTCGAGGATCCCGAGTAGATTTTGTATATATATGGATATGGATATATATATATATATATTTATATATATATATATGGTCATAGTTTTCAAAACTATTAATCGAATAAGGTTTATTCGATAACTTTAACTTTATTTTATTATTGAATATTATTTTGAATATTATTCGAAGGCGTATGACTCCTTTTATTATTTATTGAATATTATTTGAATATTCATTCGAGGGCTTATGACTCTTTTATTTATTTATCTGAATATTATTTTGAATATTATTCGAAGGCGTATGACTCCTTTTATTTATTTATCTGAATATTATTTTGAATATTCATTCGAGGGCTTATGACTCAGTTTATATTATTTAATGAATATTATTTGAATATTCATTTGAGGATCTATGACTCCGATTATTTGCTGAGATATATTCTTTATTTTATTAAAGAATAAGGTGTAAATAATCAAACTTATTTTCGATTATTCAAATAAAGATAATACTTTCATATAAGCATATCTTTGGTTATTTAATACTCGTTTCAAGTATAAATTTTAATACTTCTACTTCAATTATTTTTATAAAGACTATTCTTTATGGGAATATTATTTAAATAATAATATTCAGTCATTTTCTAAATATTCTGGGGACTGATTTACCTCATTAAATCAGCTTTACTCCAAACACTCTATAAAGTGTTTTCGAGTCTTCAAAATGTTTTTTTAAAAGTCAGAGCGGATTCCAAAACTCATTTTTATATTTAAGATCTTCCTTTTAAGGGGATTTAAATACTCGCTCAAAACCTGGGGAATCTGGCTCTGTGGTGTACTTTATATTCGCAACGAGGTTGCTGTTTTGAGAAAACAATTTGATTACTTGCCCAATGTTCGGGAAGTAAGTCCATTTGATTGAGTCGGCATAAGCGACAGGCCGGGGTACGGTCTATTATTGTGTAAGTGGCTGGGTGGCAGTCCATCAACGCGTGAGGGGCCGGGTAACGGTCTAGCGCGAGGTCCTAATGCGGCCAGGGTGATGACCGGTGAGGAATTCATCCATCTACAGTAGAAAAGGTTACTTATTGGTATCTTTGCCTGATCAGCAAGATATCTGGTTTATGCCAAAATTCTTTTCCTTTCCAAAATTCATTGGATGTTTCAAACTCTGTTCATACTTTACATAACAGAGGTTCCAGGAAATGTTTTAGATATATATATATGTGGATATATATATCGGGACTAAATAAAGTATCTCATAACTTTTTCATTCAACAATATTTCAAAGATTGAATCTATTCAAGTCTCAACTTGTGGTCTCATCTATGGGATGTTTTTCTTAAAACTTATAATACTTTGAACGGTGGTAGTTCAAGTAGCTTTATAAATGATATAAGCGTGGTGAAGTATTGGTGACTTCATTCCTTGTTTTTACTTATATCTAGTAAGTAATTATCTTACGCATGATAGAGATTCTATTAAGTATCCATTTAGATACTTATATTATTGTTATCACTATATATATTATCTTGCGAGCTATAAGGCTCACTCTTGCTTTATTTCTTCATCACACAACAACAGTTAGGAGAGATGGCCAGACTCCAGCAGACCCAGCGCAAGCGCGTGGGAAGCGTCCCGCGTCTTCCCGATGATGTTGTAGCTACTATAGCTGCAGAGGTAGATCCATTGTAGTTCAGGCATTCTACTTTTGAGAATCAAATTATGTATAATTATAACTTGTGGCAGATAATGGCAATTAACTGTAAATTATCAAGTAATCATTTTGGGTTGTAATAATTTTAAATTGTGGATTCAAAGACTTGTACTTATTTCAATTTCATCTCTGAGACTATAACGGGTTGTGGTGTGTGTTAGTATGGGGTCACAACATGAGGTTATTTATTATTAATTAAGTGAAGTGATATTGTGGAAAGAAAGACCGTGACAACCCGGATCCCCGACCCCAGATCTGGGGGTGT
Organism: Apium graveolens; assembly: GCF_009905375.1. NCBI lineage: Eukaryota > Viridiplantae > Streptophyta > Magnoliopsida > Apiales > Apiaceae > Apium > Apium graveolens. The sequence goes on from NC_133657.1 coordinate 79,074,999, forward strand.
TACAGAAATGGTATCAGAGCTAAGCGTTATAAACCTCAGAGATGATGCGTCGATATAATAACAAACTCACAAAGATAATAAGAACTCTTGCCAAGTTCATGGTCGGACTACTTAAAGTAGTGCTGACAGTTAAAACCCTTACGGGAATCCTTATAAGTATCATGATAGTAACTTAGCTCGTTTAATGTGTAGGCGCCTGAGATAGAGGACCCCGAGATGTTCGAGCGTGAGCATGATGAGGCATTGTTAGATGTTGAGGATCAGGAGGAGCCTGAGATGGAGGAGGATGAGGAGGACCCCTCAGAGGAGCCTGAGACGGAGGTCATTGCTGTTTCAGATGAGGAGGACCCCTCAGAGGAGTCAGAGACAGAGGTTATTGCTATTCCAGATGAGGAGGACCCGGATGAGGTCCCAGTAGCTGAGGAGCGTGTTGGACCTATGGTAGTGTATGCTGGTATCCCTTTACCCACACTTCCGTTGGTCAGAGCCCCTACCCCTCCACCACTATCTTGGATTCCTGATGATGACAGCTCAGAGACCCATACTTCCGAGCCTAGGCAGACCGAGGAGGCACCCTCAGCGGCTCCGGATTCACCACCTCTTGACCCTGCCCACAGGCAGTCTTCGTTAGCTCATGGATATGTTCAGGATGTATTGAGGACCCGAGTGGCTGTTGCCGAGGGCCGACTAGATGAGGCCAGGAGGGAGTTGGATGCAGAGAGGGCGGGTAGGCGTACCCGAGCTTATGAGACCAGGGCTTCTATACCCCGATCCTTGAGGAGGGAGCTTACGGGGATAGAGCTCACGTCCCGAGCGAGACTCAGATCTCTCCAGGGGGACAGGCATGGTAGGATCTCCAGGCGGCAGGCCGACTATATCTTCCGTCGTGCGATGGAAAGGGTTTGGGAGCTGACCCTCTCCGGTGTGTGATTCAGGATTGATGATGGAATAGTCTAGTTGTCTAGTTAGCCGAGGCCTTTGTAAGAGCCAATTTTCCGGGATAGTTGACTTGTATATAGCATCCCTTTTTCTGACTAGACAGATAGACTCTTGTGTATCACTTTTGGGACAGATGACTGTAGCACTGTTGTACTTTTGACCAGATCAAACTATGTATTTCTCGCATTATGTATATATTTGTTTCCTTTCGGTTCAGTTCCATAGTGACGAGATCACTGTTTTATTATTATTATTACTGCACTTCGTATTAGAACTTTCTTAAAATAATAGAATTGCGATATACGTTCTCCCCATTATAAGAGCTGTGCAAGGCACAATGTTGTATATGATTGTGACCTAACGTTGAATTTTCCCAATAATTGTTTTTATTATTATCAGAATCATGCCGCCAAGAAAGATTGGAACTAGGGCGAACCCTGGGTCTGAGGACCAGGGAAGCCATAATCAGGACAATAGAAACCAAGAACACAGTGAAGAGGAAGATGAGGATTATGTGGAACAGGATGACTCCCTGTATGAAGAGGAAGAGGAAACATATGAGGTTGAGGGATTTGAGATAGAGGCTGAAGAAGGAGAAACCGAGGTTGAGCAACCAGTACCAAACCCAGGCATGGATCCCATGAGCCAGTTCATGCAACTCCTAAGACAGAATTTGGAACGTCAACCCAACCCACCCCCTCAAGGAAGTAACAATGCAGTGGCAAACTCTTCCAGGGCTTTTAAGTCCCTTAAGCCCCCTGAGTTCCACGGATCAGCCGACCCAGTTGAGGCAAGGGCATGGTTAAAGGAAATGGAGAAATCTTTTGAGATTTTGAGTATCGATGAGGCACAGAAAACTGTATTTGCTACCTACCTTCTGAAAGGAGAAGCTAACTACTGGTGGGAGGCCAAGAAAAACATGGAGACAGATGCTATTATAACCTGGGAGAGATTTAGTCAGTTGTTTCTGGGAAAGTATTTCCCGAGGTTTATGGAAAACCAGATGGAGCTCAAGTTCTTGGAGCTAAAGCAGAATAACTTGTCTGTAGCAGAGTACGAAGCGAAATTTACTGAGTTATCAAGGTTTGTGCCGGAGTTTGTGAGCACCGAGGAAAAGAAAGCTAGGAGGTTTCAGCAGGGACTGAAACCATGGATTCAGAATAGGGTGGCAATCCTTGAGCTTACGGACTATGCCACTCTGGTACAAAAGGCAACGATTGTAGAAGTCGAAAGTGAACAGATGCAGAAGGAAAGGGAGAAGAAAGGAATAAAGAGGAAAAGTATGAGCATGGGTGGAGGTTCCGCAGGAAGGAGCTTCCCAACTAGATTTAATCGAGGAGCAGTGTCCCTGCCAGGAAGGAACACTGGGTTTAAGCGACCAATGAGTGAGAGTGTGAGCCAGGGCGGCCAGAAGTCAAGAATGTCCTATTCCAACCAGTCTCGGCCCCCATTGCCAGCCTGTAACATATGTGGAAGGAATCACACTGGGGAGTGTAAAGAAAGGCCAGTAACCTGTTTTAAGTGCGGTCGGGAGGGCCACTATTCAAATAAGTGCCCATCATCAACCCCTGCCGTCGTTCCAACCACCAATTGTCATCAGTGCGGACGCCCAGGTCATTGGAAGAAGGAATGCCCAATGAACAAACCAGCAGCTTCGGGAGCAAGCAGGGCTGCTTCCAATAAGCCACCTACTGCGAGGACTTTCAACATGACAGTCCAGGATGCTATGAAAGATTCAGATGTGATAGCAGGTACCCTTTCTCTAAATTCAGTCAGTGCAAATGTTTTATTTGATTCGGGAGCAACTAAATCTTTTATATCAAAGGACCTTGCACGTAAGTTAAGACTTAAGGCTGAACCCTTGATAGAACCCTTACAAGTAGAAATAGCCAATCATGAAATTATTCCTGTTAACCAGATTCACCCCGCCTGTGAGATAGGCATAGGGGAGCAATCTTTCAGTGTTGATCTGATTCCTTTTAAATTAGGGGAGTTTGATGTGATTTTAGGAATGGACTGGCTATCTAGCAACGATGCTCAGATAGACTGTAAAGGGAAGAAAGTTAAGTTAAATATCCCCGGGAAGAAAGAAGTTATATTTAGAGGAAAGAGGCAGACGCAGAAATTTTTGACTATGGCCCAGGCCAAAAGGATGCTACGAAAAGGAAGTGAGGCTTACCTAGCCTATGTGGTGGACACGCAGAAGGAGGTGCCCAACTTACAAGATATTCCAGTAGTCAACGAATTTGAAGATGTATTCCCCCAAGACCTTCCGGGATTACCACCCGATAGAGTGATTGAATTTGCTATCGAGTTGGCCCCAGGGACGACGCCAGTTTCAAAAGCACCTTACCGGTTAGCCCCGTTAGAAATGAAGGAATTAGCTATCCAATTGCAGGAACTCTTGGATAAGGGTATGATAAGACCCAGTGTGTCTCCGTGGGGAGCACCAGTTTTATTTGTTAAGAAGAAAGATGGGAGCATGAGGCTGTGCATAGACTATCGAGAGTTGAACAAGCTAACTATAAAGAACAGGTACCCATTGCCTAGAATAGACGATCTGTTCGACCAGCTAAAGGATGCTGTTTATTTTTCCAAGATTGACCTGAGAACTGGATATCACCAACTAAAGATTAAACCCGAAGATATTTCCAAGACAGCGTTCCGTACCAGGTATGGGCATTATGAGTTCTTGGTAATGTCCTTTGGATTAACCAACGCCCCAACGGCTTTCATGGATTTAATGAATAGAGTATTTAAGAAGTACTTGGACAAGTGTGTGATAGTTTTTATCGATGATATTTTGATCTACTCAAGGACTGAGGCAGAACATGCAGAGCATTTGAGGATAGCTCTAGGAATACTCAGAGAGGAGCAGTTATATGCCAAATTCTCGAAGTGTGAATTCTGGCGGAATGAAGTACAGTTTTTAGGACATGTGATCAATAAAGAAGGAGTATTGGTCGACCCCTCCAAGATAGAGGCGGTCTCAAATTGGGAAAGGCCAACCACACCCACAGAGGTAAGGAGTTTCATAGGATTGGCCGGCTACTATCGTAGATTTGTATAGGACTTTGCGAAGATCGCAGCCCCTTTGACATGACTTACTCGTAAGACAGAGAAGTTTGAATGGACGGAGAAATGCGAGAACAATTTTCAGGAATTAAAGAAAAGGTTGATAACGGCTCCGGTATTGGCATTGCCGGACGGAAAAGGAGATTTTGTGATATATAGTGACGCGTCGCACAAAGGATTAGGATGTGTGCTTATGCAGCACGGTAAAGTTATTGCGTATGCGTCGAGACAACTGAAGGAATACGAGGTTAGATATCCTACTCATGACCTTGAGCTCGCGGCAATAGTATTTGCTTTAAAAATTTGGAGGCACTACTTGTATGGAGAGAAGTGCGAGATTTTCACAGACCATAAGAGCCTCAAGTACATATTTACGCAGAAAGAGCTCAACATGCGCCAGAGGAGATGGTTAGAACTAATCAAGGACTATGATTGTGAGATTCTCTATCATCCAGGGAAAGCCAATGTGGTGGCTGATGCCCTTAGTAGAAAGGAAAGACTCAGAATGATAACGACTTCGGAAGAGTTGATAAGGGATTTTGAGAGAATGGAAATAGAAGTAAAGGTAACCGGAACCGGAACTGAAAAGCTTTTTGAGATCTCAATGCAGCCAGAGTTATTGGAAAAGATCAGATTGTGCCAGGAGAAAATAATGAATGAAGGCAGAGAGTCAATGACTGGAGAGGAGATCCATACTGAGAAAGATGATAAAGGGATAATGAGGTATTCCTACCGAATTTGGGTTCCGAATGTTCAAGAACTTAAAGATGAGATTTTGGATGAAAGCCATAGTTCAAGGTATTCCATTCACCCGGGAAGTACCAAGATGTATAGGGATTTGAAGGAATATTACTGGTGGCCCAACATGAAGAGGGACGTAGCAGAATGGGTAAACAGGTGTTTGACTTGCCAAAGAGTAAAGGCAGAGCACCAGAGACCCAGTGGACTTTTGCGACCCCTGGAGATTCCCGAATGGAAATGGGAACAGATAGCGATGGATTTTGTTGTAGGCTTGCCAAGGACGAAAGCCAATCACGACGCCATTTGGGTAATTATAGACCGACTGACAAAGTCAGCTCATTTCATTCCTATCAATGAGAGATACACAGTCGATAGACTGGTGGACATTTACCTTAAGGAAATAGTGACGCGACATGGAGTCCCAGCGTCCATTGTCTCAGACCGAGACCCTAGGTTCAACTCCAGATTTTGGAGGAGCTTTCAGGAATGTGCAGGGACCAAGTTAAATATGAGTACCGCGTACCATCCCCAGACGGATGGACAGAGTGAAAGGACCATCCAGACACTAGAGGATATGTTGAGAGTCTGTGCAATAGACCTTAAAGGAAGTTGGGATGATCACTTGCCGTTGATCGAGTTTTCTTATAACAATAGCTTTCATGCTAGCATCGGAATGCCGCCTTATGAGGCCCTGTACGGAAGAAGGTGTCGATCTCCCTTATACTGGGATGAAGTAGGAGAGCGGAAGATGCTCGGACCCGAAGTGGTCCAAAGGACCAAAGATATAGTGGATCTTATCAGAGGGCGACTTGTAGCAGCCCAAGACAGACAGAAAAAATATGCAGACCTAGCCCGAAAGGACAAGGAATATGAAGTAGGGGACTTAGTATTGTTGAAAGTATCCCCTTGGAAGGGATTAATGAGGTTCGGAAAGAAAGGAAAACTAAGCCCAAGATATATTGGACCTTTTGAGATATTAAGACGGATTGGAAAGTTAGCTTACGAGCTAGCCCTACCCCCTAATTTGCAACAAGTTCATAATGTGTTCCATGTGTCAATGCTAAGGAGGTATCATCGGGATGCCAGGCACATAGTGGAGTACGAGCAGGTGGATATGCAGCCAGATCTAACTTACGTGGAGAAGCCAGTAAGGATTATGGATAAGAAGGAGCAGGTGCTTCGGAACAAAGTGATCAAGCTAGTCAGAGTACTATGGCAGAATCATAATGTGGAAGAATCAACTTGGGAACTAGAGAGCACAATGCTAGAAAAGTACCCCCATTTGTTTTCTGTTTGATTCCGGGACGGAATCCTTTTAAGGAGGGGAGACTGTAATAACCCCAAAATTTTTCAACTTTTTGTAACCCTTGTGAATAGTGTTTTAGCTGAATGAGAAAACTTTTCACGCCACACTATGTAGGGGTTCTGTTATGGATATTCTAGGATATTATTAGTACTCTATGAAGTATATAAGTGTATGTAAAGATCGTCAGAATCCAATTCCGAACACTTTGGTTTTTCCCGGAAATCCACAAGATACGGAGAGAATTGAGTATAAGGTAACAGGATAAAAAGGATTTAAATTAAAGGATTATAATAGAGGATCATAAAAAGGAATATAATGTATTGAGAAAGGTTAAGGGAACCTAAGTAATAAGATCCCGGGTATGATCCTTCAAACGATAAACGAGAACGAAAGTTAAGCGAACCGTATAACAGATCAGCGGTCATTAGGCAAACGATTAGGAAGTTAATCAAAGGGATTAGTGGGAATGATGTCATCCTACCAATAGAAAGAGGACAAGGAAGGGAGGATGACATCATGAGGATGACATAAGCATGACATGGGAAGGAAGGAGGTGTGGTAGCTTTGTAACCACACAATTTCAAGGGCAAGAAAGTAATTGACTAAATCAAATACAAAACAAGTCAACCAAGCCAAGTAAAAATCATTCTCATCAAAAATCAAAAGCAACCAAGGCATTAGTTCTTCATTTGCTCTCGGCTTTTAGCATTTTTAAAGGCATAGAATTTCAAAACTCAAGATCCAAGCCTCCTAAATTGGTAAGATAATTCCCTAATCATCTTCATGCTTAGTTAGGACTATATCATGAGTTTAAGCCATTAATTCTTTCTCAATCTTCTTCATTTAATCAAAGAAGAAGACAATGAATAGTGTTTTCAAGTTTTTAACTTGAACTTTTTCTTGTTTTTCTTGAAGATCCAAGCATTCTTAAGACTTCTCAAAGCTTCTTAAGGCTTCCTAGCTCCACCCACCACTTCAAGGAAGGTATACCATCTCCAAACCCTAGATTCTTATATATTATAAGATGATTTTTATTAGTGGGTTGATATTGTAGTTTGTTGTTATGATTTAGAGTTTGGGATTTGGAATGGTAGTGAAATGGAATGGTAATTGTTGTGGTTTTGATTTAAAGGAACTTAAGTATGATTAAAGTTAAGTTTAAGCATAAGTATGAATGATTAAATTGAATTGGTTGGGGTTGTTATGATGTGATAAGGATGGATGTTGGTTGTATGTTGGATTTGAGGATGGTTTGTGGTTGGTTTTGTATGGTTTAAAATTTGGAAATCGCGTAAACATAGCCGTCGTAACGTCCGATTTTCTTTGGACTGTTTTTGTGCATAGCATTAGGACCCGAGAACCCCCTGCTAGATTATGACCACTGCCATGTTTAGATAGCTCATGTTACGAGCTTCGTTTTGATATGTAGTTCGTTCGATTCCGATGCACGGTTTAGGAGAAACGACCGTTTTCAAGTAACGGCGTTTCGCGAACGAAACTTTTTCCTCGCCTTACTTTGAAATGTAGGTTAAAGACCAAAAAGGGTTAATTAATGTATGAAACATTTATGGTAAGTGTGTTAGGCAGTTGGTAAGACATTCGCGAAGGAATCGCTTTAAAACTCGTAAAGGTTAAATTATTAAAAATGGTGGAGCCGAGGGCACCCGAGTGACTTAAGCAAAGCAGTGAGCGCAAAACAAGCATTAGAGTCTAAGTTAGTTAAAGTATAGATTTACAAGTGATTTTGGTTTAATTCCAACTTACTTGTTGTTTATAGGTTATCAGACTCGTCCCGAGCCTTTCTCACCCCCAAGTCGCTCAGGCAAGTATTCTATCCGTTATACTGTTGTTGTGATGTATACACTTGTATATGCATTATCTTGCGATAGATGCATGTTGGTTATTTAGCAAATTCTTGCGATATATTGTAGCATGTGATATGGTATATATGCATTCCTGTTCATATTCTTGAAATATATATCTGTTGGTTCAGTTGGTAATACCTATGCTAGAGGATAGCGGTATCTTGCATATACCCTTAGTATAGGGACCCAAAGGTGAAAATATTTTCTAAAACCGGGAGTCGAGGATCCCGAGTAGATTTTGTATATATATGGATATGGATATATATATATATATATATATGGTCATAGTTTTCAAAACTATTAATCGAATAAGGTTTATTCGATAACTTTAACTTTATTTTATTATTGAATATTATTTTGAATATTATTCGAAGGCGTATGACTCCTTTTATTATTTATTGAATATTATTTGAATATTCATTCGAGGGCTTATGACTCTTTTATTTATTTATCTGAATATTATTTTGAATATTATTCGAAGGCGTATGACTCCTTTTATTTATTTATCTGAATATTATTTTGAATATTCATTCGAGGGCTTATGACTCAGTTTATATTATTTAATGAATATTATTTGAATATTCATTTGAGGATCTATGACTCCGATTATTTGCTGAGATATATTCTTTATTTTATTAAAGAATAAGGTGTAAATAATCAAACTTATTTTCGATTATTCAAATAAAGATAATACTTTCATATAAGTATATCTTTGGTTATTTAATACTCGTTTCAAGTATAAATTTTAATACTTCTACTTCAATTATTTTTATAAAGACTATTCTTTATGGGAATATTATTTAAATAATAATATTCAGTCATTTTCTAAATATTCTGGGGACTGATTTACCTCATTAAATCAGCTTTACTCCAAACACTCTATAAAGTGTTTTCGAGTCTTCAAAATGTTTTTTTAAAAGTCAGAGCGGATTCCAAAACTCATTTTTATATTAAGATCTTCCTTTTAAGGGGATTTAAATACTCGCTCAAAACCTGGGGAATCTGGCTCTGTGGTGTACTTTATATTCGCAACGAGGTTGCTGTTTTGAGAAAACAATTTGATTACTTGCCCAATGTTCGGGAAGTAAGTCCATTTGATTGAGTCGGCATAAGCGACAGGCCGGGGTACGGTCTATTATTGTGTAAGTGGCTGGGTGGCAGTCCATCAACGCGTGAGGGGGCCGGGTAACGGTCTAGCGCGAGGTCCTAATGCGGCCAGGGTGATGACCGGTGAGGAATTCATCCATCTACAGTAGAAAAGGTTACTTATTGGTATCTTTGCCTGATCAGCAAGATATCTGGTTTATGCCAAAATTCTTTTCCTTTCCAAAATTCATTGGATGTTTCAAACTCTGTTCATACTTTACATAACAGAGGTTCCAGGAAATGTTTTAGAGATATATATATGTGGATATATATATATCGGGACTAAATAAAGTATCTCATAACTTTTTCATTCAACAATATTTCAAAGATTGAATCTATTCAAGTCTCAACTTGTGGTCTCATCTATGGGATGTTTTTCTTAAAACTTATAATACTTTGAACGGTGGTAGTTCAAGTAGCTTTATAAATGATATAAGCGTGGTGAAGTATTGGTGACTTCATTCCTTGTTTTTACTTATATCTAGTAAGTAATTATCTTACGCATGATAGAGATTCTATTAAGTATCCATTTAGATACTTATATTATTGTTATCACTATATATTATCTTGCGAGCTGTAAGGCTCACTCTTGCTTTATTTCTTCATCACACAACAACAGTTAGGAGAGATGGCCAGACTCCAGCAGACCCAGCGCAAGCGCGTGGGAAGCGTCCCGCGTCTTCCCGATGATGTTGTAGCTGCTATAGCTGCAGAGGTAGATCCATTGTAGTTCAGGCATTCTACTTTTGAGAATCAAATTATGTATAATTATAACTTGTGGCAGATAATGGCAATTAACTGTAAATTATCAAGTAATCATTTTGGGTTGTAATAATTTTAAATTGTGGATTCAAAGACTTGTACTTATTTCAATTTCATCTCTGAGACTATAACGGGTTGTGGTGTGTGTTAGTATGGGGTCACAGCATGAGGTTATTTATTATTAATTAAGTGAAGTGATATTGTGGAAAGAAAGACCGTGACAACCCGGATCCCCGACCCCGGATCTGGGGGTGTTATAGTGATGAAAGAAGAAAGCAAGGGTGAGCAGTAAGCCCACCAAAATAATATATATAATGATTAACAATATATGAGCCTTCTCATAGTACTCATGAAAGTCTTGGTCAAAAGAAATGAACCAAGTTTGATATCTTAATGCGATGAAGTTGCAAAGTATTCAGTTTATGTACATATATACTTTTCACAATCTTTGAAATCCTCTGACGTGTATAATATACACAGAGTTCCAGTTTATAACTGTATAAAAATATCGTTGCAAGGTGATCTCATATATCTAACCTTGTCTCAACATTTTTCCGAAAATCTTTGATATGCACAAGATAATCATTTACTAGATATAAGTTTAAAGATGAAGTTACAAGATACTCCAATATACTTATATCCGAATACTACTTGAACTGCCACCATTCAAGTTATAATCAGTTTCAAAAGTTCATCACCCAGATGAGACTACAAGATAAGACTTGAATAGATTCAATCCTTGAAATATCATTATAAATAATGAAGTTATGAGATGCTTCATTAAGTCCCGATATATAAATATATTCATATATATATCTCCCATACATTTCCTGAAAACCTCTGTCATGTAAAGTATGAACAGAGTTGCAATATTCCATAAATTTGGAAAGGAAAAGAATTTTGGATAAACCCGATATCTTGCTGATCAGGCAAAGATACCAATAAGTAACCTTTTCTACTAGTAGATGGATGAATCCCCCACCGGTCATCACCCTGGCCACATAAGGACCTTGTGCTGGACCGCCACCCGGCCTCTTACGCGTTGATGGACTGCCACCCAGCCACTTACACTTTGATAGACCGTACCCCGGCCTGTCGCTTATGCCGACTCAATTAGATGGGCATACTTCCCGAACGTTGGGTAAGTAATCAATTCATTTGTTTTCTCAAAACAGCAACCACGTTGCGAATGTAAAATACACCACAGAGCTGGATCCCCCAGGTTTTGAGCGAGTATTTAAATCCCCTTTGAAAGGAAGATCTTAATATAAAAATGAGTTTTGGGGTCCACTCTAACTTTAAGAATCATTCTGAAGACTCGAAAACATTTTTAAGAATGTTTGGAGTAATGCTGATTTATTAAAATAAATCAGTCTCGATATATTCGAAATATCTGAATATTATTATTTAAATAATATTCTCATAAAGATAATCCTTATTAAAAATATTCGAAGTAGAAGTTTTAAAAACTCATACTTGAAATGAATATTAAATAACTAAGATATACTTATACGAAAGTACTATCTTTATTTAAATAATCGAAAATAAGTTTGATTATCGAAACGTTATTCTTTGATAAAATAAAGAATGTTATTAAATAATAAGCGGAGTCATAATACCTCGAATGAATATTATAAATAATATTCTTTAAATAAAATAAACGGAGTCATACATCCTCAAATGAATATTCAAATAATATTCATTAAATAAAATAAAAGTTATCGAATAAATCTTATTCGATTAATAGTTTTGAAAACTATATCAACATATATATATATATATATATTTAATATATATATATATATAATATATATATATTTAATATATATATATAATATACTCGGGAACATCGACTCCCGGTTTAGAAATATGTTCACCTTTGATCCCCTATACTAAGGGTAAACTCAAATACTGCTTATCTCTAGCATAAGTATTATGCAACTAATAAGCATTTGAACCAACAGTTATATAAATCAAGAATACGAAACAGGCATGCATATATACCATATCACATGCTCCAATATATCGCAAGAATTTGCTAATAACAAATATGCATTTATCACAAGATCATGAATATACACATATACATCACAACAACAGTATAACGGGTAGAAAACTTGCCTGAGTGACTGGGGGTAATAAAAGGCCTGGGACGAGTCTGGAACCTATAAACAACATATAAGTCGCAATTAAACCAAAGTCGCTTATGAATCTATACTGTAACCACTCTAGACTCTAATGCTCGCTTTGCGCTTAACACTTCACTTAAGTCGCTCGAGTACCCTCGGCTCCACCATTTTTAATAAATTAACCATTAAGAGTTTTAAGATGATTCTTTCGCGAGTGCCTTACCAACTGCCTATTACACTTTACATAAATGTTTCATACTCCAATTAGTCATTTAGGGTCTTTAACCAATGTTTCAAAGTAAGGTGAGGGGTAATGGTTCGTTCGCGAAACGCCGTTACTTTAAAACGGTCGTTTCTCCTAAACCGTACATCGGAATCAAACGAACCACATATCAAAACGAAGCTCATAACATGAACTATATAAAAATGGCAATGGTTAAAAACCTAGCAGGGAGTTCTCGGGTCCTAATGTATGAACAAAAGCAGTCTAAAGTAAATCGGACATTACGACAGCTATGTTTACGCGATTTCCCAATTTTATACCATTCCAATTCAACCACCAATCCATCGCAATTCATTCATAACAAACCAACATCCATCCAAAACACACTACAACAGTCCCAACACCTCAAGTTCTTCCAATTTATGTTGTTCTCATCATGAATTTAAATTATACTTATTCCTTTACAAATCAACAAGATTCAACATTCATTTCACGACCATTCCAACCCAAACTCTAAACCAACAATCATTAAGCTACTCTATTACCAATAATAACCAAAATCATCCTAATATACAAAGTAAAGCTAGGGTTTGGAGATGATATACCTTCCTTGAAGTGATGTGAGTAGCTAGGAAGCCTTAAGAAGCCTTGAGATGTCTTGGGGATGCTTGGATCTTAAAGGAAAACAAGAAAAAAATCAAGTTAAAAATCTTGAAATCACTATTCATTATCTCTTTCATTGATTTCTTGAAGAAGATTTTGAATGATTTGGAGGCTTACACTCATAGGAGAGTAGCCATACTACTATGCATAAGGAGTACTAGAGAATTATTTACCAATTTAGGAAGCTTGGAACTTGAATATTTGAAGAATTCTTATCTTTGAAAATGGGAAAATGCCGAGAGCAATGTTCTTGGTGAAGAGAAATAAAATTTTTGTTTTGATGAAATGATTTGTATTTGGCTTGGTGGATATAGTTGTGTTTGGGATTTTGTTAATTACACGTTATTAACCTTGTCTTGGATGTGGTTATAAACGCACACAAACCTCCGCCCTCCTCCTCCTATGTCATTGCATTACATCACTTATTGGTCAGCATCTCTTACTTGCCCTCTCCTTATGGGTTTGAGACCTCATCATCCCTAACCTCCTTAATTAACTTCCTAATTGTTTGCCTAATGACCGCTGATCTGTTATACGGTTCGCTTAACTTTCGTTTTCGTTTATCGTGCTGACGGGATCATACCCGGGATCTATTATCTTGGGTTTCCTTAACCGTTCTCAATACATTATATTCCTTTTATGATCCTCTCTTATAATCCTTTAATTTAAATCCTTTTTATCCCGTTACCTTATACTCATTCTTTCCGTATCTAGTGGATTTTCGGGAAAAATCAAAGTGTTCGGAATTGGATTCTGACGATCTTTACATACACTTATATACCATATAGAGTACTAATAAAATCTCAGAATATCCATAAAAGAAACCCTACATAGTGTGACATGAACAGTTTTCTTATTCAGCAATATCAGCAAAAACACTATTCATAAGGGTTACAAAAAGTTCAAAATTTTGGGGGTATTACAGTCTCCCCTCCTTAAAAGGATTCCGTCCCGGAATCAGATAGAAATGAATAGGGATACTCTCTTAGCATTGCACTTTCTAACTCTCGAGTAAATTTTCCCACATTGTGGTCCTACCACCAAACTCTGCCTAGTTGATAACCCTTCTCCTAAGCACC